>NC_073415.1:8614427-8977760 GCF_028641065.1 Leucoraja erinaceus
TGGTATTGATGATCATAGATCACGCTGCACAGGAGCATGGCCTTCAGCCAACCAAGTATTCGCTGACCATTAAGTATTCATTTACACAAAGCCAAGTTTCAGTTTCAGTTTAGTTTATAGTCACGTGTACCGAGGTGCAGTGAAAAGCTTTTGTTGAGTGCTATCCAGTCATTTGAAAGACAATATACATGGTTACAATCGAAGCCATTTACTGTGTACAGATACATGATGAAGGACTAGCGTTTAGTGCAAGGTAAAGCCAGCAAAATCCGATCAGGGATAGTCCGAGGGTCACCAATGAGGTAGATAGTAGTTCGGGACTGCTCTCTGGATGTGGTAGGATGATTCAGTTACCTGACAACAACTGGGATCTTGGATAACATAACAACTTGCGGCCCTGGATAGGAGCTGTTCCCAAACCGTGCTGTGATGCTTTGGTCCCAAGATCAAGGGTGGCACATTATCTCAGGGAGGATTAACTGATGGGATCAAACACTGAGGATGTTTCCACTACTGGGAGAGTCTAGGACCAGAGGGCACAGCCTCAGAATTAAAGGATGTTTCGTTAGGAAGGAGACGAGGAGGGATTTGTATAGGCAGAGGGTGGTGAATCTGTAGGGTTAATTGCCACAGACGGCTGTGGAGGCCAAGTCAGTGGATATTTTTAAGATAGAGATAGATTGATTCTTGAGTAGTAAGGGTGTCAAGGGTTATGGGGAGAAGGCAGGAGAATGGGGTTAGGAGCAAGAGATAGATCAGCCATGATTGAATGGTGGAGTAGACTTGATGGGCCGAATGGCCTAATTCTGCTCCTATCACTTATGAAGATGAAAACCACTCTGCGTTTGCTGTCAATGCTCTGTGCTAACCGCTTGGTTATTTCTCTCTCCCTTTCCCTCTCCCCCCACCTCCCTCCCTCCCCCTCCCCCTCCCCCTCTCTCCCCCCTCTCTCTCTCTCCCTCTCCCTCTCCTCCCTCTCCCCCCCCCTCTCCCTCTCTCTCTCCCCCTCTCTCTCCCTCTCTCTCCTCCCTCTCTCCTCCTCCCTCCTCTCCCTCTCTCCCTCTCTCTCCCCTCCTCTCTCCCCCTCCCTCTCCCCTCCTCTCTCCCCCCCTCTCTCCCCCTCTTTTCTCCTCTCTCTCTCTCTCCCCTCTCTCTCCCTCTCTCCTCTCTCCCCCTCTCTCTCTCTCCTCTCCCCTCTCTCTCCCCTCTCTCTCCCTCTCTCTCCCCTCTCTCCCCCTCTCCCCCTCTCCCTCAGTCTCACCATCTCTCTCTCCCTCTCTCCCCCTCCTCACTCTCTCTCTCCCCCTCTCTCCCTCCCCCCTCTCTCTCCCCTCTCCCCCCCCCCCTCTCTCCCCCTCTCTCCCCCCCTCTCTCCTCCTCTCTCCCCCTCTCTGTGTCTGTCTTAGATTCAAGGAGAGGGGGACAGAGGACGATGTTTTTCAGAGCATCACTGCGATCATCGACGAACTTTAGCAGCTGAGACTCCGGGTCACAAAATCCTCAAGCAGTTGCCCTGTGATCAGATTCCCACAATTAACATCAAACATTTGTGTTCATGGCTATTAGGAGAATTAACCAGGACCCCAATAAAATGAGAGTTAAAACTCCTGGATAACTTTCACCGACAGCCCCTTAGAAACTATTGTTTAATGCCAGTGACTTTCTGTGTATACATTCTTTATAAACCGGAGGGATGAATTACAGATTTTTCTTTCAAAGCTAAGTACCATATATATGTGTAAATATGACAGTGTCAACTCTCCCCGACTTTGGATCTGATAGGGGCGTTCTTTCTTAATTCATAAGTTCATAAATTCATAAGTGATGGGAGCAGAATTAGGCCATTCAGCCCATCAAGTCTACTCCGCCATTCAATCATGGCTGATATATCTCTCCTTCTCAATGCAATTCTCCTGCCTTCTCCCCATAACCCCTGACACCCGTACAAATCAAGAATCTATCCATCTCTGCCTTTAAAATGTCCATTTCCTTAGCCTCCACAGCCTTCTGCGCCAATGTGGTCCAGCAAGGAAGCTCTGCCCAGAACAACATCTTCAGCAGGGACCATGAAACACAAGGATGGCTTCATTTGCAACACATTTATTTGTGGGCAATACACCTCAAAAGGACACAAAGTGATGTAATAACTCTACAGGTCAGGTAGCATCTCTGGAGAACATGGATAGATGGGTGACATTTTGGGTCTCAAACTGAAATGTTCTCCAGATATGCTACCTGACCTACTGAGTTACTCCAGCACTTTGTGTCCTATTGTCTATTAACCAGCATCTACAGCCCTTTGGTTCTCCTCCTTAAGACCTCCCTGTTATACAGTACACATGCATCCTCTGACTCAGTCCTGTCTGTGATTCACTTGGGAGATTATACATAGCCACACTGTCACACATTGACACAGTGTAGCTGGGCATCGAGTCATGTCACACACCTACTGGTCTGATCGCCTGTGAAACCACTGCAGATATACACTAGAGGCAAGTTACCCGATTGTGAAGGACTGCAAATGTGTTCAGTGGAACAAGATGCAGATTCGATTGCATCTTATCCCCAGTAATTGTGTTGTGGGCGTTATGATCACGACAAATGTCTCCTATCCATCTCCAATCACCAGGGAGCTGGTTTTTTTTAAATCCCTTCTGAGTCAGGGAGGGAGTTCCAGTTTTTTGACCAAACGCTGATGACAGAATGGCAACAAACCTTTTATTCTTTGTGTTTTAAGGTAGTACAGCGTAACTGGTAGAGTTGCTACCTCACAGCGCCAGATACCCTGGTTCGATCCGGACCTATTGTGCTGTCTGTGTGGTGTCTGCATGCTCTCCCTGTGACCGTGTGGGTTTCCTCCCACATCTCAAAGAAGTGCGGGTTTTTCGGTTGTGTAGGAGGCATCTGTCTGAAGAAGAGTTCTGACCCGAAACGTCACCTATTCCTTTTCTCCAGAGGTGCCGCCTGACCCGCTGAGTTACACCAGCATTTTGCGTCTGTCATTGAGTTAAAACATTAATTGGCCTCTGTAAAATTGCCTGAAGGTTGCAGAATGCAAAACCAGGGTAACATCAATGGTCAGTGTGGACTCGATGGGCAGAAGGGCCTGTTTCCATACTGTATCTCTAAAATCTAACTTCTAACGGAGTTTAGATGCTGCGCCACTTGCAGGGCAATTTGGAAGGGATAGAATTCCTACATTGTCCTTCAGGTGGAAAATCCGCAGACTTGGGAGGAGCTGCTGCAGTTAACAACAAACTGTGGGGGCGGCACGGTGGCGCAGCGGTAGAGTTGCTGTCTCACAGCGCCAGAGACCCGGGTTCGATCTTGACTACGGGTGCTGTCTTTACGGAGTTTGTGCGTTCTCCCTGTGACCACGTGGGTTTTCTACGGGAGCTGCGGTTTCCTCCCACACTTCAAAAACGTACAGATGTGTAGATTGATTAGCATAGCTAAGTTGTAAAATGATCTCCAGTGTGTGTGGGTTAGTGTACGGGATGATCGCTGGTAAGCGTGGACTGAGTGGGCTGAAGGGCTTGTGGCCGCTGTATCTCTACGTAAGTAAGTAATTTTATTGGCCAAGTATTCACATACAAGGAATTTGCCTTGGTGCTCCACCCACAAGTGACAACATGACATACAGTGACAGTTACGAATGACTCAGAAAACACTAAACATTAATAATAATAAAACATTAATGATAAAACACCATTGATCAAGCATGTGAACCAACACAATACCAGATCAAAAGGAGGCTACAGATTTTTGGTTATTGAGTAGAGCAACTACTCGTGGATAAAAAACTGTTTTAATGTCTGGCTGTGGCAGCTTTGACAGTCTGGAGTTGCCTTCCAGAGGGAAGTGATTCTTTGGCCAGAGTTTGTGGCCAGGGTGAGAGGGGTCAGAGATGATCTTGCCCGCTCGCTTCCTGTCCCTTGCAGTGTACAGTTCAAAGACTAAAGACTGTTGAAGGACTGTCAGTGGGACAGGCAGCTTCTGTGGGGGCAAGGGTTCAGGTCCAGACATTGTATTGGGGGGAGCAGTCAGGATGCATTTGGTGAGACTGTGTTAGCTGCTGCAGGCATTACTGGCTAACAGCAAGGATGCCACTAGTTGGGTCTCAGTATTGGAATACTATATGGTGATGGGTTGACTCACTCATGTTTGGAGCTGGTTACTGATTCTGTTACTTATGCACATATATCTCATGATGATCTGGGTCTTGCCACATGCACTGCTTCATAATCGTAAGATTTTAAATATTAAGTTGTATAATCAATAGCAAACATTCCCACTTCTGACAAGATGCTGGAAGAAAGAGTCTGAAGAAGGCTCCCGACCGAAAAGTCACCCATCCCCTTCCTCCACAGATGCTGCCTGCTGTGTCAAACTTCCGAAGAGTCAGTTAAAGATCATGCACTATCAGGCAGTAGTTATCCTGGTCATTAGCCCCTGCTTGAAACATACAAGATTGTTAAGGGCTTGGACACGCTAGAGGCAGGAAACATGTTCCCGATGTTGGGGGAGTCCAGAACCAGGGGCCACACCGTTTAAGAATAAGGAGTAAGCCATTTAGAACGGAGACGAGGAAACACTTTTTCTCACAGAGAGTGGTGAGTCTGTGGAATTATCTGCCTCAGGTGGAGGCAGGTTCTCTAGATGCTTTCAAGAGAGAGCTAGATAGGGCTCTTAAAAATAGCGGAGTCAGGGGATATGGGGAGCAGGCAGGATCGGGGTACTGATTGGGGATGATCAGCCATGATCACATTGAATGGCGGTGCTGGCTTGAATGGCCGAATGGCCTCCTGCACCTATTGTCTATTGTCTATCTCTTGAGGTCCCACAGCCATGGAAAGGTCCTGGTAACTCACCACCCAGCTGATGAAGCAGTTCCCCTCCACAGTGCACACGACCATGAGTGAAGGCAGACCTGCAAGAAGGTGATGGTCAGGCGCTGAAGTCCAGAGCAACTGTGCGGCACGGTGGCACAGCGGTAGAGTCGCTGCCTGACAGCGCCAGATCCCGGGTTTGATCCCGTCCACGGGTGCTACAGAACCCTGTGACCGCGTGGGTTCTCTCCGGCTGCTCCGGTTTCCTCACACACTCCAAGGACATGCAGGTTTATAGATAAATTGGCTTGGTATATATGAAAATTGTCCCTAGTGTGTAGGATAGTGTTAGTGTACAGGGTGATCGCTGGTCGGTGCGGACTCGATGGGCTGAAGGGCCTGTTTCTGCGTTGTATCTCTAAACTAAACAATCACCCAGATAAAAATAATATTGTCAAACCTTGTCTGTGACTTGTACTATATCCATTTAAATGTAGCAGGTTTCTAATTTGAGCATGAGGGATTGTCTGGTTTAAGGGATTGCTGGATTTGTGATTTTCTAGAAATTTATTTCAACTGAATTGATATCCTGTTGCAATTTATCTACTTAATAAATTTGCTTCATTGAGCATGTTAATGGCTGAATAAGCTGATAAATGTAAATATCCCTTTTGCGCACACTTGCACCTGGTCAAAAGGTAATCATCTCAAGTCTTAAGTACATAAAGTACTGGAATAATTCAGCACTTTGTGTCTTTCTTTGGTATAAACCGGCACCTGCACTTCCTTGTTTCCACATTCAGCCTTAAGGACATGTTTACCACTGCCCTGTGTTGTTACAGTGAAATAACTGAGGGCACGTTACTCTATCAAAGTCTGAGCCCGAAGAATGGTCTCGACCCGAAACGTTACCCGTTCCTTCTCTCCAGAGATGCTGCCTGTCCCGCAGAGTTACTCCAGCATTTTGTGTCTATCTTCGGTTCAAACCAGCATCTGCAGTTCCTTCCTCCATAGATGGAGGAGTGCTGCGCTGGCTCGAAGGGCTGAAAGGCCTACTCCTGCGCCTATTTTCTATGTTTCTAAGAGGCATGCAGTAAAGATACAGACCCTTTAGGCCAACACATCCATCACGACCTTCAAGCACTGATCCCACTTGCCAGCACTTAATCCATAACCAACTGTGTGTTGGCGATTGAAGTGCTCATCTAAATAAACGATGAGAGACTCTCTGCCTCCCACTCAGGCAGAATGTTCCAGATCCCAAGCACCAATGTGTGTGTGAAACATTCAACAAATCATTGCTCACACCCTCAACAGTTGCTGCATTGTAAAAATACTCAACTATAATTGAGACCAGACCAGCATAGATCAGCCATAATCATATTGGATGTTGGGGCAGCCTTGGTGGTCTGGCTCCATCTTATTGTGTATTGACTATGTTTTGTTTATCCTTTGTGGAGAGACTGTTTAAGAAACAGGTTATCCAGCCAACCCAGTCCACACCAGCCATCAGCGCCTGTTCACACGATTTCTATATTATCCCCCTTTCCTTTCTACTGCCCAGGAGCAATTTACAGAAGCCAATTAACCTACATACCTGTACATCATGGAAGGTGGGAGGAAACCGGAGCACCCGGAGGAAACCCACAAGGTCACAGGGAGAACGTGCAAACTCCTTACAAACAGCACCCGAGGTCAGGGTCAAACCCGCGCCTCTGGCGCAGGTTAATTGGTTTGTAGGTTAACCAGTTCAGTTTTATTACATATGTAGGTTAACACAGGGTCAACGATACAATGAAATGTTTTTGACAAGACAACGGGTCAACCTCAACAATGATATTACAGGGATAAAATTAAGGTAAAAAAAAGATTAAAGTGACATTGGTCGGTAAAAGACAATAATACATTAAAAAAAGGATTCGGTGAGTTGTAAAAATGTCCCTTATGTAGGTGGGATCGTGCTAGTGTGCAGGGATCGCTGGTCGGTGCGGACTCGGTGGGCCGAAGGGCCTGTTTCCATGGTACACAAAAATGCTGGAGAAACTCAACGGGTGCAGCAGCATCTATAGAGCGAAGGAAATAGGCAACGTTTCGGGCCGAAACCCTTCTTCAGGCCTGTTTCCATGCTGTATCTCTAAACTAAACTGTAACGTAATTAAATGGCTGAAGTCGCCGGCAGGTATGTTTCGGCACACGTTCGGCAGATCCGCATTACAAGTCCACACATCAGACAGCAAAATAGTTCCACCTGCAGGCAAATCTCTTCATGAGACACTGTTCACTAGTCGGTGGTGGCGTTAGTTTGAATGGATGCTCAGTAATCAAATGCTACCAAGTCTGAAGTGACAATTAAATATGAAGATCAAAGTGACATTCTGCAATCCAACAGTGCCCTTATTAACGCACTGATAAATCAGAGTAATTGATCCTTTGTTCAAGAAGGAACTGCAGATGCTGGAAAATCGAAGGTAGACAAAAATGCTGGAGAAACTGAGCGGGTGCAGCAGCATCTATGAAGCGAAGGAAATAGGCAACGTTTCGGGCCGAAACCCTTCTTCTAATTGACCCTTTGTTAGGATTCCATTCTGAATTGTCTTGGAGTGCAGCCAAGCCTTTTGTGTGTATCTTCGATATAAACCGGCATCTGCATTTGCTTCCTCTCCCGACTCCCAGTCTGAAAAAGGGTAACCGAAACGTTGCCTATTTCCTTCGCTCCATTTATGCTGCTGCACCCGCTGAGTTTCTCCAGCATTTTTGTGTACCTTCGATTTTCCAGCATCTGCAGTTCCTTCTTAAACACCAAAAGATCGCCTATCCATTCCTTCCACAAATGCCTGACCCGCTGAGTTACACCAGCACTATGTGTAGGAAAGAACTGCAGATTGTGGTTTAAATCGAAGAGACACACACAATGGGACAGGTAGCATCTCTGGAGAGAAGGGATGGGTGACGTTTGGGGTCGAGACCCTTCTTCAGTCTCAAGAAGGGTCTCGACCCATTCCTTCTCTCCAAAGATACTGCCTGTCCCGCTGAGTCACTCCAGTATTTTGTGTCTACACCAGCACTGTGCTCGGCTCAAGATTCCATTATTTGCAGTTCCTTGTGTCTCCACTCATCCTAAATGCTGCCCAGCTGATAAAAGGAATGGACATCCTGGTCCACACGATGCCAGTCCCACAAAAGCAGTCAACTTTTACCCACTATAAGAAAGGAACAAGCTACTGAGCTCAAGGGAAAATTAGGGATAGACACTAAATGGCTACCATCGCCTTGTATGGACAGAAAAGATCAGAGAACACACCCTCCCACCCGTGTAACAGAGCCAGATAAACTACTAAGGTAGACAAACTCGGCGGGTGAGGAGCGAAGGAATAGAAACATAGAAATTTGGTGCAGGAGTAGGCCATTCGGCCCTTTGAGCCTGCACCGCCATTCAATATGATCATGGCTGATCATCCAAATCAGTATCCCGTACCTGCCTTCTCTCCATACCCTCTGATCCCCTTAGCCACAAGGGCCACATCTAACTCCCTCTTAAATATAGCCAATGAACTGGCCTCGACTACCCTCTGTGGCAGAGAGTTCCAGAGATTCACCACTCTCTGTGTGAAAAAGGTTCTTCTCATCTCGGTTTTAAAGGATTTCCCCCTTATCCTTAAGCTGTGACCCCTTGTCCTGGACTTCCCCAACATCGGGAGCAATTTTCCTGCATCTAGCCTGTCCAACCCCTTAAGAATTTTGTAAGTTTCTATAAGATCCCCTCTCAATCTCCTAAATTCTAGAGAGTATAAACCAAGTCTATCCAGTTTTTTTTCATAAGACAGTCCTGACATCCCAGGAATCAGTCTGGTGAACCTTCTCTGCACTCCCTCTATGGCAATAATGTCCTTCCTCAGATTTGGAGACCAAAACTGTACGCAATACTCCAGGTGTGGTCTCACCAAGACCCCGTACAACTGCAGTAGAACCTCCCTGCTCCTATACTCAAATCGGTGACGTTGGTCTGAAGAAGGGACTCCATAGATGCTGCCTCACCTGCTGAGTTTCGCCAGCATTTTTGTCTACCTTCGATTTTTCCAGCATCTGTAGTTCTTTCTTAAACAGGAAAACTACCGAGTTATTTGCGGGGTCGTTTCTCACAGTGGTGCGCCGTATTCCCATCGTTCTGCATCAATAGCTCTCTGGGGTGGGAGATTGCAACCTTCACGTGGTCCGCCCTGCAATTAACCCGACATGCATAAACACACGATCATAGAGTACAAGTTGACCTCCAACTTTAGGCTGTGCACGCCATCCGCGAGCAGTAACTCTCTCACACCTCCTAACCAGCAAGTCAACACCCTGGGCCTCAGCAGTAACAGCTCTTTGCTTGGCTCAAGTCAACTAATAGCAGGCTAGCTTTAAGGTGAGCGAAGCAAAGTTTAAAATACATATTTTCTATGTTTCTATATGCCAGCAACCTTTGTTTAACCCAGAGTGGGGCGAGTGCCTGAAATATGCTGCCAGGGTTAATAGTTAATCGTGGCATTTAAGATGCTTTTGGATAGGCATATGGATATGGTCTATACACAGGTAGAGATGGTCTTGGCAACATGTTTGGCACTCATTGTGAGCCGAACAACCTTCCATTGTGCTGCAGTTTTATGGGTGCTGTCAAGAATTTAACAGCAGACAAATAACCATAGAATATTTTTCCACATTGGGCAAAGCTGGTGAATACAACCAGGTTTCAATCATACATGCAACGAAAGAGTTAAAATAATCCATGTTACTTTCCTCAAAGTACCCACCATAAACTAGGGTGCCATTCGATTCACCTCAAGCTCATTGAAGGCATTGGACATTGTGGGACTGGTGCACTACAATGCTGAGAACTATATTCTGAACCGTTTGCTATGTCGCTCTTCAAGGGAGATGCTAAATGCATTTCGTTGTCTCTGTACTGTACACTGACAATGACAATTAAAATTGAATCTGAATCTGAATCTGAACTCCTTCTCCTTTGCTCTATCGCACTCAAGTTTGACGATTGTATTTACGTATGGCACATCTGATCTGTTTGGATAGCGTGCAAAACAAAGCTTTTAATTGTACGAGAAGTGCAGTAAATGAAAAGTGGCAATGCTTGCGAATTGTGCAAAAATCTGTACGAAACACAGCCAGTCGAGACTCTGAACGACAAGGGTTGAACCTTCACATGAAAGGGAGGATCAGCCAGGGTCCCTACTGCTTGTATTCACCCCACGAGACACGAACCAAGGGCAAATGAGCGACCGTGTTAGCTGAGATCCACTACCACCGACTTTAGTGTGGAGAACAAACAAACAAACAAACGCAGACCAACAGGTCTGACAAGGCAGGAAGCATCGTAGTAAAGAGCCACTGTTTTAATATCATTTATTGTGAAGTGTAAAACGAGCGATAAAAAGTAAAAACCAAGCTTACATTGTTTTTTTAAACCTTAACAGACAACAAGATGCAAAAAACAGACCAGCAGCCATTTTCAGTGTAATGGATTTGATTTCAACAGTACATTGTCTGGAATGTTCAACTATCTTCAACTAAAAGCCGAGTGATCTATATTTAAAATAAAAACAAAAAGTATTACCCTGAATTTTTCACTTTTCCCCCTCCATTTTTTTTGTTTTTTTTTCTCCTGTAGACGGACTGAATCTGAAGTTGGAGCTGAGCTTAATCTATCTCCTACACTGGCTCAATATGAACTTCTTTAAACAGTGATAGGGAACCTAAGCCTATGGATCTTCATCAGTCTGCATCATTGTTAAAAGGAATATTCTTCCCGACGATACTGCAATCGTCCCCGTTTGCTTCACTGTGTCTGTGGGAGAGAAAATATTTAATGTGGAAATTAGTGGGATGACACAACAGGGAACCCATCCTGTCAGAGGATGCATTGCTATGGCAAATGAATTTCAATATAGCCGAGTGTGAGGTATTACATTTTGGTCGGTCAGATGAGGCCACATGTTGACGGGATGAGGAGTCTAGAAGGGGCAGAGAAACAAAGAGGGCACCAGAGGTCAAACACAAACAGTGCCACAGGTTAACAAGGCTACAGATAAACCAAAACAAACACCAGAGTTCAGTTCTGGAACAGAATAAAAAAAATCAGAGATGTTAAATGTGCGAAACTTCCCCCTCACACAGCCCTGCAGGGTTTTTGGTCTCCCTGTTACACAAGCAGCACTGGAGAAAGCGAAAAATAAAGAACCAAGAGCGTTATAGTGACCAAAGGTAGAGCAGAGGCTCTCCTCATTGGAAAGCAGCAGGACGAGGGTTGCACTGATAGAGATCTACGCGATTAAGAAATGCTTAGACAGGGTAGATGCAGTTGAATCCGTCTGTTGCCGAGACCAAAAAGCAAGAGCTGGTAATCTAAGACAGGCAGCAATAAGCCCTACAGGGAATCCAGAGCGGTGAGAACAGGAAGCGGGCTTCCAGAGTAGTTGAGGCAAAAGCAGATGCATTTAAGCCTGGACAAGCATAGGGACAAGTGCGGTTATGCTGGATGGGTTGGTGTAGAAGACTCCATATGGAACAGTTGGTCCTAATGGCCACTGCTGCACTGTGGGATCGACATGATTCTAATTCACAGGATGATCTCTGCATCGCTCATGGTTTGGTTAAAGATTAGGTCTAACCTGAACCAACTAGTGTACAAGTTTCTTGTTAATTCTATCTATTTATAAACCTGACGTCAGAGGGCATTTTACCTACTTTCTAAGTTCTGACCTGATCAGTAACTAACTTTCTATTAATTTGTTCACGTTCTACGCAGCTCGTGTCTGCCGCGGGAAACCAGACGTGTTGAAAAGGGAAACAATGTACAGGATTGGGGAGAATGGGATAACAGGCCAGCCCCTTCAAAGTGTGAGCACTGGCACAGATTGGCCAAGCAGCCAGCTCCTGTGCTGGAAGATTTGATGCCGTCACAGCTCTGAGCACAGTGGTCCTAGATTCCAGCCGCGTGCCTTTTACAAAGGAACCTGTAAAGTAAAGGCATGTATGTGCTATTTCCAATCCATCACATAAACAGACTTTGCAAGTTCCGCTTTGGCCAGGTGGCCAGAACGAACACATGACGGCAAAGGTAGGAAGTCTGAGATGGTTTCCAGAGTCACTGATGCATCACATCCTCAAATGCCCGTCAATGAGAATCTTCAATGTGTCCGTGTCCACCCAAAGGAAGCACATGTCGCCACGAAAGACCCGCGGACCAGTCTTATTCTCCCGCTTCTTTGTACGGCAGATGATCTCGAGCAAAGGAACGGCGTACAAGTATTGATCACAAGGTTTCTATCTTCGGGAGTGCCAGAAGTTCAGGAGTCATGTCACTTGGGTCACTGTTAGTAGGATCACTGTGACAGCACATTTTCAAAAGGTGGCGTCCCATGTCCGAGGTGCTGAACGAACACAGCAGAGCAGCCATCCTAGGCTCACCGTTCTGATGCTGACTCGGCACAATTGGGAGATAGTTGTTAACACAGGGCAAGAACCAAAATACACAGAGGGGAAATGTATGAAGGGGATGGGGGAGAGCGCGAGAGAGGGGAATGAGAGAGAGAGAGAGAGAGAGAGAGAGAAAGAGAGAAAAAAAAGAGAAACGGGAAAGAAAGCGTGAAATGGGAGAAAGAAAGGAGAGAGAAACAAAAGAAAAAGACAAAGAGAAAGAAAGAGGACCGAGTGGTAGTGGAATTGTAAAAAAGGAGAGGTAAAAGTAGGAAGAGAAGATACCCTTTTACACTGATGAGGCAGAGCTGCTTCTGAAGAGTGCAGTCAACATGAAGCAGGTACATTCTGTTGGGAAGATGAAAGCCTCACCCATTTACACTACTCATCCTTTCACAGTTTAATTATAAGATAGAAATATTGCAAAAGTTGCTTCTTTAGAGCATTAAATCGGCAAGAGGGGGAAAGAGAGAAAGAGTGGAGAGAGTGTGCAAGTGGATGTAGGTGTGCCGTCTCCCCATTGACTGTGCGCGGAACCGAGTTGTAGACGGAATTTACAGGCCAGTTGTCGTCACAGCACGGTGGTCACTGAGTGAAGGCAGAGCCGTGTCCCAGCAGATGCCACTGCTGCAAGGAGAGCGCTAGAACCTGTAGGGGGGAGGGAGTTGCGGACGTACCGGTTGCCCTTGCTGTGCGGGCGGCTGCTGGGGGGCGGGCTGTGGCGCCCCTGGTTGCCCGTAGTAGGCGGCCTGCTGCCTGTAGTACTCAGCCCAGGCTGCGCTGTAATCGGGCTGGGCTCCAGGCTGTGGTGGTGCTGCTGCTGCCGCCGCTGCCGCCCCCTGGGCACTCTGAGCTGTGGGACAGAGAGAGAGAGCAGAAACTCAGCACCGGGTCACCCGCCCCAACACGCAGCCCATCCGGGGAATCTCCCACATTCAACCGGCAAACACCAAACTCCGGGAATACTCAGTGGGTCGGGCTGCACCAATCAAACACATTAACATACAAACTTCCCCCAGCCTTCACATTAGCCCAGAGAAAACAATGGTAAATTGTTTAATGGTAAATAGCCCCTAGAGGCTAGTGGAGTCAAGGGATATGGGGAGAAGGCAGGCACGAGTTATTAGAAACATAGAAACATAGAAATTAGGTGCAGGAGTAGGCCATTCGGCCCTTCGAGCCTGCACCGCCATTCAATATGATCATGGCTGATCATCCAACTCAGTATCCCGTACCTGCCTTCTCTCCATACCCCCTGATCCCCTTAGCCACAAGGGCCACATCTAACTCCCTCTCAAATATTGATAGGGGACGATCAGCCATGATCACACTGAAGGGCAGTGCAGGCTCGAAGGGCAGAATGGCCTCCTCCTGCACCTATTTTCTATGTCTATGTCTAAATGTATCTCTCGCCAATTATTGTTTTGTTTTTTTTAAGCGTAATTCCTTATTTCAGGGTTCAACAAACAGCTGAATTTTTCTTTATTTAGCATGGATTTGACATAACAGCTAAAACAGCTAAAAAATGACACTTTACATTCTCTTCTCCCCTTGATCATAATTCACAAATGCCTGAAAGCACGTGCCATCAGATTCAAAAACAACTTCTTCCCTCCTGTTATCACTCTTGAATGGACCACTCGTATGCTAAAGATGTATCCCTCATCCTCCAACCCACCTCGTTATGACCCCTGCAATTTTTCATCTGCACCTTCAACATTATACTGGGCATCCTGTTTATTTTTTCTTTAGCACTGCCTGTTGTTCTCATCTAGGCTATGATAGTACTCAAGTACAGTATGAACTGCCTGGATAGCAACATTTTTCTTTACTGCATACCAGTACATGTGACAATAAAAATACAATAGAATTACCCCAGCTTCTGTGAATAAGATATCCACTGCACATCAATGCTCTCCAGATGCATTTAATGGCAGTGATAACAATGAATGCTGCACACTTACCTTGTTTCTTATAGTACTCCTCCCATGCCTTTGTATAATCCTGTTGAGGACCTGGCTGCTGGCCAGGCTGGTTCTGTTGGCCTGTAAAAGCAACACAGACTTGAAGTAAAGGTCCCCAAAGAAAGGAAGAGTCGCAGATGAAGAATGGTGCTTTGATACAGCTGGGCAGCTGTACATGCGTGGACAGTTTCGGAGAAAATCACCCGTTCTGTGTGTAGGAATGAACTGCAGATGCTGGCTTACACTGAAGATAGACACAAAAACCTGGAGTAACTCATGCAGCAATTTCTGGAGAAAAGGAACAGGTGACATTTTGGGTTCCATGTTCTCCAGGGATGCTGCCTGACCCGCTGAGTTACTCCAGCATTTTGTGTCGATCACCAGCTATTCCAATGTCCACATCACAGGCAGCATAAATCTACAAACCTCGGAAAAGCACACTGGAACCAAATGGGTTCAACTCGTGGTACAAGCTCAATGCTCCCCTCGCCAAATCTTGGAAAAAGGGAGGCATGCACTACCCTCTGAGTAGTCCGCAGTAAAATACAGGTATCGTCAAGCAAGACTAGAGGAGAAACACTTCAGAAAGTGCTGTTATGGATAACACGTCTTGCCAAAAGTTAACATTATCCGAGTAATAATAAAAGCAGTTGAGGAAAAGAATGGGGAAGAAAGGTATTGATTTCTTAGCAGGCCAGTTTAGATGCATAAACAACTAAAATATAAATGAAAGATGCCCACCTAGTTTCTTATAATATTCTTCCCATGCTTTAGTGTAATCAGGTTGACTTCCGGGCCCTTGCACAGGAGGCTGCTGTGAAGGATCTATGGAAAACAGAGATAAAATATAATTAAAAGTGACAGTAGGTTTGTTACAGACACTAACTTGTTCCCACCGCCCGTCGCATCTTCAAGTTAGACGGTTTGAGCTACACCTGGGAAAAGGAACATTAAATCTAGGATGAGGGCTGCTATACTGGAGGCCCCATATTATACACACGGTGTTTAACCAAAGTCCTGCCTGTTCTCTCAAACAAATGTGGGAGATAGCACACAATACAATTTGTAAAAGCTGGGAAATCTCCTGTTGCTCTATTTAACACCTCCTGCTCAAACAGCATACAAGTGATTGCCTGGTAAGTACCATATTGCCATCTGTTACATGCAAGTTTTCAAGTGACTATTTCAAAAATATTGGTTGCAGGTTGCTAAGACATTGGTAAGGCCACATTTAGAGTATTGTGTAATTTTTGGTCACATTAGAAGATGTTGTCAAGCTGAAAAGGACGCAGAGAAGATTTACGAGGATGTAGCCCATAATCGGGGCCTGAGCTGGAGGAAGAGGTTAGCAGGCCAGGACTTTACAACTTGGAGTGCAAGAGGATGAGGGATGATCTTATAGAGGTGAAAAAGATCATGAGTAGACGCAGAGTCTCTTGCCCAGAGTTGGGGAACTGAGCACCAGAGGACAGATTTAAGGTGAGGGGAGCGAAGATTTAATAGGAATCTGAGGGGTAACCTTTTCCACACACAAGGTGGTAGGTGTACGGAAAGAGTTGCCAGAGGTAGTTGAGGCAGGTATTATCGCAACATTTAGACAGGTAGAATGGATAGGATAGGTTTAGAGGGATATGGGCCAAAACGCAGGAAGGTGGGACTAGATGGGGCATGATGGCTGGTGTGGGCAAGTTGGGCCTAATGGCCTGTTTCCACGCTGTATCACCCACCCTGTGGGTAACAAATGCCAGTCTGTCTCTCAAGGATGCATGCATCAGTAATGAAATTCCCTAGTTAATGCTCGGTGACAGAAATTAATTAGCAAGTTGCTAACCTCCACTCACTGTAATGTTCTGAAGAGGTCTCTCTGCTTCCGTACGGAGAAGTTGCTGTAGTTTATTTTGGCTGCTCTTTAAACATTTTCTTCAGATAAACTCTGCTTGCCATAATCCTAGTGAGAAGGCCTGAACCCTGCATAGTATTCTTCCAAAGGTTTATGAATACATTTCTTAACATTTTACATTGCTGCTGCTTGTATATTTTACAGCAGCTTAGTTTTGTATAGGTTACAGATACAGCGCGGAAACGGGCTTGTAACGCCGGAGACCCGCGTTCGAACCCGACTACAGATACCGTCTGTACAGAGTTGGTACGTTCTCCCCGTGACCGTATTGGTTTTCTCTGAGATCTTCGGTTTCCTCCCACACTCCAAAGACGAACATGTACATAAGTTAATTGGATTGGTGTACATATAAAATTGTTCCTAAAGGGCCTGTTTCTGCGCTGTCTTGCTAAAAAAAGAGACATTTTTACATTTATACCAAGCCAATTAACATATAAACCTGGGAGGAAACCAAAGATATCGGAGAAACCCAGACAGGTCACGGGGAGAGCGTACAAGCTCCATATAGACAAACACCCGTAGTCAAGATCGAACTCGGGTCTCTGACGCTGTATGGCCGAGGCTCTACCACTGCGACACCATGCTACCCCAAATTTGTTAAGTAAGTATTCAAATCATTTTAAAACCCGATTATTCAAAATTAAGGATAAAAAGTTTTGAAGTGCAGTAAAGAACTGCTGATACTGGTTTAAGGTAGATACAAAATGCTAGAGTAACTCAGCGGGTCAGACAGCAAAGGTTTTGGTGTCAGAGAGCCATTAGAAATTTCCCCTAAAATGTACAAGGAATAGGAAGCATGCACATATTCATGACAATGGATTAATTTACACCTGGGGAGAATACAAGTAGCAGAAGATAGATTTTTCTCCTTACAAAGCATGTCACATCTTACCTGGCCCTGGTGGAGCAGCAGCTGGCTGTTGGGGTAGGACGGGCGCGGCAGGCTGCTGATAATACTGTTGGTAATAGGCAGCCCAGGCAGCAGCATTCGGATCCCCAGGAGGTTTGCCTGCACCAGAGAAGGCGCCATTAATACTTCACAAGACCACAGGGAGCTTATTTTGTAAACAAAGCACGCTAAATCTTCACCCCCAACCACACAGAAGTATGATCCACAATTGAAAGAGGCAGAAGATCAAAGAACAAGTTATCACAGAAGGCACAAAAAAAAATCCAAATGGGCAAGACACACAATGGTTAAAATAGACAAATAAAGAAGTCTGTTACAGGAATATCCTGTAACCGTTTTAATTAAAAGCTATTAAAGATTATGTCCATTTCAAACAAGTTTCAACATAGGCAAATACAAGGGCATTCACGGAAGACCCAAAGAAAACTAGAGAGCTAACAGTTTAAAATTAATGGGTTGAATTAATAATTTGAGAGCACATGTACACTGATCATCTTCCATGAAGACAGTATCTTCATCAAGGGTAGACAAAAATACTAGAGAAACTCAGCGGGTGAGACAGCATCTATGGAGCGAAGGAATAGGTGACGTTTCGGGTCAAGACCCTTCTTCAGACTATTTATCAAGATGCTTGGATTCCAAACGATTAAATTATAAAGTAGGAAAACAAGTTATATTTCCTCAGGGCAAGTTCAGAGAAGTTCAAGATATTTGCTGGGTGGGGGGGGGGAGGGAAACAGAATTAGGCGACCAGCCACTTTACAGCGAAGCCCTGCTCCTGTCGGAACCTGTGGGTGTGGAACAACACCAGGCATAAATCAGTGCTGCTATGCTCTTTGTAGCCATGGCTCAAACCCCGCAAACAATCAAGAAAACGCGAATCGTTACCTGGGTCATGGGGTCCAGGCGGCTGCCACTGTTGGTACGTGTTTCCCCAGCCTTGAGGAGGATATTGGTGTGGAGGAGGCGGGCCACCGGCAACAGGACTGTCAGGGAAGAATGCTAGTTAGTTTTATACAGTTCCCAGCACAACAATGAAAGACCCTTGCCTGCACTTACCTTTTTCGCCTGCACGTACTATCACAACATTTAACATTTGGACGGTACAAAGAGGGACATGGGCTAACACAGGCAGGTGGGACTAGTGTAAATGGGGCATGTTGGGCCAAAGGGCCCATTTCCACGCTGTATGACTCTGCCAATGACCAACAAATGACAGAAGACACAATGGAAGAGAGCAGAGACCCAAGTGTCCCGTCATCTGCTCAGTCAACTCAGATCTATATGGGGACTTTTCAATTTATTGGGAGCACAGTGCAGGGATTTCCTGATTCACCGGTTCACATTGCACACACTTACTTGTTCAAGTAAGGGCCATTGGGTGAAAAAGATCTAAGGAAGCGGTTAATATCCCATACAAGACATGCAGTGGGAAATGCTCAATCCTCTCACTTCAGCCACAAGAGGCGACAGATTGGAGGGAAGATTATAAAGTGAACACTCTGGTTCTATCGTTAAAAGGTTGTGCCTTAGTCCAATTTTCTTTCCAAAGCAAGCACATATGGCTTTGGCACGACTCCCAGCAAAACAAGAGGTAACTTCCCACTGGTCAACAGGATGTCATTCAGGAAAGGTGTCACTGACTGGTAGCAAGTGGGTACATTGGGCTTCCATCAGATTACTACTTTTACCAAAAGACAGAATCACAACAAAATGGCAAGGAAAAAATGATAGCGGAATCCCAAGTTATTCAAAAGCTGTGGCTCTGCTCATTACCTACCAGATCTCAATTGCTGTATACAGCAAAGTAGTGAAGATGCAGTAAAAAACTATCAGGTTACTTACTGGGGAGGAGGGGCTCCTGGGGGTCCTTGGGGGAAGGGTCCTGGTTGGAAAGGTCCCATGGGGCCACCAGGCATCGGGGGGCCGACAGGACACAAAGGACCCTGGAAATGAAAGGATTAGTAAACATCTATCTGGATCTTAAATAGCTGGCATTAAATTTATAAAATAATACATCCTCTCAGCTAAGTTCTGAGGCTTAAAGCACATGGCATTGGGGGTTCAGTATTAATGTGGATAGAGAACTGGCTGGCAAACAGGAAGCAAAGAGTAGGAGTAAACGGGTCCTTTTCACAATGGCAGGCAGTGACTAGTGGGGTACCCCAAGGCTCAGTACTGGGACCCCAGCTATTTACAATATATATTAATGATCTGGATGAGGGAATTGAAGGCAATATCTCCAAGTTTGCGGATGACACTAAGCTGGGGAGCAGTGTTAGGCGTGAGGAGGATGCTAGGAGACTGCAAGGTGACTTGGATAGGCTGGGTGAGTGGGCAAATGTTTGGCAGATGCAGTATAATGTGGATAAATGTGAGGTTATCCATTTTGGTGGCAAAAACAGGAAAGCAGATTATTATCTAAATGGTGGCCGATTGGGAAAGGGGGAGATACAGCGAGACCTGGGTGTCATGGTACACCAGTCATTGAAGGTAGGCATGCAGGTGCAGCAGGCAGTAAAGAAAGCAAATGGTATGTTGGCTTTCATAGCAAGAGGATTTGAGTATAGGAGCAGGGAGGTTCTACTGCAGTTGTACAGGGTCTTGGTGAGACCACACCTGGAGTATTGCGTGCAGTTTTGGTCTCCAAATCTGAGGAAGGACATTATTGCCATAGAGGGAGTGCAGAGAAAGGTTCACCAGACTGATTCCTGGGATGTCAGGACTGTCTTATGAAGAAAGACTGGATAGACTTGGTTTATACTCTCTAGAATTTAGGAGATTGAGAGGGGATCTTATAGAAACTTACAAAATTCTTAAGGGGTTGGACAGGCTAGATGCGGGAAGATTGTTCCCGATGTTGGGGAAGTCCAGGACAAGGGGTCACAGCTTAAGGATAAGGGGGAAATCCTTTAGAACCGAGATGAGGAGAACTTTTTTCACACAGAGAGTGTGTGAATCTCTGGAACTCTCTGCCACAGAGGGTAGTTGAGGCCAGTTCATTGGCTATTTTTAAGAGGGAGTTAGATGTGGCCCTTGTGGCCAAGGGGATCAGAGGGTATGGAGAGAAGGCAGGTACGGGATACTGAGTTGGATGATCAGCCATGATCATATTGAATGGCGGTGCAGGCTCGAAGGGCCGAATGGCCTACTCCTGCACCTAATTTCTATGTTTCTAAGGAAGGTTTGGAAGCATGCAGGTTGAGGGAAGCATGCAGCCAAAAGCAAGGGAGAAGCACAATGGTAGAGATAGAGGAGTGAAAAAGGAAGCAAGACAAAATGTGTAGGGAGGAACTGCAGATACTGGTTTACACCGAAGATAAGACACAAAAAGTTGGATTAACTCAGCGGGTCAAGCTGCATCTCTGGAGAAGAGGAATGGGTGGCATTTGGGGTCAAGACCTTTTTCAGACCGAGTCAGGGGAAAGGGAAATTAGAGAAACAGAAGGTACATAGAACAAATGGGGTAGCATACAGGCCAAGGTGCCAACTTGCTCCTGAATTGCAAACGGCATTAAGTGTATTCCATAGATTAAGCACAGCACTGCTAGCAGAATGCAAATAGGAGCATAGAAGTTACCAGCATTCTTGATATGAAGGAATTTATGACTGGTGGCATGCTCAACTAGACAAAATTTCCTGGTTGTACCACAAATTGCTACGCACTCATCCCATGCAATGAATAAGTCACAAATTGGGAATTCCCTATATTGTCTGGCCAAATTCATGAAAATTCAAACATGCAAAAACAAATTCAGTAATATACATGTTAAAGTAATGAACAAATATGATCAACTTTGAGGGCTTATTTACCGTCAGATATTTGAGAAGCCAAGAGTGCTTGATCATGTGTAACAAAACACACCAATGACATTCGTACTTGAACCCCTTCAGATGGAAGTGAGAGTTACCTCTATCTTTTCCTCAATGAGCTGCTTGGCATGATCAATCTGTTGGGGGGATCCACGGATGGTGAAGAGTTTGAAGTTGGGATCACCATTGGGAGGGGGCTGCCGCTGCAGTTCCACAAAAGCACCGGTCTGTTGGTTGATTGCCTTCACATTTTCCCCACCTGAAAAGTTTAAGCAATTCCCTTCAGTCTCACCTATAACATTGAACCCAACTGCCACAAAGTAAAGCAAAAACATTGACTTATAAAAGGTTGTTTAAGAGGGAACTGCAGATGCTGGAGAATCGAAGGTTACACAGAAAAGCTGGAGAAACTCAGCGGGTGCAGCAGCATCTATGGAGCGAAGGAAATAGGCAACGTTTCGGGCCGAAACCCTTCTTCAGACTGATCGGGGGTGGGGGTGGGTCGGGACAAGAAAGGGAAAAGGAGGAGTAGCCAGAAGGCTGGAGGGTGGGAGGAGATAGTAGGGGAGCTGAGGAAGGGGAGGAGACAGCAAGGACTAACAGAATTGGGAGAATTCGATGTTCATGCCCCGGGGGTGTAGAGTCCCCAAACGGAATATGAGGTGCTGTTCCTCCAATTTATAAAAGGTGTCGAGTTTAGTCTGTACATAATTAGCAGTGAAAAATGTACTCAAGATAATTGAAGGAGGCAAGAGAGCTGGAGCATTTCAGAATGCAGCAGCACCTATGACTTAGGAGGAGAAGGTAGGAGAATGGGGTTAGGAGGGAAAGATAAATCAGCCACGATTGAATGGCGGTGGGCCGAATGGCCTAATTCTGCTCCTATCTCTTATGACTGTGTGGGTTTCCTCCAGATGCTCCAGTTCCCTCCCACGTTCCAAAGACACTCGGATTGGCAGGTTAATGGCTTCTGTAAATTGCCCATAGTATGTAGGAAGTGGATATAAAAGTGGAATAAAAACTAATGTGAACAGGTCTTAGGTTTAGATAGTTGGTGTGGACTCAGTGGGCTGACAGGCGTGTTTCCATCTGCAAATCTAAACTAAATAGTCTCCAGACAATATCAGACCATAGCTACAAACAAATTGAAAATTTTGTCAGCTCCTGATATTCCACGGATCAGTAATAATCTAATCACTAATTATCCAGTATAGTCAAATGAATGCTGGGCAATGTTGTTGACCAAGAGATAAAAATCAAATATTCATAAGATCTTAAGACATAGGAGTGGAATTAGGCCATTTGGACCATTGAGTCTGCTCCACCATTCGATCATGGCTGATCTATTCTTCCATCTCAAGCCCATTCTATTGTCTTCTCTCCATAACCTTCAATTCCCCGTACTAATCAAGAACCTATCAATCGCTGCTTTAAAAATACCCAACGAATAATAAAATGCGTCTCGGATAAATATAAGAGTGAAAGCAAAGGTGTTTGACCTACCTCTGCCAATGACCAAACCACACTTGTGGCTGGGGACTGAGAAGGCCATCTCTCCTCCAGGGGGGCCCATGCCCCATGAGCCTTGACCTCTGCCCCTTCCTCGGCCAGGGCCAGGCATTCCAGGACCCGGGGGACCGGATGGCCCAGCCTAAACAAACACACGCAGTTTAATACAAAAAGTCACACACCAACGCTCAGGATTTAAAAAATAGGAACTGGGTACATACTGATGAATTTGTTAATTCAGGAGACCCGCTGTGAAAATGTGTATTCAAAATGCGCTACATGCAGAATGGCAAAATTTAGTTCCTCGAAAATGTTGGAGCATAGGTGGGGTTTGCAGCCATCTTTGTCCAAGCTAGGTTGCTATGCAGCACTATTACATTCAGTGCCTGTACCAATGCTGGATCAAGCAGAGATACTCTGCCACAATGCTTTTGTCACCTTTTAAAATGGGCAAGCAACTAAAGTGCATATTATCCATGGAGCACTAGCCTCCTTCAGGAGTGGTGTGGTGACACAAGAGGGCAAAATAAACACGGACAAAATCAAGAACAAAAGTCCATTCCATACCCGCACGTTCTGCAGAAGGTCAGTAATTATTTGTGCAGCATGCTGGCATCTTTCTGGAGGCCCCATTACATGCGCTATCTTATCAGGCGTAGATCCATCATCTACGGGATGAAAGAAGGGGGGAGGGGGGGGGGGGGGGAAAAGGACTTTATTGAAAGGTGAATGTTAGCACTTCCATAGCAGTTGCACTATTACAGAAACCAAGTCCAAATGGAACAGACAATACCTGAAACAATGAATCAAGATGCTCAAAACAAAAAGTTAGCTTTGAGACGGTAAGCAAGTTGAGTTTTTTGGGTCAGTTACACTCATCGCTAGCAATATAATCAAACTCAGTCCGAATGACGGTAAAATTCCTCCTTGTGTCCTGAAGTCCGAAGCAGTCCTGATCTAAAGTTCGATATGCCTAGGTCAAAGGTCACTATGCAGAAACATTGCTGGAAAGCAGTAGAGCTGTGTACAAAGAGACCTTCATTTCTTCTGTTTTTTCCAGCTTTGATTCCTCTAGGTAAGATAAACACTGCTTTCAAACTATGAATTAGTTGTATTTATTGTTCCTTTGTTAAAAGCGAAGATTGTGTCGTTTTTTTATTGTTTCATGCTTTGGTGGGTGAGCGAGATCGTGCTCGTCTGTGGTCGGGTCTCGGACGGGACCTTGAGCTGCACCTCTCTCCTTGTCCAGTGGCTGTTGATTGGCTCCCTCGGGGCCGAGTGTCAGTCATCGGCTGGGATGCACAAGGGGTGCTGTGGTGGCTCGGCGGGACAAGCTGAGTTGAGCTGGGCTTGGTGCTTCTTCTCCGTGCTGGCTGTGGGCCTGGGGCCGTTGGTGTGTCGGTCACCCCGGACATCTCCAGCCGCTGCCACCCCCCCCCAGGCTGGGATGGAGCGGTCCAGTGGAAGTTCGGCAGCACTTGCAGCGCCGGGTTCCATCCTGACTGCGGATGAGACGTGTGCACGCTCTCCCCTGTCTCCCACTCACATCTTCCCCCTCACTTAATCTCGCTGTTGTTACATCCCACTCTCCCGCTACCTGTTCCTTTTGTGTGTGGGGGGGGGGGGGTGAGGAGATGACCATTTATGGGATTCTCTCTCAAATCGAGAATTTCATTGCTCATTCGTATTCATAGATGAGGCTGAAGAATTCCATTGCCTTGAAATTAGCAGAATAGTGAAATTCGACTCAGAAACTACCGCTGCGTTCCAGTCTGAATTACACATAATTTACCTATAATGTGACCACACGGCACCCGTTCCTCAGATTAAATATATTTTTACACATAAATTATGAATAAAGATAAGAATTTACAGTTTCTTTGTTCGCTTTTTCTGTATGGTGAATGACCTTTGACAAATCCCACGATTCCTTGCGTTTTTCGGAATACCGAACTCGCTTATAGGGCCCTTTTCCAGCCCTAAGTGGAGGCATCAATTTTCACTTCACTGAATTACTCTCCACACACCATTCCCACCGCAAGGGACAAACTTTTCAGGGAGTTGCTAATCTAGACAGAAGCTGTAGACTTAAACCTGCAACACTATTGCCCATCCTCTGCACAGTGTACCTTCTGCACCATGCGGGACCAAATCTGTGCCGAGGTGGAAAAAACGTAAACGCTAATGGTGCTCTTTAGTCACACATAATTCCAGCCAATAACTTTGGCATTTGCAGCTTTAAAAATAAATCTCAGCAAAAGTCTAAAAACACAGAAATACTTAAAATAAAAAACTTCCACATAACTAATCTTCTGTTCCCAGTCGTGTTTGGGAAATGCGGATAAATAAGGAAGTAAAAATAATTTGGTATTTTAATCTCTGGTGGCAAAAATTGTAATTGAACAAGAGTTTAAAATTAATCCAGAGCATCTGTACGGAAAGCAGATGGTAGATTGTCTGAAGAAGGGTCTCGACCCGAAACATCACCCAGAGATGCTGCCTGTCTCGCTGAGTTACTCCAGCATTGTGTGTCTATCTTTGACTGATTGGTTACATTGATGTGCCTCTGTGTAATACCACCCCAGGCAACCCATAATTGTGCCATCAGGGAATACAATAGCTATCTAACGCCAGTGGACCAACATTTATTTACACCACCAGGGTACAAGGTGGGAGGACTTATGAGCAGTGGTATAATTTCCATTGGTTAATACAAGAAGTGATGTCAAATGTGCACTAATAACTACAGCTAAATGCTCCATGTGTGTTGGCTTCAGAAACACCTAGTTTGGTTTTAAAATCCGGGGGACTCCTGGGTTTAAGAAATACTGTGTCAGATGCTGAGTGCAGGGAATGGGACTGACCTGGTTTGAACTGTATTCGGACTCCTGCGTCATTTTGTATCTTCTTGATCATTTCTCCACTTCTTCCAATCACTATTCCCACCGAATGCCGCGGAACTGGAACCTAGAGTTTGAAGATTTTATATGGACGTCACAAATCCGACACACTTCTTAATAACCTAGCATCTCAATGCAACCCCCCCCCCCATTAACTTTTCTCACCACAATTATTGCCCACAATTACCATATAAATGGTTACATTTGAAACAATTTAGTGTCTAAACTAGTCCAAATCTAAAGACCATAAAAAATGCATATATAAACATACACTAATTACATCAATGACAAAATGAAATAATCTGCTGCTAATTCCACATTTAATTAAATCATGAGAAATGTGCTCATAAATTGGAGGATACAACACAATTCGACTAAATCCAGTGCCAATACTTTAAATTGAAATGTAAATGTAGGCACCATTTGGAGATCCTGCATAGTTCTATACTACCTCTATATTACTGCAGCACTGTGATCCAACCAGACCTGCTCTCAGAGAGCAGATAAAATCCAGTTGTAACTAGCCAGTCAGGTAAAACACCAAATTAATGCGTGTGACAATCTCAAGCAAAGAGTACAAAATACTGCATCTTGGAGGTGCAAGATAACATTTGGGAAAGGGAGGGTAATGGGTGTATAATACATTATTTCCTATACATCTAAGTGCCAAATTACCCATCATCTCTACCATTATGGGTTAAATAAATTAGAGCAGATTGGGCAATTTTGTAATCCAAGAGCAATGGTAGCAAATACAAAAAGGGAAAATGTCACTCTGGGTACACAATGCCACCTGAATAAATCTATCCCTTTTGGATTATGCAAAGAACAATAAGCAGATAGATATTGCTCTCTTTTCTGAAACCAGATAATAAGAAGTTCCAGATGGTATCAATGCAACTTCCAGCGCAACAGCAGGAATATGAAAGTGGGAAGATTAACTTTTAAAGGGAGATTATTTATGTGATCAATGCATCTCTGGTTAAAGTTAGAACATTTCAAAAGCCAAGGTTTACATTACAGCTTAAGGAAAGTCACTTTAGTTTATTGTCACATGGTTTCTGACACCTGATCGATTTTACGAACCATTTAGAGTGTAGCACAGATAATAACTGCTTTCCCAAGCTGTGAAAAAAGTTCAAGGAAAACCATTGTTTGTACTTACATCTAAACCACCAGCGCCGCCGCCACCACCACCACCACCCCCACCACCAGCACCACGGTTGCCAAACTCATTCCTGTCTCCAAATCCTCCCTGGTCACGTTCATGGAGGATCTCCATCACCATGTCTCGAGCTTGCTGCAACCACACACAATAAAAAAAGTTAAACTGATGCGTTGTTTGACACACCAATTCAAAGATGCATGTTACCTTTTTTAAGCTTAGAGCCACACTCAAAACTGGGTGATGCAGATTTCTTCTTGCTTCAGCTAAGATGTCAGCTAGGGTCAGCCTGGCTGATTTATTCGAAAATGAACAGGTAAATCTTAATCCAATTTCACCAAGTTTGAAATATATAACATTTGAAACAGGCCAATTCCAAGTTTTAGCTCTAACCATGAGCACAAAGTTTGTGCAGGAATCAGGTTCAGAATTAAAGCCCTGTCCCACGGTACGAGTTCATTCCAAGAGCACTCCCGAGTTTCAAAAAAATCAAACTTGTGGTAAGCACGGAGAATTAACGTGGCAGGAACGAAGAATAGCTCGCGGACGTCTCTTAGCGCTAACAACAGGTACTCGGGAAGACTCGCCAACGGCAGGTAAGCACGGGAAGACTCGTGAAGATTTTTCAACATGATGAAAAACGTACACGAGAGCCCCGAGTGGCCATTACTGTAATTCTCCGAGTTCGAATCAGGGCAAACTCGGGAGAACTCTTGGAAGAAACTCGTACCGTGGGACAGGGCCATATCCCGGAGTAGGTAAAATTATTTTTGTGAAACATTGAATCATTCTGCATCTGGCAATTGTACATTACTGTTTAGCAAGTGTTTCACACTAAGTTGAGAAGCTGTTCAGAGTTTTCTGCTGACAAGAGGAGTGGTTTCTTGGATAACTAAATCCAGAAATACTAGCAAATCATACCTGGACTTTAAAAGGATCGCCAATAATCCGGAGTGGTTTATCTATGTTCGCACTTTGTGAACCATCTTGGATTAAAATCATCTTCACTCCAGCACGTTCCTATTTGAAACAAGTGACAGATTATTCAGCGACGTCGTGTGAAAAGTGCAACACCCCTGTCCATAAAGCTTAACCAATAATTCCTCGCCGACAATACCAATAAAGCAATTCTAACAATTCAATACTTCAGGATTTGTCAAACATACACATTACCTAGGTCTCAAATTATTCTACAACTATTTTTGTAAAACAATGTAAATTTGAGGAATCTGATGAAAAGGTAGCATGATCAGGCATTTATGGAAAGATGTAATCACAGATCACAGCATCTTGAAAAATCTTGGTCCTAATGTTGTCGAAGTTTGGTACTCAATCCAATTCCTTCTCTAGTTGGCCAGCCAACATGATCAAGATATGGCTAACATGAGTAGTTATCATTCTTTCATTTCTTTTCATCCTCCACATAAGGGACCAGCTTCTTTGTGGAATCCAACTTAAACGTTTTATAATGCTACAAACATGAATTTCAATATCCTAAGGTTTGCAGCTTATAATTATCAACTGCAAGGGTGCAGCTGAGCTGGACGGTGATAATTCACGCTGGCAAACCCCTTGCCCCATTCGCACATCAGCTAAAATGAGCTGCAGGAGAAAGGCCAAGCTACCACAACACAATTGATCCCCAAACCTTTTGATGTAGAATGGGTTGAAGTAAGCTAATTAAAGAATACAAGAAACAGATAGTTTAGAATTAACTATTATTCCATTGCCTTTGATTTTATCCGTTTAGTACCTGAAGTTGTTTGATGGTCTCTCCACCTTTACCAATGATTAGTCCAGCCTTCCCTGCTGGAATGACTATCTCCTGAATAGATCCACTTTGGCCATTCGTAGAGTCATGAGACTGGCCCGGTGGCCCACCTCGTCCTCTGGACACGATCTCATCCAGTAGCATCTTCGCCGTCCTGAAAAGGGAACGGACAAATTAAATTTCATCCTGTGGTTGACTAATTGCATGTCAGGTAGTTACACTCGCTCCAGCAGTTAATGCTGTTTCCGACAGCCTTCATTCAGCTTGCTTACTGTATTTATAATAACATAAATTAAAGTTAAAAGTCAACTCCGAGGATATTTCACAAGGGAATATTTGACGAGGGAATATTTTTGCTGGTCCTATCAAGACACATCAACATTACTCTCAGGAAGACATTTGCACTCACTGAATTGACTCCGAATTCCCAGTCAACGAGACGCATCGTTCTGGCATACCTCCACTTTCTGGAAGGGAAATGTCATATGCAATCAAGGGCAAGTTTATAACACAAGCTAAATGTAAACAACAATTGATGACAGGTTGAACCGAAAGCAGCGATGTCTTAAGTGCTATTTCTTTTAAGAATGATATTCTGCAAATTTATGAATGTGTAAAATTTGGTTGCCTCGATGTACACAAGATGTCATATGATTGAAGAAATTTGAAAGGAAGATGTTTACCAGTGCTGTAAAAACTTGAATGGCGGTGCTGGCTCGATGGGCCAGCACCACCATTTGCAATAAAGATCATAGTCACAGGTCACTTATTTCCACGTCAAAAGATTTGGGGATCAACTGTGTGCTTGTTGTGTGGGTTACTGGTATTTTGTGTTAAAAACAGGCAAGGCTAGATGAACGTAACATGTTTGTAAAAGCATTTTTAATTTCAGCAATATGGCACGGTGCCAATCCACCCATCAAACCGATGTTTCTGTTAGAATAATCTAGTCACTCTTCGCTTTTCAACAAGTATTAATCTACACCCTTTTGAAATCTACAAATAGATCTACTTCTACTGCCCTTCCCAGCAACAAATTAGAAAAACTAGTTTACCCAAGTGTTATGTTCATATGTTCGCCACTTTATATCTTCACCCCATGGCTTACCGAAACACAAGGGAAACAATTTCTCATTCTCATTGAATTTATCCCGACTTTTGATATTTAATCAAATGCACTCAAGGAAAGGCCAGTCCCCACTACAACAATCAATGTTATCACTTCACTTCCTCACCTCTGGAATACTCAGGTAAATCTTTTTTTGGTCCATGTCTAGATCGTCATGTTAAAAATCTCAATACCTTGACTTAGGGCGCTGTAGTGGAAGGGTGACTTAAGATCCAATTAGGGCTGGAATCTGGGGCAACAGGCGGGGGGGGGGGGGGGGGGGGGGGGGGGGGGGGGGGAGGGAGAGGTGCGGTGGAGGGGTTGAGAGCAAGAAATCACTACTTAAGTTGTGCTCCTTCATTGAGCCAGACCGATTTAAATAAAATGTTGTACACAAGCATTGAATTACCAATTTGTGTTAAAAACAAATAAAGGAAGAATACAAAGAACAATGTGGATGCTGGCCTAGAAAGCCAATTACAAAATATTTTTTACTCACCATCACAATTTGGCCCTAGGGAGGGAAGAAAAATCACAATTGATATTGATTTGCAACAACACAAGCCGTTGGGATCAGATTTGTGATATTTTTTGGGAGCCCATAACAAAACCATAAGCCCCTTGGTACTGCCACGTGAATTAGGCCAGCTAAAAATTCAGTTTTATTGATCTCCACCTGACAACGCCCAAAGAATGTTACATTTGTTAATGAACAGCAATTGGGTGAGAGGGCAACGTTTACTTGGGTCAAGGGAAGAACAGAGCAACTGTGATTGGCGGGACATAATACCCTTTGTTATTGACATACAACCCATTGTCAATAACAACAATGTTACTTGATTTTATTTGGTTTGGTTTATCGGTTAAATCTCGACAGGGCCAACAGCTTGCTGACATTTCAAAGCATACTATCATTCCCAATCACCAAAATAAAAACTAATTGATATTAACTTTGGTTAACCAGTTGACTGTCCAAAGAACAAATGGGCCACCAACTTGTATCTTTGCTTGACTTACAAACGCGGCTGACCATTTCCTATTCCTTTAAATGCCGCCAAATCTGACTCTTATGCATTTGCTTTTGCCAAAGTTGAAATCAACTTAGCGTCAAAGCTAAAACCCTCAACATTTAGGGTCAGTCTGCAAACGCACAGCCATCAACTAAATCCCAAATAAAAAGTATTCATTGAAGCGATTCAAGTGATAAAAGTGCTATAGCTAGGAAACTGAGAATCTACAGCTAACTCAAAATCATGCACACTAACAAATCTACTATACCTGGAGCAATCTGTACTTTGCAACCAGATTCCTGCTGTATTCGGTTTATCTGTTCCCCACCTCGACCTATAACTAAAATAAAAACATTTCCACAAATTACTGATGCCTACACTTGTTTAACATTCAAAGAAACGCAACTACCAAAATTCACATGTAGTTTACACAAAAAAGCCAAATACCACCAGTTATTGCAGAGTAATTAAAGCCTAGACTACATCCCTCCCAACTTCATGCATCCACCACAGGACCCTAGAGCCATAAGAACACCAAAGCTTTCTCATACAACTTTCTCACCTTAACCCAAACCCAAAGTGTATTGCATCCATGGCTCTACCTTGGCCTCTAGTATCATTCTACATTGGAAGGGAGGGGCTCCCGCAAGAAAGATTTTGAAATAATGTAGCCAGATAACCTCAAAGCACTTCAGGCAAAGGTATAACAGTAATCAGTGTTCTGGGAATAAATACAAAACTTTATCTGGAAGACGAAACAAAATTTAATACCACACTCATACATTACAGACTTACCAAGACCAACCATCCCATCTGGCACTCTGTAATCCTCTGTAAGGGTTGCCCTGAAACAGTTGAGGAAAATTCAGTGCATGGATGCATAGATACACACAAGAACCATTCATTTTAATCACTCTCTCATGGGTTGTACCACAACAAAATGCAAATGTCCATTGCTGAGATTATTATTATTATTATTCCAATTTATTTAAATACTTTAAACTTCCCTGGCAGTTGTAGCAGGTACAAATATGCATCTGAATCAATATTCTAAGCCTCTGATCATTGTCCAGTAACCTTATTTTTATTCCAAGGTAATCTCTCTAGCCTTCGCAACCAAACTTGGGTCTTATTCTGCGATATAGTTTAAAGATAAAGTCAAGTCAAGTCAAGTTTATTTGTCACATACACATACGAGATGTGCAGTGAAATGAAAAGGATTTGACTCGTGATGGTAGATTAATTAAGCCTGTTCCTAGAGCACAACGTTACTTGAAACTCCTTACCACAGCCTTGAAAATTGTTGGATTAACCCAGAGTGTACCACATACCTGCTGTGTGTAGTTTAGCCTCACAAGCAATATGTCAACTACAAAAGGGTTTTTTTTGTTAAAAAGGGAACATTAAGAAAACATGCTGGTATCTAACAAACTACAGGAAAACATAATCTCAACCATTGAATACTATCTCATCATAACCAGAAACAGACACTGTACAATGTCAGAGATAATTCCAAACAATGATTGAAGATGAAATGAAAGCAGTCTCTCCTCAATCAGACAACATGCAAGTTGGAAGCACTCTCCAAACAAGCAAACTGGGTTTGGGTCAAAATAGACCACAAAATTATCTACATCCATATCCCTCCATTCTATTTAAACAGCCATGGCCAACCTCTATCAAAATCAACAATATTAATAATGCACAATGCATTATAATAATTTATCACCTAGAAATTTATTTTATCAACATGTCAGGTATATAATTACAACTTCTGCGTTGTTTACTATGTGGCGCATTATAAATCATATTGTACACATTCCTTCGAGCCTTCTTTCATTTGTATGTAATGAAATCTGTATTATGTGGAGGCTTCATTTAAAACTTGATTCTCTATTCCATTCCTCCTCTAGGGGCTGACATGCTTGACAGAGTTCATCACCTGTGACGCTGTCTCTCACCTCATTTAAGACCAATAAACAATGCATCCGTCATTAAACATAGAAAAACGGGTGCAGAAGTAGGCCAGTCGGCCCATCGAGCCAGCACCGACATTCAATATGATCGTGGCTGATCATCAAAAATCAGTGCCCCGTTCCTGCTTTTTCTCCCTATCCCTCGATTCATTTAGCCCTAAGAGCTAAATCTAACTCTCTCTTGAAAACATCCAGTAAATTGACCTCCACCGCCTTCCGTGGCAGAGAATTCCACAGGTTCACAACTCTCTGGGTGAAGAAGTTTTTCCTCATTTCAGTCCTCAGCCATTATTCTTAAACCGTGACCCATGGTTCTGGATTCCCCCAACATCGGGAACAGAAGCAACTTTTCCTCACAAACCATGTGTAAGCTTTGGGTGGCAATCACGAAGCAGAACTCGGAAGAACCCATGACAACTGTCTACATCCTATCTCAGGGGCTCAGAAATGAGATTGGTTTACACCATACACTTGTTGACACTGAAGACAAGGCTTTTCTCTCAGAACCACAAAACAGCTGCACATTTAACTTTAAACGCCTCACTCTCCTTACCTTTGCTGATGTATGGCTGCAAGCTGAGCTCCAATTGCTGGGAAAGAAAATAGAAAGTTAATGGAAAAAAACATTTCCATATGCAACCCAGGATTAAAAGAGTAAATTAGAGTCAAAGGTTGCAGTGCATCCATGAAAAATTATAAAATTTAAACCCTCATTAATGTACTACCACAACTTCTGAAGCTACTTCCTAAAGTGACTGCATTAATGAGTCTCATTTATACGACAATTACATTGGACAAGTGTTCAGATATTTAAACAATCAAGAAAAGCACTTTAACTGCATATTGTAAATTATATTGTAGCAATCTGCACAAGAAACAAGTGGAACTCATTGCCACAAAGGGCTGTGGTGGCCAGGTTAGTGGATATTACTAAGGCAGAGACAGACAAATCCTTGATTAGAACGGGCGTCAAGGGTTATGGGGAGAAGGCAGAAAAATGGGATTCGGAGGCAGAGATCAGCCCTGATTGAATGGTGGAGTAGACTCAATGGGCCAAATGGCCTAATTCTACTCCTATAACTTGAAGATCTTAAAAGATGGAGATATGACAGATGACCAAAGCAACACCAGACTGGACGACTTGCCAAACCACAGATGTCACATACGATACCTCACTCAAACCACTTAATGCAATGCGATTTGTAATAAATATGACCTTTATGTTTAGCCACAAGGTCCAGTCTGCACTCTTAACGTTTTGACGTGTCGTTCCTTAGGTGGCACTGCGGTGTGCAGTTCTGCCACCGTGCATTAGGAAGGTTGTAATTAAGCTAGCAAAAGTGGAGAAAGGTTATACCGGAATGTTGCCCAGACTAGAGGGCTTTGCTGCAAGGAGAGGCTGTTTTCCTGTAGTGGAGGCGGCTGAGGGGTGACAGAATTTTACAAAGTTACGAGCAGCATTGGTAGATAGGCAGGAGAGTTTAAGGTGAAATCTTGAGCTCATGTGCTGAGAGCTATAACAACATTTACAGAATGCATAGGTTTAAGAGAGGGGACAATTTTAAAGGGAATCTGAGGGGCAATTTACTCACACAGAGAGTGATTGTTAAATGGAACAAGTTGCCAGAGGAAGTGGGAGAGGTGGGGACCATTACAGTATTTAAAAGACATTGGCCTGGCACATAAATGGGACGGTTTAGAGGGATATGGACCATACCATACACAGACAAATGGATGCCGAGGAAAAAGATTTCAATTAACTGATTTATCTTAATTCCTTGTAATGACACTGAACTTTTTGCCAACCAACAAATTCAGTAAAAAGATTTTACTTACGATCGCTTTGTGCTGCCATTTTTTTGCTCTCCGGCTGATCTGTAAAATAAAGTAGTAAATAATTTAATCTGTTGTACACACTGTGTCAAAAACACTTATGTTAACAATTTATTTAATCCATGCATGCATTCTTAATCCTGTTCCCCACCCACACCTTGCAGTGACAGGAGTGCAGAACTACAGATCTCTCAACATAGGCCTTCATACAACATTTTGTTAAAATCAGTATCTAGGTCATTCAAACTGCAGACTGGTACACATCATTGCACTTGCTCACCTACCACAGTATTATTCTCATCAACTTATAATTGACTTACATGAAAATAGGGTCTCGTTATGCCATTTGATGTTAAAATGTTAGGAGCAATGATCCAGTTGTACTGCCACATTAAGTAACATTTTGTGACTGGGTCAGTTCACCCATTATGAAGCCATGAAGGAGTCTACTTTAAAATGATCTTTTGATCGACGCTTTTCATTTGAATGTGTTATATGTACTTCCCAGTCCCAACTCGTGCACAGCCTACATTCAAAAAGCATTTGTGCGACTGGCAGGATAGATTTGGCGGCTGCTGTGGGAGTACAGGTGACCATTCTTGACATTAGCTAACATTTTGACACATCAAACCCAAGAGGAGTACATTTTAGTTCATCCGTTGATGTCCATTTTGCAAGTCCTATCTCGAGACACTCTTTCCAAGACAGCAGCCTTGCCCCTTTTAAAATGATCAACAGCATTTAAAATTACATCTGTAGCAAAATCTTAAAAATATATATTATTAGCCCAAGGTACACTGTGGCTAAATTTGTGAGCATCTCTTTGCTGATTAAGAAAAGCAAAACAAGACTTAAAATGCTTCCCCAGACTATGTATTCTTGTGATAGAGCCCATCTCTGCAGTCATCCTCTGAAAACAGGTACAGAGCCCTGAGGTAACCCAGGAAGGACCTTCATGGTCAAGAAGATACAAACTGCAAAACTGGGTAGAATCGGTTGGCAAAACTGGCACATTGCATGGGTGATAAGAGAAATGAGCACTACTTTTGTTAACATTCAATCTTACAGCATTAAGGCACAGATGCTGCATTTTTGCTATATTAGAGCTGCTCATGTTGAAAGATCCTTCAATCTGGAAATATACAGAGATTAGGTCACTGATAGATTCTTAGCTGATAAGGGAAAGATGGTCAATCACTCAACTGATAACATTTAGGTTAATGTTATCAGAGAAATAAGGATTTTTTAAAGCAATGATGATTGACAAGAAATGTCAAAATGATGAAATAATATTTTAAAAAGGTTTTCTGACATTGGTTGTTGAAGCAAATGGGTGAAATGCAAAGATGTCCACATTCAGGAAACAAACTGCACATACAAGCTTCCCAACATAAACCGTTTCTCATGGTGCAGTGGAGTCAGGTGACAATATGCACAGCAAGAATGGAGCTGCAAGACACATCAGAAAGCTAATCTCTGATGCCAACTGCTACGTAGACAGGTGGCAAGAAAAGTGACGTAATGACGGCAATTTAACAAAACACAGAGCAACGAGCAACCAAAAATCAAGACTAGATATTGTGGGCAACAAATTAGACCGATTACTCAAGGAGAATTATGCATTTAAGTGGATGCTGTGATGAGAAACGTACATGCCAAGCATATCTATCTTTTTAAAAGTTTTAGAAAATATAGGAAAATTGTAAACAGTGGAAACATAGGGTGTTTATACATTTGGTTTAAAATTGGAGAATATTTCGGCATTGTATTGCTCAAAAATCCTTGTCGTTGAAAGTAAAACTAGTTGTCTGCAGCATCCAAACAAGATGATGAAAGGAAAGAATAAGGAATGTTCTTCACAGGTCACTGCACCAGAATAAAAATATGGCAAAAACCCTTGTAAAATGTACTGAATTCAGACAACAAGATTTAATAACTTTTGGCAAAGCAACTCTACCTGGCTAAATTATACTACTTCACATTCTACTTATTTGTCAAATGTTCTTAAAGGACATACGCACATTTTGCCACTGCAATTGATGCTACTAATGCACCCGTTCCTGACCTTTAATGGGAAATAGCCAAGAGGAATTCAGCTTCTGTGGAAGACTGAACAGATAACATCCCTAAACTGAAATGTCTATCCATTTCCTTCCATGGGTCCACCGAGTTTCTTTAGCAATTTGTTTTTTTGCACAAGTTTCCAGCATCTGCCGTCTCTTTCAACTCTATAGGAAATAGCCACATCAGTTCAGTTCTCACTTCTAAAACAGATTCACAACCTGGTCTAAATCGTGCTGCCTCTGGACATCAAGCCCCAGGTGTAAAACCATACTGAAATATTGCCGCAGTTTTCCACACGTCAACTCTGCGCGTCACCCTCAACTCTGCTGTTCATTTCTGATAGAGCCACAATAAAAACAAATTCTATTTGATGTTCAGGCTTCCAACTACCCAGCAAACTGCCCCAGTCAGTGGAGTTTAGCATGCAGATGACAGTGCAGTTTTCCAATAACTGTGTGGATTTAAATAAATTCTTTATCCTGATCTTTTAAGCACTGGCTTTAGGACTAAAATGGTATACATAGAAAATTGTTTGCATTTATTATTCCGATCTAGAAAGAAGCAGATTGCATTACAAACTGGCACGAAAATAAAGGTTCTTCCAAGGCAAGACAGGTGTTAAAACCCAATCCCTTTATCTTCTATCTTACACGTGTAAAAACACAAAAGCTGAAGGAACACCCCTCACCTGCAATTATATTTAGGACAAGATTAAATATTTAAAAAGCCAGGTCTACTCATTATGCATGACAGAAGGCTGTGATGTCTAGAACATATGACAGCCGAGCAAGAATGGCTAAAACTCACCAAATCTTATCATTTATGATGGAGTAAAAGTTACGACGCTTAAAATCTGGCTTTGATACAAGAATCTTCAGCCGCGGGACAAGACCGCGAATCCAAATGCCTCTCTTTTCAAATACCATCTCTGCCATCTCCTGCTTTTCTACACTGAACTCAATTGTATTCTGAACACATTTAAAACCACCTGCTTCAATGTCTCTTCCCGGGAGATTTATGCCACCACCGTTGGTTGCAAAACAACTCTACTCTTGATCTAAGCGTGCTAATTTTAGCTTGTTCTTTGGCTACTGAACACATTATTTAAGTGGGAAAGGTACCATCGGCTTGGTCAACCCCCGCCATTTTAACTATTCCACTGACTGAACTTGGTAACATACTTGCTTGGTCACCTCCAAATTCCCCTTTGGTCCAAGAATATTGGCCCCATAATTCGGTGAGCACAAATGAAGTGAACAGTGAAAATCCTTAACAAAGCTCAATTCTCCTGGGCTATACTTTGTGACCTATTCCATCTGTCATAACAGCTGCAGCCAGCACCACTACATTGCTATTATTTTACACCAGTGTTAAGCATTATGATCCACCCCCAAACCATTCACTACCCCTTTACATCCTCATAAACTTATGAAACAAGCTAAAGCATGCAGCATTCAGAACAGGTCAAATGACAACTGGAGTACATTGAACAGTATCGCACAGGAACAGGCCCTTCGGCCCACATTGTGTGCAATGACCATGATGCTAAATCTAATCCCATTTGCCTACATATGATCCATATGCCACAATTTCCTGCCTATCTAAAAGCCTGTTAAAAGTCACTATATTGTATGCATATACCGGCCACCCAACAATGTGTTCTAAGCCCATATTACTGTGCAAGACAAAGTCTGCCCCACACATCTCCCTCTCACGTTCACCCCAGGCACAAAATGCTGGAATAACTCAGCGGGACAGGCAACATCTGGAGAGAAGGAATGGGTGACATTTCGGGTCGAGATCCATCTTCAGACCCGAAACGTCACCCGTTCCTTCTCTCCAGAGTTGCCACCTGTCCCGCTGAGTTTTTCCAGCATTTTGTGCCTGTATTCAATTTAAACCAGCATTTGCAGTTCTTTCCTTCACCCTAAGCACCCCTTTTTATTACTCCCTTTTACTTTATCTATACCTCTCAATATTATAAACCTCTTAAGGTTATCGATAGCCTTGATGCTCCAGAAAAAGCTGTCCAACCTCTCCTTACTTTTAATTTTTTTAATCCAAGCAACATTCTTGTAAGCCTCACGCACATTCTCCAAAGCCTCCACATTCTGTCTGCAATACAGTGACTAGAACGGAACATAATATTTCAAACATTGCCCAAACAAAGTTTTATGCAACTGCAACGTGATTACATGACTTTTATATTCAATGCCCCAACTGATGAAACCAGGCATGTCATATTCTTTCCGTCACCCTATTGACTTGTATTGCCACTCTCAGGGACCTTTAGACTTCAACCAAGACACCTCCGTATAGCAATGGTCTCAAATGTTGAATTCTGACAATCGTCTACACTGCAAACTTACTAATCAGCACACGATCATTTTTGTCCAACTCATTTACGTATACCATAAAGAGACACCCCTGCATGACACCGCTGGTCGTAGAACTCAAGGCAGACACAATCCACCGTCATAACCCTATGGCCAGGCCAATTTTGAATCCAATCCAGCAAATCACCATGGATTCCATGCATTTTCATCTTACTGAACAGCTAGCATAAGGGACCATATCAAATGTCTTTCAACATCCATGAGAGAACATCCATTACTACCCTAGCCTCAAAAAACTAATTGTATGAAAGACATGACCTGCCTCATACAAAGCCAGACAAAAAAAAATTCAGGAGTAACTCAGCGGGACAGGCAGCCTCTCTGAATAGAAGGAATGGGTGACGTTTTGTGCAGAGACCCTTCTTCAGACTGAGAGTCAAACGAGACAATAAAAGAGATGAGGATCAAGGAAATGTAGAATAGATCATTGTTAGCTAGAAAAAGGTGACAACAAAGCAAACAGAGATAAAATGTAATCTGGGACAATAAGACTGGTCAGAGAATTGAGAAGGAGGAGGGATGGGGAGAAAGAGAAAGCACGGGTTATTTGAAGTTAGAGGTCAATATTCATACCGCTGGGGTGTGAGCTGCCCAAGTAAAACATGAGGTGCTGTTCCTCCAATTTGCGCTGGGCCTCACTCTGACAATGGAGGCCCAGGACAGAAAAGTCGATGTGGGAATGGGAGGAGTTAAAGTGTTTAGCAACCGGCAGGTCAAGTAGGTTGAGACGGACTGAATGGAGGTGTTCAGCAAAACGATCACTGAGCCTGCCCTTGGTCTCGCCGATATATGGGAGTCCACACCGGGATCCACGGATACAGTAGATGAGGTTGGAGGTGTAATTGAACCTCTGCCTCACCTGAAAAGACTGCTGGGGTCCATGGACGGAGTCGAGGGAGGAGGTATAGGGACAGGTGTTTCAGCTCCTTCAATTGCAGGGGAAGGTTCCTGGGGCGGGAGTGGTTGGGTGGGAAGGGATGTGTTAACCAGGGAGTTGCGGAGGGAACGGTCTCCGCGGAAAGGGGTGGAGATGGAAAGATGCGGCTAATGACGAGTTCCTGTTGGAGGTGGCTAAAATGTAGGATTCTGTGCTCTTTGTGAAGGCTGATGGGGTGGAAGGTGGTGGCTCAGAGGACTCTGTTCCTGTTGCGACTCATGGTCAGCTTGACATAGACTACAAGACCTACACCCAAACCAATTAGGAGCAGACGAGGGCATTCGATCCAATTTGTGATCCCAGCTACAAAGACAGATGTATACAGCAATTTGTTCTTCCCCCGCACAATTAAAGCATGGAATAATCTCCACCCAACTATAGTTACCCAGCCAGATGCAACTAAATTTAAAGTAGCTCTTTCTTCCCAATAACCATTTCTGGATTAAGCCCTCCCTTCACCACCTCCAGTTTAAATTCCATTTGGAATATTTTAGAGGACCAAGAAACCAAGAAGAAGGGGAGGGGGAAGTAAGAATGGAGCTGCAGGATATCAAGGAGACCCTAGAGAGGGCCTCATCTATGATGGAAGAGGAAAACCCCCTTCCCTAAAGAATGAGGACATCTCAGATGTCCTGGTATGGAGCACCTCATCTTGGGCGAAATAAAGGAATTGGGGGATGGGGATAGAGTCTTTGTAGGAGGCAGGGTGGGAAGAGGTGTAGTCTAGATAGCTGTGGGAGTCAGGAGGTTTATAACAAATGTCATTCGATAGTCTATCTTCTGTGATGGAGACGGTGAAATCAACGGTAGGGTGATGTCGGAGATGGTCCAAGTGAATTTGAGTGCAGGATGGAAATTAGTAGTGAAGTAACAAAGCCATGCTGACTATCCCTAATATGCCTATGCTTTTCCAAATGTGTGTTAAATCCTTTCTCCAATAATACCCTCCTCCAATAAGTTCCCTACAAATGATGCAAGGCTTTCTGGCACCCAATTTCCTGGATTATTCCTATCACCCTTCTTAAACACGAGGATAACAAGATCTTTTACAAGGCCTTAATCTTCCCATGCCTCTCAATAACCCAAGATGGATCTCATCAGGACTTGGGAGACTTACCCACCTTCAGGCTCTTCACGAGACCCAATACCATTACATTAAATCACAAAATGCCCTGGCATAAAAGCGTACCCCACATTGATCTCACTGCAACTTTTGATTAATACTAATGCAAAGTACTTTTGTACCTTGCTTACTTCTTCTGGTTCCTGGCATAAATGTCCTTCTTTGTCCTAAAGTGATCCTACCCTCTCCCTAACAAACCCATTCATTAAACAGGTGTAAAATGCCTTTGGATTTCCTTAACACGACATGTCAATGATATGTTATGGCCCCTTTTGGCCCTACTGATTCGCTGTGTGAGTTCTTCTCTACCAAGGTATTATAGAAATAAACAACGTGAGCTGCAACACTGTGTAGCTAGATAACTATCATAGTTTGGAGATGTCAGTGTCAAGAGAAAGTCTTACCTCCATCTTCCAGTTGTCTCTTTTGACCAACAAATCCAAATTCTGGTGTGCTGTGGTTTACCGTTGTGGCAGTGTCACCTCCAATTTTAGCAGCTATCTGCAGATTCATTAAAAGTCACAGTCAGTCATTCAGGGAAAAGTACCATTTGCTGGAAGCTCAAAACACTTGGAACTGAGGCGCAGCGTTCTCCAGTCAGGCAGTTCTGCTTTAAACCATACGGATAAAACCTGCCACCTGTAGGAACCTTAGCCTCACCCTTTCCAACTAGGACCAGAAGAAACTCTGATCGCATAATCACAAAAAAAAAAATCACCAGAAAAAATGGGTTGAAAAGTTGCAAATGTGTACTGCACTAAAATTAGACATATAACCCTAATTAAATTCACCTTCCTGAGTCTTTAATTATTCCATTAGGTATATCATTTACATGGCAACCATAAGAGGTAACTGCAAAAACACCAGCCCTTAATATGTTGAGATGCTAAACATAACCAGAAACTTTTCAAAGCAACTTCTCACTTCAAGTCGTGAATATTAAAAAGTTAACGAGTGCTGCCCATGAGCAAACAGCAGCTTATCCATGGTACTTACTCGCACAAAATTCAAAGAAAAGCAATGCTAAATAATCCTATGGGATAAGTGATAAAGCACGTACCAAACACAAACATGGTCAGTGCACATCGACAGAGTTTTCAAGCTGGGATGACACTAATATAATGCAACAGGAATTGAATGTGAAGGCAACGGTGAAGATAAGTACTTCCTATCACTTCCCAAATCTGCTGCTGGCACAAAAGATGCATCATGTAACAGTTTCTGCCAGCAGAACTGAAGCAGAGAAATTGTTTTCTTTTCCTTTTCACTTGCCTGATCTATACCAACTGCTAAAAATGAATGTGCAAGAACATCTGCTGAAGCAATAACACATCTCGGGTTTGAACATTCACACTGCAGCACCACACAAAATATAATAGTTGCTTGCATTAGATGGCATTCAATGCCTGTTATACAATATTTTATGTCTTACTAACACAGCTATCATCTCACCTGGACAATGCCAAATATCCATTTATCAGACATGATCTATAATCCAGACAGCCCCAACACCAATGGTACCAAACTTGACCAAAAGTCCTACAAAGATTTGTACCTGCAGCATCAAACGTCAACAAGGACTACAACTGAACAAGCATCAGCACCCAAGCAATAAAAATAGATTTTTAAGGATAGTACTGAAAGGGCTGACATCGAAATTCTTTCCCTCCTTCAAGGTAACAGAATAGAACGGGTTCCAAGTTACCGGCCTTGAACCGATTTGGATAGAAGTTTGGTCAATTTCTGGCTAACTAAACAACCCATCGTATATGCAAGAAACGCATGTTTTCTGATTTATTTCTCGCCGCAATCACACAGACAAGATAGAAATTTGCTGTGAAGGAAGCTGTGAAAACAAAAAAAAAACATTGAGATAATAGCTTCAACTAGTACATGGCCTTTAAATGAATCTCCCCATCTGCTTGGATTGATGCACTCCTTCATTCCATCTCATTTTTTTCCCCCAATACACAGCCTTACACAGCCATTCAACCAAGCAATCAGTTAATGGGTGATGTCTAAGCTGCATCCAAAACATCTTCAGATCTTCAAAAGTGTAGGATTTTATTTTGAAAGTTAAATTATGGCTTCTTGCCTGATAGTTTTATATTGTACCTCAATCTGGCCAATTTTCTCATATTTAAAACACATTTTCTATATTTGAGCTGCTGAACATGTCATGTTCTGACCCTATTTCAGTACAGCAAATATCCATATGGCGAGAATGAGAAACCTGTGCCAGACAGGCATACATTTAGGAATGAAGAAAATCTTAAGATTGTATTAACATTCACTCACTACGAACATCACCTAATTCTGGACCAAATATAATAAATGCACGCAATGAGACATCTGCCAAAAAATTTAGGAACAACGAACTATTGCTTCAATACTCAAAATGTGTAAAAATGAGAACACATTAATCATTCTGCGAGTTTACTCAACATATGTTATTAACTGGCTGTTCTAAGGACGGGTCAGGCAATGACTACCTTCAATTCGCCCGTCTGGAAACTTACTCGTCATATTCACCTACATTACCATTGCCACCATCACACATTCAACCTACCATCAGATGGTTATCCTGCAGCAAATGGCTCACTCCTGACACCCCAGAGTTATCCACTATGACCACATCTATAGTGGAGTGGGATGTGCAGCTTCACCAGAAGCAGCTCAATACCATACAAATAATACAAGTAGCCTACTATGTTGTCAACCCTTCATGCACCTTAAATATTAATTTGCACCATCACTGGTATGCAGCGGCTGTATTAAACACTATGTGTTACAGTTTTCACCACGGATTTTGCCAACTATTTCTCATCCACAGAGTATTCTAACAAATACTTTAGAAAGTGTACGGTGGAGAGTACACTGGCTGGTTGCATTGTGGCCTGCATTGGAAATTTAAATCAAGTACAGGTACTACCTCCACATTATCAAAAGGATTTACAGGAACTGTTGCCTCAAGTTTAAATACACCACAACACTCTCTTCTCACTGCTATCATTGGAAATGTGGTACAGGAGTCTGAGAGACATTATCTCCAAGTTCAAGAACAACTTCTTCCAATTAACCACCAGGTTCTTGAATCATCTCACACAATCCTGCCTCAGGACCAAGCCACTACTTTGCTCTACTATGGTTGCTCCAAGTACCATAATTTAGAATAACTAAAGCTTTATTGCTTATTATATGGTTGTGTCAAATATACCTGTAAAACTGCGTAAAACATTTATCGCCCATTGTATAGGACAACTAAACACACTTCTAACACCAGATACATCATCCTTTTCCAGTGTGCCAAATGGACCTTACTCCACACTCCAATACCCATTCGCATTCTCACAGAACCTTTCCATGCAGTGAAAATTTCAATGTCTCATTTTGCCTGCTCCCAATTTACAAATGCCCTAATCCACATACCAGGTGAAATATCGCCAAAGTACGTCACATTCCCATGACGTACTTTGTAGGTTGTTATAGATTAATATTAGAGAACTGTGTCATGTCTCCTTGTAAGCCATCTACTGTAGCCGATGTAACTGCTTGTGCTGAAAATCAGACATAAAACGCTGGAAACATTTAGCACGTCACACTACAAATGTGGAAAAGCATTAACATTTACGGTCAATGAATTCTAAGGGGAGGCTGAAACTTACTTCTTTGGAGAGTGACCTTGTTGAACAATACAAAATCATGCAGGACATGAATAAAGTGAACAGTCTTTTCCCCTGGTGTAGAAGATTATACAACTTGAGAGCATGAAGGCATAAGGTGGCATGGGAGAGATTTAAATGGGACCTCAGGGAATGTTGTCACTCAGAGGGTAGTCTGTATTTGGAATGCATTGCCAGCTATAGTTATGGAAAATTAAATAATTACGACTTTCAAATGACATTTGGTCAGATGCACGGATAGGAAAGGTTGAGGGATACGTGTTAAATGGAACCAGCCCACCAGAAAGTCAACTTTGTTGGCATGATCAAGTTGGGACTAAAGGGCCAATTTCTAAGCTGCATAGCTCTATGATTCTATAACTATGATCTTTTCATCAGAACCGGAAACATTGTCCTACATGAAACATTATGTATTTATCTTTCCTGATAAACTGAGCATTTCCAACACTTTGAGTTTTTGTCCACTGTCTCCCAATTGCCCCCAAACATTTGGGCAGACATCTAAGGGAAATAGAATTCTTTACTGGACATTTGCTAATAACAGTTTTTAGCAGGCATCTAATAATATGACTATAAAAGTGGGGTGGGAGATTGCAACCTCCACGTGGTCCACCCTGTTTCAACGAATGCAATCAACCTGGCGTGCACAAACAGAAGATCAAACAGAACGAGTTGTCTTGCAACATCAGGCTGTGCACGCCATACGCAAGAAGAAGAAGACTATAAAAGTCGACATCCCACCGTTCCTGGTAGGATTTGAACTCTTGGCCCTCGGGATTGCCACTCCAGTAATATAACCATTATGCCCTAAACTGCTGTCAAGTCTAACACAGATTTAAAAGGGAAGTGCTGGCACCAAAGTACAGTTCCAATGTTACCTGATTGAGCACCACTTATCTGACCACCCCATTGATAAAAACTACAAAGATAAGGGGATATCACAAAAGCTTATTAGTCACAACATGAGCAACTGAAAAGAATGCAGATAACTCAGAAACCTGCTCATATGATGCTTAGTAGTTGAATTACTAAATATTCACCTTGGGACCATGAACGCAGGGTCCTTCCACCCACAGATCAAGCAGTGCATTTAACTTCATAGGAAGAACAAGCCAAGAATAAATGACGGAAACACGGATCAATCTGCATGCTGGAGCAGACATGGTGACAGTAAGGGGATGGGGAAGAAAGTCATATCTTGTATTATCAGATCGGATAAATAGGGTTATGGGAGATCCATGGAACAAAATGAATTTGGCATTCATGTCTATTTGCCAATCTTGTCCCATATCTTCGTTCAAGAACAATAAAAACTATGTATTGCAGCACATTGGCATCACACTCCAATAAGACACAGGCATTTGACAAGGAGCTTCAGGAAACAGTCAATCAACTTTTTTGGAGTTGATAAGAAACAATCAGCTGCACTCTATGTTGATCAATAGACTAAAATATTGCTGAATTGGAAGATGATTCTCCAAACTTTCATTCTTGTCTGGACATCCCACATCAGCTCAACACTAAAAGGAATTTAATAAGCAACAAGACATAAAATACAAAGAGACAATCTGCATCCAGAAATGCTCATAAACCTCTTTTACTCTTCATCAATGACTCCATAGTTTTGGGTTTATGCCATAAAAGTAAATGACAAGGAACTTCAGTTTAGTCAGCAGCAGCAACAACACAAAGGTCTTCAGCATTCCTAGTTAGGGACAAAGTGAGAAAACAATAAACAGCTACTGAAATGAAATTCTCTCACTTATCGGCAAGCACCCAATCAGTTGCAAACAGAGCCAGGCTCTGACAAGGTATCCGTGGGCAAATTACAGGACATAAGTTATGGATTATGGCTCAATTCATTACATAAATGTATAATCGATCAATAGATAATGTATATCCGTCAAAATGTTTCTCAGTACGTAAGACAGACGCGACCATTGTCATTTAGTTTTAGGGAAAATATTACACCTGCCAGTGAAGATATTGCAGACCTCACATCCAAGTTAAATAGTGGGGTGAGGAAATGCTCTGAATTCCAGTGCTGAATGGCATTTAGTAGCAGCATTAAAGTTGAGCAGCAACAGAATTGAACTGTATTCAGTTCAAAGTGCAAAGCATTTACTTGCAGTTTCTACAATGACAAATGTAGCAAAGATACCAATATTTGTCAAATTGTCTCAATGTAAATTTTAGTTGAGACAACATTTGGGTGATGTAGAATAGGGTTAGTGGTGTGATCAAAAGCCATGAAAGCCTCACTGCATATGCAGTTATTTCTACTTGTTAATAAATCTTGACTCTCAAGATTCACTGCACAATTTGCAGATGCACAGTCAAACAGAGGCCACCTTCCAGTCAGCAGCCACTTTTTGAGAAGTATCTTTCTCCCTCTTATGACACAAGACATCTCCCCATCAGTAATAACAAAATCACCAGCCATCACATCATCAATCTTCTGTGGCAAAAATACTGTGGTACAATCATTTCAAAGCAAGTTCTTCCATCTACTGCTCATCGTTAAAATCAATTTAGGCTTTTTTACAACTACTAAAAATTGTTCATTTTAAGTGAATAATTCAAAATGTTCATAAACATGTCATTTTTGGTTCAACACTAGGACTGTTGTTTCAGGACATGCTGCTAATGAGCTCAAATCTATCTCAAAATAATGTACCAAACATTGCCTGATGCATGATCAGCACGAGGCCCCGGGCGTTAAATTGGACATCACCAATGGAAATAATTAGGATAGTCAAAAGGTAGATTGGAACAGAAGTGCATGATTGCATGTTGAAGAATTCCAAAAGGTCAAATAAAAGACTAATTTCTTGCTCATCCCAAAAAACAATTCCTTCAATGTTCAGAAAATTTCACTAACCGCACAAATACTTACCTCCATGAAATGTACATAAATCAAGAATTTACTGCCGGGTTTGAGGAAATTCTATTTAGCACATGTAAAATTTGGCTAAAAGTTTTTCTTCCAAGATGTATTCAAGAGTTAGAGATATAGCTCTTAGGGCTAATGGAATCAAGGGATATGGGGAGAAAGCAGGGTACTGATTTTGGATGATCAGCCATGTTCATATTGAATGGCAGTGCTGGCCCGAAGGACCAAAAGGCCTACTCCTGCATTCTATGTTTCTAAAACAAATGAAAAAAAACTAATAGGAAGGGGAGAAAAGCACAACAATTTGGGTTTATCCCAAAATGGGTGACTGTCAAATTAGAATAATATCTATTCAAATAGAAATGGGCTTCTCAAATCCAAATCATCGTCACCGAATTTAATTCAAAAGATTTTCAATGTCCCATGAGTGAAAAACCCAATTTCAGGTATTACAAGCACCCCAGGAAAGGAAAAGCTAGAAATATAACAGTGTCTCGTGGTTTCTGTCAAACAGCAACCAATAAAACAGACATAATATTTCAGCTGAAATGATGATTAACCAAGGATCCAAAACACAGAATCTCCTCCTTCAAATGTTCCTCTCCTCTTGAGTAGAACTTTTCAGTTACACTCTTGGAGAAATTGAATATATTTTGAATATGGAATGACAACGATTCCAATTTGAAAGACCCGTTTCTAATTGAATAGACATCTATTCCGAAGATGAAACTTTGGCTGCCAATTTCCATCCACATATGCGGAGTTCATCGAGCAGTTTCTATTTTTGATCAGGTTTCCTGCATCTGTAGTCTTTCATGTCGCCATATGTCATAGCAAAGTTCTACACATGCTGGAAATGTGAAGTAAAATAGCAGAAAGTCAGGAAATACTAAACTGATCACGCAGAATATAAAGTGAAAAATAACTAACATTTTAGGTCAATTACCCTTCTACACAATTTATCAAAACGTCATCTGCCTGAAACATTATCTCTTGTATGTTTAACTGTGGATGTTACCTGAAGGTTGGAAAGAAAATTTCATTTATATTGCCCCTTGAAGTCGCCAAAATCATTCCGTGGGAACGTCACCACTGCAAATTCTAACAAAATAAAGCCAACAGCACCAGAGAGAGTTTTAGAACAATTGACCAAGACCCTAGATATTGATGTTTAGGAATCAAGATCAAAAATGAGTTTTGGGGTGGAATGTAAATTTGTGGCCTCAGCATCTGAAATGCAATCTCAATAGGTGGAGTTACCAAATTCAAGACTTTAATATTTAGCATCGCCTGCTTTTATTTCCAAAGGTGAAGTGCATTTTACATGAAAAAGTACCAAAGCTGATTTAAGCATCAGTGATGTTTACTGCAAGATCTACTTCAAATTTTAAGTGCAAAAAAATTTGCACGTAATTTTCGAAAATAAAATCCAATTTTAACCGGTGGAAGTGCTGAAGGACGAAGTGTGCGATGCAAAGCTTAGCGTGTAGGAAGAAACCGCAGATGCTGGTTTACACCGGAGGCGCAAAATGTTGGAGTAACTCAGCGGGACAGGCACTTGGGGCCGTTAGGTGGGTGTGTGGGGAGGAAGGAGTGGAAAGAGGGAGGGGATAAAGGTGGTAATTCTTCTTTACCTACCCCAATATCCGGCGGTGTGGCCGCCTGGTCGGGCCAACAATGGGCGCATGGCCTACACCCGCAAGCCAGGGAAGGGAAAATTCCCGCTCTGTTTGCCGGGGGGGGGGGGGGGGGAGGAGGTCGCTAGCCCGGCTTCACCGACCCACCAAGATAGACACAAAAAGCTAGAGTAACTCAGCGGGACAGGCAGAATCTTTGGTGAGAAGGAATGGGATGGAGACCCTTCTTCAGACTGAGAGTCAGGGGAGAGGGAGGTGGAAGGGGCAAGGTGTGGAAACGAGAGATCAAAGGGGAGGTTTCTGAAAGAAATGCAGAATGGTTCATTGTTAGCCATGGGGGAAGGTGACAAGGAGCATTACAATGGGTAAAATTAACCAGGAGGGCAGTGAAACTGCTCGGTGAACCAGGGTGAGTTGAAGTTGGATAAATCAATATTTCTCGGGCTTCATCGACCCGGGGGAGGGGGCGAGTGTGCGGCGGGGCTGGGGAGAGGCGCACTCCCAAGGCGCGGCCTAGCCATCCAGGCTTCTTCCTCACGCCGCACCTCCATTTTTTTGTTCCTTTTCCCCCCGGCGCCCACACACACACACACACACATTCTCCCCACCATCTTGCTCCCGCTCCCCTCGCCTACCACTCACCTGGCGGGCCCGCTGCACAGCGTCGGCGAAGGCGTCGGGCTTTTTGAAGGAGGCGCCGCCCGCTCCGGGCCCGGCCGCGCCGGCACCCATGGTGTGCGGAGGCGCCGCAGTAGCCGCCGCGAAATCCGCCATCGGGCCTCTCTTCTCTCCGCTGCTTCGGTGTGAGGTGATGTGAGGTGACGGGGGTCTGTGTGCTGCTGCTCCCGCGCTTTATTCCACACCTTCTCCTCCCCGGGGGATGTGAGCGGGTTCCCTCACTCGGCGATCAGAGGCCCGGCCCGGCCGCCGCCAGCAGCAATGGCTCCCAACGCTCCCGCCTCGACGCCGCCGACACCGTGGGGGCGGGACCTGAGGGCCGCCGACACCGGGGGGCGGGTCTTCACCGCCACCGCCGGCCAATCATCAGCCCCCTTCGTGACATCGCCGCCGATCGACATCACCACCAGCCAATCACCGGTGACTCCACGTTGATCGGCATTTCCCTCGCCCAATGGGAAGGGGGAGGGCTGATCTGTGACGTCATCTGACTGGGGCGTCATCGGGTCGATTGGAACGCCTCCCCGCGGCCCAGATTTGATTGACGGCGGAACGAGCCAACAAGTCACAGAGACTGTGCAAGGCTGGAGAGCAATGTGTAGTTGCGGGTAGTATCTTTGGTTTTGCGGGAGCAAAATATATGCACACATGTACTAGGGTTTGGAGCTTGACTGTGCAGCTTTGCAAATAATGCAGTTCTTTGTGCCTTTCTGCATTTTTTCATTCTTTAATTGTGATAGGAGTTGCATACATAAATTTCCTGCCAGTTGTGCTTTGTTGAGATTTGCAATCTTAATTAGCTGAGAACTTCCAATATGAAGCATTAACTGAGAAACCTCACACAAAGTGTGCCAAGAGAACTGAACAAATGATTCAGAGATTTTATATTTTTAGACTTTATTAAAAAAATACCTGGTAAACTGGGGTTGAATGGGAGCATGTGGTTGAGAAGGAAAGGTATGATCAGCCATGATTGAATGGCGGAGTAGACTTAATGGGCCCAATGGTCTAATTCTGCTCCTAACACCTTATGAACTTTCAATTTGTTGGGCTTCACCATGCTCGAAAGGATTTGAGAAAACCGCAGTTGATGTATCAACTAAATGTTAGCCACTTTTACAGTGTAGGTAATTAATTCCAGGGTACAGGGCCAACGTTTTTTTTCTTGTCACATGTACTAGGTGCAGTGAAAATACTAATCAAGAATCTGTCAATCTCCACCTTAAAATATTCATTGACGGCCTCCACAGCATCTATGGCAATGCATTCCACAGATTCACCACCCTCTGGCTAAAGAAACTCCTCCTAATCTCCTTTCTAAAGCTATATCCTTTTATTCTGAGGCTATGGCCTCTGGTCCTTGACACTCCCACAAATGGAAACATCCTCTCTTTCACTATTCTGTAGTTTTCAATGTGTTTTCCCCTCATCCTTCTAAACACTAGCAAATAAAGGCCCAGTACCATCAACCACTCATCATGTGTTATCTATAATATGCAATCAATCATTCCTGGGATGATTCTCATAAATCTCCTCTAAACCCTCTCAAACGGCAGCATATCCTTCCGAAATATGTGACCGAAAACTGACCACAATATTCCAAATGCAGACGGCTACATGTCAGACCGTAAATACAAAACCGTCTTTAAGAAAAGAGTGTGACAGAATGGAGAACGTTATAGGCCTGTTAGCTTAATATGTCATTGGGAAACTGCAGGAATCCTTTATTAAGCAAAGTATTTCGAAAATCCTGACATACTCAAGCAGAGTCTGTGGTACAGAATGGTTTGTAGAGCTGCTGCCTCAAAGTTCCAGTCACCCGGTTTCAGTCCTCATCACTGGTGCTGTCTGTGTGGAGTTTGCACATTCTCCCCACGACAGCAAATTTCCTCAATTTTATTGAAGGTGTTTGAGGAAGTAATGAACAAGGTGGATTAAAAAAAACTATATTTAGATTTCTAAAGACATTCAAAAGGGTGAAACACAAAAGAATATGAACCAAAGAGACACACAATGAACTGTTGATGCTGGAATCTTGTGTTTCACTTAGAGGTACAGCACGGAAACAGGCCTTTTGGCTCATCGAGTCCATGCTGACCAATAATTACCCATACACTAATTCTATCCCACACACTAGGGACAATTTACAGAAGCCAATTAACCTACAAACCTGGATGTCTTTGGAGTGTGGGAGGAAACCGGAACACCCAGGGAAAACCCACGCGGTCATAGGGAGGATGTACTAACTCCATACAAACAGCATCCATAGTCAGGATTGAACCCAGGTCTCTGGCGCTGTAAGGCAGCAACTCTACCTTCTCTACAATGGAGGAACCAAGCGTAGACTTTGTGGCCGTTCAACAGGGTGCTGCACTTCACCTGCAATGGCTACCATCAGTTCCTTGTTGACTGCCATTTGATTGTGTGTTGGATTTATGTGGTTTCAGCAAAGGCACCATCTCACTCCAAACTGGTCACAAAAATTTCAAGACAGAAATGTGGAATCTTGGACAAGAGGGAGAATTGCAAAGAGGTTAGAAAATATGTGCTTGCGGGAAGTGATTTGTACCAACTCTGCAGTCCCACAGACTCGGTATGGAGCACCGTGAGATTTAGAGCAAATGCATTTACTAAATTATTAACACTATTATTATATACATTCAGTGTTTTGACATTACATTCAGTAGCAGATATCTCATGCATTAGCAAGCTATCCAAGTGAAGTAGAAACATGCAATGTTGGAAACCATCTGTATCATAAAGGATGCATGATCAGTATCCCATTGTCAATCCATCCTTGTTGCTTGAATCTTGGCCAGGGCGAGTCATTCATGGCAATAACTTAATGCATCCCCCCCCTTGCAACGTGACTCTCTGGGGACAGGATTGGGAGGCTGCCTTACCCACATCTTGCAGGAATACCTTGAGCAGAAAGAACTGAGGCCACTTTGCAGACCCGAAACAGACTGGTAATTGGATCCCAATCCCAATCCTGGTGTTGACCACGGAGGGTCGAAGAGTTTGTTATTCCTCAGCTCTCTGCTGGGGTCACCAATTTCCTTAAGATGTGGTTTGGAGATGTTCCAAGAACAAACGATTCCCGGGAACCGGTTACTTCGAGGTGACGCCCAGTAAGAATTTCATATGCTCATACACGACGTAGCTGATGCTGACAGCGGGCACCACCTTCAAGAAGTTGGGAGCCATCCCTCGGTAAAGGCCAGTCCAGCCCTCACCTTGCACTATCCTGGCAAACTGCTGCAACATGTTCATCTCCGGCTCCCCTTTGACCACAGCTGGAGAGAGAAGAGGTGGAGACTGTCAGAATGTAACTCTGATCCCGGGCACCGCCAGTCTCTGACCTCAGAGAGATACAGCGCAGAAACTGGCCCTTCGTCCCACTGAGTCCGCACCGGCCATTGGTCACTAGCACTATCCTACACATTGGGGACAATTTACAATTTTACCGAAGCCAATTAGCCGACAAACCTGTACATTTTGGAGTGTGGGAGGAAACTGGAGCAGGCACAGGGAGAACGTACAAACACATTACAGACAGCACCCGAGGTCAGGAGCGAACTCGGGTCTCTGGCGCTGTGAGGCAGCAACTCTACCACTGCGCCACCGTGCCGCCCACCTCCTGGATGCCAGTCGTGTTGTGGGTGGCAGCCTCACCTCCCAGTCTGTCCACCTGCCTATCTCTTCATACCTGCCCCATCTATGCAAACGTCTGTGGTTCCCACATTGGCTTTATTAGCCACCTCAGAGCCTACAAAACCTCAGCAGAAGAAATCATTGTCGAACCCAAAGGACGGTCAAAGAAGAAGAAGGCAATCTGTCTGTGATAGATATAAAGTCATGGAACCATGCAGCACGGAAACAGGCCCTTTGGCCCAACTTGCCCATGCTCTCCAAGATACCCCATCTACACTCGTCCCACCTGCCCAGGTCTGGCCCATATCCCTCTAAACCTTTTCTATCCATGTACCAGTCTAAATCTTTTAAATGTTATTGTACCTGCATTAAATACCACCTCTAACAGCTCGTTACATGCCCTGACACTTGCCCTGAATAAGTCACCCTCAGATTCCTGTTAAATCTTTCCCCTGTCACCTTAAACATATCTCCTCTGGTTCTTGATTCCCCTTCTCTGGGTAAAATAATCTGCATTCACCCTATCTATTCCCATCACGATTTCATACACCTTTATAAGATCACCCCTCATCCTCTTGCACTCCATGTAATAAAATCCTAATCTGCCCCAACCTCTCTCTACAGCTCAGCCACTCAAGTCCTGGCAACATCCTGGTAAATTTCTGAGTAAGAAAGAACTGTGGATGCTGGTTAAAATCGAAGGTAGACGCAAAACGCTGGAGCAACTCAGCGGGACAGGCAGGATCTCTGAGGGAAGGAATGGGCGACGCTTTGGGTCGAGACCCTTCTGAGAAAATCTCTGCACTCTTTCCAGCTTAACAACATCCTTCCTGTAGCAGGATGACCAAATCTGACTCGAAATGCCGCCTCACCAATCCCTTAAAGTTATACAGTCATACAGCATGGAAACAGGCCCTTTGATACACATTGCCCATGCCGAACAAGATGCCTTATCTACATGTCCCACCTGCCCACATTTGGCCCATAGTCATCTAAACCTTTCTTATCCATGTACACTGTATGATTCTATGATCCTTGTATCCGATCCCCCCCAGCAAACAGTGGTTGTGATGATGTGTGAATCTGCCGCCGCCACTACTCTCTGTGTAAAAAAACTTGCCCCGCACATCTGCATTAAACTTTCCAACCTTCCCCCTCTTACCTTATAGCTGTACATTCTAGTGTCTGTGTGTTTGTGTATGCTTGTGTGTCTCACACACACACACACACACACAGTATAATTGTAAATGAGTTGCGGGTTGGTGCCAGTTTACTGGGTGATCACTGATGGGTCCGAGCTCACCACACCCACCTTGAGCTTGCATCCTGGTGCGAATGAGTGCCAGCGGGTAGCTTGCTAGTTGACCGCAGGTACTGGAGAAGGTGCCACAGCCGAGAAGAACAAACACTCCTGGGTCGGTTCTCTTCTGTCCGTACTTTTGCAAATACATATTCTTCACGCTCTGCCATTGAATGAAAGAAAAATGTCAAAGTGGAATCTCGAGGAAATGCAAACGCTAAAGTCGTGAGTAAAACACAAGCCGCCGGAGGAACAGCAAGGTGGTGCAGCGGTAGAGCATCAAAAACACACTGGATGACCACCAGTGGTCACAGGAGTGGAAGGCAACCTCATCTCCATTACACTGCTACATCTCTTCACCAGATAAAAGCTGTCCAGGGTCTGACCTCCCCAGAGGAGCGTGGATGGGTGAAGCTCAACAGACTTGGTACTGGAGTTGGGCGTTTCAATGCCAGCGTGTGGAGATGGAGGCTCCCTCCACCAGAGCCCAGCCTGTGAATGCGGAGGAGAACAACAGACAGCCAACCATGTCATCTCTGGGTGCCCGCTCTACCACCCACCAAATGGAGCTGTGTCAGGGCCTGGCAGACATTGACACCAACAGAGACAACAACCTGGCTGCTCAACAACCGGCTTGAGATCTAACTATTCCTTGGGTTTATGCTTCATTCACAAGAAGACAGCACCAGAGACCCGGGTTCGATCCTGACGACGGGCGCTGTCTGTATGTAGTTTGTACGTTCTCCCCGTGACCTGCGTGGGTTTTCTCTGAGATCTTCGGTTTCCTGCCACATTCCAAAGGTTTGTAAGCTAATTGGCCTTGCTATAAATGTAAATTGTCCCTAGTGTGTGTAGGGTAGTGTTCATGTGCGGGGATCGCTGGTCGGTGTGGACTCGCTGGGCTGAAGGCACTGCTTCCGCGCTGTATCTCTAAACTAAACCAAAAATGAACCTAAACTCAGTGGGTCAGGCAGCATCTGTGGAGGACAGGTGACGTTACGGATCAGGACCCTTCTTCAGACAATTGGGAGTGTTTGGCATCACTGAGGAATCTCTTGTCAAACTAGGAAACTGGACTTCGGTTCCCACTACCTCCTGCATCCCATCACAAATCAACACCTCAAACACAAAGCATAGGCGGACACAGGAACATTTGATGGGACACTGTACAGAAAGAGTCGGACAGCATCTCTGGAGAACGTGGATCGGTCTGAAGGAGGGGGTCTGAAGAAGGGTCTCGACCTGAAATGAAGGTGAGAGTGGCTGCATGGTGGCGCAGCGGTAGAGTTGCTGCCTTACAGCGCCAGAGACCCGGGTTCAATCCTGACTATGGGTGCTGTCTGTACGGAGTTTGTACGTTCTCCCCGTGCGTTTACTCCGGGCGCTCCAGTTTTCTCCAACACTCCAAAGATGGACAGTTTTGTAGGTTAATCGACCAGAATAATTGTTAAAGTGTGTGGGATAGCGCTAGTGTACGGGGTGATCACTGGTCAGCACAGACTCGGTGGGTCGAAGGGCCTGTTTCTGCAACATATTGTATCTCTAAAGTCGGAAGTCACCTATCCATGTTCTCCAGTGATGCTGCCTGACCCCTGAGTGACTCCAGCACTTTCTGTCCTTTTGTGTATTCAACAGCATCTGCAGTTCCTTGTTTCCATTCTACAGATAGTCACTGGGCAGCCAGACACAACGGTTCAAAATCTGGACTGTGTGATTTGCTCCGATATCCAGGTGTCCATGGCAAGTATCCGTGGACGCACATTAAGATAATGAATGAATGGTGACACACAAATATAGAACACAGCTGCACAGACAGGAAATGTTATGGAGCATTCAAATACAGGAAGCCAGATATACACACACACACATGCAAACATGTACACGCACACACCACACAAACACAGTGTGTGTGCAAGTCTGTGTGTGTGTGTGTGTCTGCGTGCGTTCATGTGTCTCTGTCTGTGTGTATGTGTGTGTCTGTGTGTGTGTCTGTATGTGTGTCTGTGTGCGTCTGTCTGTGTCTCTGTCTATGTTTGTGTCTGTGTGTGTGTGCGTCTGTGTGTGTCTGTGTGTGGTGGTGGCGGAGTCAGAAACTAAAGTGGATTAAAGAGGCTTTTAGATAGGCACGTGGGAGCACAAGGAATAGAAGGATATGGATCATCTACAGACGGATGAGATCAGTTTAACTTGGCATCAGGTTCAGCATTGATATTGTGGACCGAAGGGCTTTCTTTCTAAGAAGGGTCCCAACCCGAAATGTCACCTTTCCACGTTCTCCAGAGATGCTGCCTGACCCAGTGAACACTGGTCAGCATGGACTCGATGGTCCGAGGGACACTATATCTCTAAGGTAAACAGTCGGGATATTTCATTTTTTTGGCAGACTTACTTCATAGACAGCCAAATCGATCCCAGCGTAAGGAATGATGCCAATGGAATTTGGGACGTAGCCTTTGAAAAATGCGCGAGGGCCTTCATTCCTCAGCATGTTTTGGGCGCAGTGGAAGATTCCCATGTACTGGCCGCTCTTTCCCAGCCCCATCCGGATCTTCAGCACCTAAGCAAGCAAACAGTTGTCAGCGAGAACCTCGGTATGTTGAGAAAACACGGTTCAAGAGTGTGGAGGAAGGAACTGCAGATGCTGGTTTAAACCGAAGATAGACACAAAATGCTGGAGTAACTCAACGGGACAGGCAGCATCTCTGGGGAGAAGGAATGGGTGACGTTTCGGGTCGAGACAACCTTTTTCAAACTTCTTCAGACTTCAGAGTCTGAAGAAGGGTCTCGACCCGAAACGTCACCCATTCCTTCTCCCCAGAGATGCTGCCTGTCCCGCTGAGTTACTCCAGCATTTTGTGTCTGTCTAGGGTTCAAGAGTGAGCTCATTCAGACATTCTTTTCTGTCACACATGAGGTCGGCACGGTGGCGCAGCAGTTGAGCGACTGCCTTACAGCGCCAGAGACCCGGGTTCAATCCTGACTATGGATGCTTGTCTGTATGGAGTTTGTATGTTCTCTCCGTGACTTGCGTGGGTTTTCTCTGAGATCTTCTGTTTCCTCCCACACTCCAAGGACGTACATTGTAGGTAAATTGTCTTGGTATAAATGTAAATTGTCCCTAGAGTGTATAGGGTACTGTTAATGGATCGGTGCGGGGTCTGTGGGCCGAAGGTGTTCTAATGTCATTCTTAATCAATGCATTACTTACACAGCAGCCAAATCATGGCCAGCAAGACCAGATATGACAAAAGAACAGATCATTGAGGCAGCACAATAGCTTTGGGCCTTACTTTAGACTTTAGAGGTACGTTACAGAAGTCCGCGCCAACCAGCGATCAGTACACTAGTGCTATCCAACACACAATAGGCATAATTTACAATTTAACCAAAGCCAATTAACCCACAAACCTGTACATCTTTGGACTGTGGGAGGAAACCGGAGCACATGGTCACAGGGAGAATGTACCGACAACACTCATAGTCAGGATCGAACCCGGGTCTCTGGCGCTGTAAGGCAGCAGCTCCACCATTGTGACACTGTGCCGCCCGCACAGCTTGGAGCCCTGGAACCTGCTTACCTCCATTGGAAAGATGATCGTCTGGCTGGTGACACCAGCGAGAGATCCCGCCACAAAACGCTCGTGCACCTGTAGTGTGGATTTATGGACCAGGAAGATCTTCTTGTACTGTTTAAAGTTGTGACAAAGATGCAGGTTATCCACATGGCACCACTAACGAAAAAAATCACTCACTTGGAATACGAGTAGAAGAGCAGGGAGACCTATTGGAGAATTATTTCAGAGGGCCAGCACAGCTGGGATGGGCCGAGCTGCCTCCTGTGCCGCCCTGTTAGATCAGTGTAGGCTTCCTTTTCAAAGATCCTTGACTTGCCAGCCAGAGCTGGTGGGAGCATTGACTGCACATTCATTCCTATTCCATGCCTGGACGCAGCCCAGACCATCACACAAACCAGCCTCCCTTCCATTGATTCCATCTACACCTCACGCTGCCTCGACAAGGCCAGCAGCATCATCAAGTACCACTCACCCCGGCCACTCCATCTTCTCCCCTCCCCTCCCCTCCCCTATCAGGCAAAAGGTACAGAAGTTTGAAAATGAACACCTCCAGATAAAGGAATAGTTTATTCCCAGCTGTTATCAGGCAACTGAACAGCTTGAGTCTCAATGACAGATATGAGATGAACAAGTCTCATCAACTAGAGTGTGGTCCCGTCCTCCCTTCTACCTCATTGGAAAGTTGGAATTATCTTTAATCAGACTTTTTTACACTAAATGTTGCACCTTTATGCGTAGTTTTGTCATGCCAGATAGCACGCAAATAAATGTACATGTGACATTAATAGACAATAGACAATAGGTGCAGGACTAGGCCATTTGGCCCTTCGTGCCAACACCGCCATTCAATATGATCATGGCTGATCATCCACAATCAGTACCCTGTTCCTGCCTTCTCACCACATCCCCTGACTCCGCAATCTTTAAGAGCCTTATCTAACTCTCTCTTAAAAGCATAAACTAAACTAAGCTAAACCCTTTCCCCTTCCTCTCCAAATCCATCACCCTCTCAACCCCGTCAGTACCTGTTCATAAGCCATGAACTTGATGCCAGTCTCTGGGGTGATTTTCAGCACGTTCACCCCGTTTCCTCGCCACAGGGACAGATACCCTCCCTCCGCCACCATCATCTTCCAAACCCCGGCCAGGTTCAAACTCCTCTTTGCCGCAAAGACCTGGAAGAGAGAAGAGAGTCTAGTGGGCCTTGCAGTCCTCGGGAGCCAGTGCACCATAGGATGTGTTGGCTCTGGAGAGGGTCCGGGTACAGAGGAGATTTACAAGTAGTTTACAATTGAGTAGGTTAACCAACGATGAGCATTTGTCAACACTGCACCTGCACCTGCACTCAGAAGAATGAGGGGGGTTCTCATTGAAACATAATGGCTAGTGAAAGGCTTGGATAGAGTGGATGTGGAGAGGATGTTGCCACAAGTGGGAGAGTCTAGGACTAGAGGTCAGAGTGTCAGAATTAAAGGACGTTCTTTTAGGAAGGAGATGCGGAGAAATTTATTTAGACAGGGTGGTGAATCTGTGGAATTCTTTGCCACAGAGGCTGTGGAGGCCAAGTCTGTGGATATTTTTAAGACAGATAGATAGATTTTTGATTAGTATAGGTGGTCAAAGGTTATGGGGAGAAGGCAGGAGAATGGGGTTAGGAGGGAGAGACAGATCAGCCATGATTGAATGGCAGAGTACACTTGATGGGCTGAATGGCCTAATTCTGCTCCTATCACTTATGGTCCTAGATCACGAGCTGTGGATCATACCTGAAGGTCAACACCTCCAGTGGTGGTCACACTGCCCCCTGCAGGTCACCCAGGTGACCTCCCTGCCTCTGGCTGAGTCCACCACTGAGCCCACCTCACCTGCATGTAGATCTTCAGCCGGTCCAGGGGGGCAGTGCAGGTGCGTGACACTGCGCCCGCAATGGCCCCTGACAAGAGCTGCCGCCACCAGACTCCAGTCAGTCGCTCCGTCTCCGAAAATTCATCCACGATGGTCAACGATTCCCCAATGTCCAGGAACTGCCAAAATCAAAGGTTGGGAAGTTAAGGTAAAGGGATCATTTTATTGAAATAGCCTCGAGTTGGCTTGGTGTTGGGGTACAAAGCAGTCAGAACTCTTGACATGGAAATATGACGTATTTTACAGTTTAGTTTAGAGATACAGTGCGGAAACAGGCCATTCGGCAACGCCAAGTCCACACCGACCAGCGATCCGTGCACACTAACACTATCCTGCACACACTAGGGACAATTTACAATTATACCAAGGCAATTAACCTACAAACCTGTACATCTTTGGAGAGTGGGTGAAAACCGTAAATCTTGGTGAAAACCCACGCAGTCAGAGAGAATGTACAAACTCCGTACAAACAGCACCCAAGGATAAGGGGGAAGGAAGTCTTTTAGGACCGAGATAAGAACTTTTTTTTTCACACAGAAAGTGGTGAATCTGTCGAATTCTCTGCCACAGAAGGTAGTTGAGGCCAGTTCATTGGCTATATTTAAGAGAGAGTTAGATGTGGTCCTTCCGGCTAAAGGGATCAGGGGGTATGGCGAGAAGGCAGGTACAGGATACTGAGTTGGATGATCAGCCATGATCATATTGAGTGGCGGTGCAGGCTCGAAGGGCCGAATGGCCTACTCCTGCACCTATTTTCTATGTTTCTATAGTCAGGATCTAAGCCGGGTTTCTGGCGCTGTAAAACAGTAGCTCTACCGCTGCACCACCGTGCCTAAGACGTTGGTGAAGCCACATTTAGAGTATTGGGTTCAGTTTTGGGCACCATGTTATAGGAAAGATGTTGTCAAGCTGGAAAGGATGCAGAGAAGATTTACGAGGATGTTGCCAGGTCTCGAGGGTCTGAGCTCTAGGATGAGTTTGAGCAGGCTAGGACTCCATTCCTTGGAGCAGAGGAGGATGAGGGGGTGGATCTAATAGAGGTGTATAAAATCATGAGAGGAATAGATTGGGTACACACACAGAGTCTCTTGCCCAGAGTAGGGGAATCAAGAACCAGAAGATATAGATTGCAGGTGAAGGGGAAAAAGATTTAATTGGAATCTGGGGGATAACTTTTTAATGCAAAGGATGGTGGGTGTATGGAATGAGGTAGAGGCAGGCACTATCGCATCATTTAAGAAACATTTAGACAGGTACATGGATAGGACAGGTTTAGAGGGATATAGGCCAAATGCAGGTAGGTTGGGACTAGTTTAGCTGGGACATGTTGGCCAGTGTGGGCAAGTTGGGCCGAAGGGCCTGTTTCCACACTGTATGACTCTAGCTTCAGACTCTCGTCTCTTAGCAGGAGGTTGGTGTCAAAGTCCCACAGTGGAGACTTTCACATAGAAGCACAGGCTATCACTAAAGGGCAGTACTGAAGGAATGCCTTACTGTCACCGGTACAATTTTTCACACATAGCACTCTGAGATTGAGACAGAGTGCTGGAATAATTCAGCGGGTCAGGCAGGATCTCTGGAGAAAAAGGACGGGTGACGTTTCAGCTCAGAACCCTTCTTCAGACTGCTGAAGTAAGTCCCCACTGACTCTCTTGGGTCGATGTACGTATTCCCAATCTCCCAACCTACCTCGTTGTAGCCCTTGCAGTTTTTACATCTGCACTTTCTCTACAGCAGTAACATGAACAGGTGAATATTCTGTCCTATTTCTCTTTCTGCGCGACATATTATCCTCATGTATGCTATGATTTAAAAAAAAAGACACAAATTGTTGTAGTAACTCAGCGGGTCAGGCAGCATCTCTGGAAAATATGTATGGGGACATTTTGGGTCGGGACCCTGCATTAGACTAATTGTGGTGGAGAAGGGACCAAACCTGAAATGGTACCAAAATCAACTCAACTCAACTCAACTAAACCAACCAAACAAACTAAACTAAATCTCCTCCAAGCTGGGCACGTGTCTTACCGTTGAATGTTTCCAGTGTTCAACAATCTCCTCCATTTTCGACAGCGGGTTAAAGATGAAATGTTCTCGAAATTCAGTCCAGTCCACAGTAATCGTCCCATCCTTGTCCATACTTAGTGGGAGAGAGGAGAAACCAGCGGAGGATTCAGTGTCAATTATAGTATTTCATTAAATGGTTGCATCCTCTACAACCAATGCGAACGTTGCTCCCTCAACTCACCCAAATGCTTTTGTGTCGCACAACCCTTCATATACACAGGCACGCTCACACACACATACACAAGCGCGTACACGCACACACACATGCATGTAAACACACACACGCATATAAACACACACAGGCATGCACACTCACTTACATAAGCGCGCGTACGCACACACACACGCATATAAGCACGCACGCACAGGCATTTAAACACATACAGGCACGCACACACACACAGATAAACACACACACACAGGCACACTCACGCACATACACAAGCATGCGTACGCACACACACACACACTTACATATAAACACACACCCACACAGGCACGCTCACGACATTACACAAGTGCGCGCACGCACACACACATATAAACACACACACACACTACAGCACGCGCACGCACGCGCACGCGCGCACACACACATGCATATAAACACACACACACACACACACACATAAGGAGACAGAGAATTGCTAGGACTTACGCAGCTGGTTCATTCATAGAAACATAGAAACATAGAAATTAGGTGCAGGAGTAGGCCATTCGGCCCTTCGAGCCTGCACCGCCATTCAATATGATCATGGCTGATCATCCAACTCAGTATCCCGTACCTGCCTTCTCTCCATACCCTCTGATCCCTTTAGCCACAAGGGCCACATCTAACTCCCTCTTAAATATAGCCAATGAACTGGCCTCTGTGGCAGAGAGTTCCAGAGATTCACCATTCTCTGTGTGAAAAAAGTTCTCCTCATCTCGGTTTTAAAGGATTTCCCCCTGATCCTTAAGCTGTGACCCCTTGTCCTGGACTTCCCTAACATCGGGAACAATCTTCCTGCATCTAGCCTGTCCAACCCCTTAAGTATTTTGTAAGTTTCTATAAGATCCCCTCTCAATCTCCTAAATTCTAGAGAGTATAAACCAAGTCTATCCAGTCTTTCTTCATAAGACAGTCCTGACATCCCAGGAATCAGTCTGGTGAACCGTCCCTGCACTCCCTCTATTCAACTAATTACACTGCTTTCATGTGGCTGCCTCATACATATGCCATTTACACTGTGAGAGGCAGCACTGAGAGAGTGCCGCATGGTCAGAGGCGCAGTACTGAGAGTACAGTGATGTTGGAAAGAGGATGCACTCAGGGACCGAACTGTAGGTTTTGAGTATCAACACTAAAGATGATCAGAGTGTCAGGGACGAGGGAACAATACACAATACTTTGTTATTTTGCACACTTACGATGGAATGCTACAGTGTCACAGGTGCATGCTTCTCAGATGGAAGACAAAATTGTCTGAGGATGTAGCCCTATCCAACATCACCGACCACCTTCCCATTTGCTGGTGGTAGATGGTGAGGGGGATTGTGTTTGTGAAGTTGGTGGAAATGAGGAAGATAGAAGACTGTTCCCCAGCCACAGTCACCATTGTCCCCAGTGGAGAGGGGAGAACCATCCACCATGAAGCGAGATCCCTGGTTTACCTCTGTCCCAGTCTTACCTGAGCAAGATCTTCTCGGCTTGCTGCAGATTGATCGTAATGCCAAGGTTCAACAGAGCCTGCTGAATCTCAGACGCATCGATTTCACCTGGTCGAAGGAAGCAAAACAATAAAGAAAAGAGAGGCTCGATCAGACAAATAAGCATTATTCCCCGTGATAGAACATAGAACAGGAACAGGCATGATGGCCCATAATGTACAAGCCAGATATGATAAAACATGATTTATTCTGGCCTTTTCTCATCTCCAGTCCTCCCCCCCCCCCCCCCCCCCCCCCCCCCCCAACCTTTATATTTCAGTCTGAAGAAGGGTTCCAACATGAAATTGGGAGGAGCTCACATAGACATCTTCAATAGACACTGTGTTGGAGTAACTCAGCGGATCAGGCAGCATTTCTGGAGAAAAGGAATAGGCGATGTTTTGGATAAGACAGTTCCAGTCTGAAGACGACCCTTCCAGTCTGAAGAAGGGTTCCTATTCCTTTTCCCCAGAGATACTGCCTGTCCCGCTGAGTTACTCCGGTATTTTGTGTCTACCTTTGGTGTAAACCAGCATCTGCAGTTCCTTTCTACACATGATAGAGGTAGTTGGGGCGACACGGTGGCGCAGCGGTAGAGTTGCTGCCTTACAGCATCAGAGACCCGGGTTCGATGCTGACTACGGGCGCTGTCTGTATGGAGCTTGTACGTTCTCCCCGTGACCTGCGTGGGTTTTCTCCGGGAGCTCCGGTTTCCTCCCATACTGCAGAGACGAGCGGGTTTGTGACTTAATTGGCTTCGGTAAAATTGTAAATTGTCCCGAGTGTGTGTCGGATAGTGTTAGTGCGCGGGGATCACTGGTCGCGCGTGGACTCGGTGGGCCGAAAGGGCCTGTTTCCATACTGTATCTCTAATCTAAAACTAAAAGAGCCAACTACACAGCCACTGTCTGAAGCCACATCAGGTAAGGAGAGCAAACCTCCTTTCCTGGTGTACTTCAGTGAACCAGAGAGCCCTGATGACAATCCATGGTCACCATTACAGATGGTAATGAGTGACTGCGTGGGTTTCCTCTGGGTGCTCCGGTTTCCTACCACATCTCAAAGACGTGCAGATTTGTAGATGAATTGGCCCTAGTGTGGATGAGTGGGGGGGTGGGGGGGAGGGGATGAATATTCAGGATGGGGTGGGAGGTTCAGAAGAATTTGGAAATAATAAAATGGGGCGAGCGTAGATGAGTAATGGTCAGTAGGGTCCTGTCGGCTGATTCCATCTACACCTCACGCTGCCTCAGCAAGGCCAGCAGCATCATCAAAGACCAGTCACACCCCGGCCACTCCCTCTTCTCCCCTCTCCCATCAGACAAAAGGACAGAAATGTGAAAACGCACACCTCCAGATTCATGGACAGTTTCTTCCCAGCTGTTATCAGGCAACTGAACCATCCTACCACAACCAGAGAGCAGTGCTGAACTACAATCCACCTCATTGGTGACCCTCGGACTATCCTTGATCGGACTTTGCTGGCTTTACCTTGCACTAAACGTTATTCCCTTATCATGTATCTATACACTCTGAATGTACTCATGTTTTGTATTTCCGCTGACCAGATAGCACGCAACAAAAGCTTTTCACTGTACCTCGGTACACGTGACATTACACTAGACTGAACTGTGTTAGTGAGAGAGGTGTATGTCACATCTACCGTCATGGTTGCGGTCGAGGCTGTTAAACATCAGCTTGAGTTTCTTCTCGTGTTGCCTCAGGTACTCGGTGAACTCGGTCAGGTCCAGTTGTCCATCGTGATTGGTGTCTATGGTCCGCAGGATCTCCTGGCAGCAAAAAGCAGAGAGAAGGTGAAAAAGGAAACAACATTGATTTTGTGATCTCAGAGGCTGGAGGGATCAAACACATTTCATGCCGGCCAGCTGCACTTTAGTTTAGTTTAGAGATACAGTGCGAGTCCGTGCCCACTGAGTCCGCACCCACCAGATGGGTGATATCCTTCCCAGGATGCAAGCAAGCAGTTCTGTCATTACTAAATCTCAAATTCTAAATTCATTCAATTGCATGAGTTTATGTTCGCCAGCTGTGTGGTGGGAATTGAACTCATTACCCTCGATCAATAATCGTGGTGTCTGGCTCCCAGTGCAATAACTTACCCCTACGCCACCGAGCCAGCAGCCATTATCTCGGTGATTCAGTTAATGTAGTAGTAATTCCTGAATGTTTGATTTATACATTTTTGCTGCGATCCCTTTGAACATTGCAGGACGTGATTTTGATTTATGAAATCTATTTTCTGCTATGATGAGGGGCACAACACTAAGAACATAAAAACCCATTGTACAAACATAGGCAAAATACATTTAGTTTAGTTTATAGTGCAGAAACAGGCCCTTCGGCCCACGCCAACCATCGATTACTTGTTCACACTAGGTCTGTGTTATCCCACTTTCTCATTCACTCCCTGCACATTAAGAGGCAATTTACAGAGGGGCAATTAACACGCACACGCACACGCACACACGCGCACACACACACACACACACACACACACACGCTCTACCACCATGCCACCCATAATGATATGACATGAAGTTCCAGTGTGAAGAAGGGTCCTGACCTGAAACGTTGTGTGTCCACTCCCTTCCCAGATGTTGCCTGATCTGCTGTATTTCTCCAGCACTTGGTGTTTTACACAAGAGGCTGCACATTTGTTGCTCCCTCCTCTCACTGGGTGATTGCAGTATTTTGAGCTTTCCTCTCAGTTCCAGAATTACCGGCTTAATTTTAATCTCATGGCCTGATTACTGCTCATTAAAGCCTGTCACTGCATGTGAAGACCTGCAGAACATGGGCTGGGAATGGAGAGACCTGGATCATCCGTAGGCAGATTGGAGTCATAGAGTTATCTTCATCATCATCATCATTGTTGGCAACATTAGCGACGCAGTGGCGCTGGTTTCCGACGGGAACGGTGACGGACGCACCACACATCTCTGTCCTCCAGATCCTGCGGACTTCTGCCGATGGAAGTACAGGATTTTGGTGTGTGTGTGTGTGTGTGTGCTTTATCATCATTCCTCACAATGCTATGTACGACAGTGATTGCAACTCCTACTGAAGGGTGGATGGCCGTTGGCTCGCTAGAAGCTCATCCGCCATTTGACAGGTCTTGTTTTTGGTCCTGCTGGGAGTCCACAGCCCCCTCCTCACCTGGCAAACCAGGTGGGGGAGACGGTTTAGTCGACAACTATCCAACCATGGAGCAGGTAGCACGGGATTACATGATATACGTGGTGGGTGGATGATCAGCCATGATCATATTGAACGGCAGTGCAGGCTCGAAGGGCTGAATGGCCTACTCCTGCACCTATTTTCTATGTTTCTATGACTTGACCTTATACAGCAAGGAAACAAGTCCTTCAGCCCAATTTCATCATGCCGACCAACATACCCCATCTACGCTAGTCCCACTGCCTGTGTTTGGTCCACACCCCTCGCAACCTTTTCCATCTAAGTACCTGTGCAAAATGTATTTTTAATGGTGCTTTAATGGTGTTATTATACCAGCCTCAACTGCCTCCTCTGGCAGCTCATTCCATATACCGATCACCTCTCAGCCTCCTGCACCCCAAGGAATAAAGTCCTAAAATATTTGCTTTTCTTGGCATCATGTTGGGCACAGACATTGTGGGCCGAAGGGCCTGTTCCTGAGGTACTGTACTGCTTGCTCTATGTTTTAAATTGGATGGCTCTCAATGCAGGCCAGACTGGCTGCAATTCCAGGGAGTGCCATTTGAGGGCGCATCTCTCTTTGTATTTTGCTCAAGATTCCAGCATCTGTAGTTCATTGCACCTCAGTTATAAAGGATCATATCGTGGCTCCAGGTAAACACAGAGTGATGGAGTAACTTAGCGGGTCAGGCAGCATCTCTGGAGAAAAGGAACAGCGGATATTTCGGGTCGAGACCCTAAGTCATAATATGTGTAGGAAGGAACTGCTAATGCTGGTTTACACTGAAGATGGACAAAAAGTGCTGGAGTAACTCAGCTGGTCAGGCAGCATCTCTGGAGAGAAGGAATGGGTGACCCATGTCTGAAGAAGGTTCTCGAACCGAAACATCACCCATTACTTCTAGAGTCTCATTGAAACTTACCGAATAATGAAAGGTTTGGGTAGAGTGGATGTGGAGAGGATGTTTCCACTAGTGGGAGAGTCTTGGACCAGAGGCCACAGCCTCAGAATAAAAGGACGTTCTTTCAAAAAGGTGAGAAGGAATTTCTTTAGTCCGTTAGTGCTGAACCTGTGGAATTCGCTGCCACAGAACGCTGTGGAGGCCAAGTCAGTGGGTACTTTTAAGTTAGATATTTTTGGCAGATTCTTGATAAGCAAGGGGTTATGGGGAGAAGGCTGGAGAATGGGATTGAGAGGGAAATATCTATCATCTGTGATTGAATGGAGGAGTACATTTGATGGGCCGAATGGCCCAATTCTGCTGCTAGAACTTATGAACATGAAACTCAAGAGATTCAAGATTCAAGCGAGTTTATTGTCATGTGTCCCTGATAGGACAATTAAATGTTTGCTTTGCTTCAGCACACAGAACACAGTAGGCATGACTACAAAACAGATCAGTGTGTCCATATACCATTATGTAAATATATGCACACATGAATAAATAAACTGATAAAGTGCAAATAACAGATAATGGGCTATTAATGTTCAGAGTTTTGTCCGAGCCAAGTTTAATAGCCTGATGGCTGTGGGGAAGTATACTCTACTCTGAACTGGACACAAAGCCCAAACAGATCATGGCCATTACTCGTGTGAGCAGCAGTAGACTGCACACTGCCCGTTTGCAGTGTGCAGTCCCTCTCGATCTGCCCTGTCTGTGGTGACATTTCAAAAACATCAGTGAGCTCTCCAAGCAGGCAGTGCTGCGATGGTTTGCATTCAGTCGGGGGCTGGTCATGGCTAAATGTGGATGTAAAGTGATTTTCCCTCTGTGGGAACCGTCAGCAGTATGCATTTCCTGCCCCTTCGCATTCCCCCTGCTCCAGCAAGCCGGTCCCATGACCTTTACACCCAGTCCAACAAGCCTGGAGCTGCCAGGGATAGTGAGGGCTCTCTCTCACTCGCGGACAGATCACGACTTCCCACTCTACAAAACTCTGTATAATTACGTAGTACTGCCCCCCTGGCAGTGCTCACTCCCTCAGTCACAGAAGTGGATCTGCAATCACTATTTACATTCGCTTTACTCTTTTAAACCTCTACTCTGACTGCAGCACTTCTTACTTGAACTATGCTAAAGGTTATTCACATGATTACGTTTCTCATGTATCTATACACTTTGAACGCCTCGATTGTAATCACGTACAGTCTTCCCGCTGACTGGTTAGCACCCAACAAAAGCTTTCCACCGGACCTCGGTACACGTGACAATTCACTGGATGTGTTCAAGAGAGAGTTAGATTTATCTTAGGGCGGGGTGGAAGATTGCAACCTTCACGTGGTCCGCCCTGTTTCAACTAATGCAATCAACCCGGCATGCACAAACAAATAAGATCAAATAGAACAAGTTGTCCTGCAACTTTAGGCTGTGCACGTCATACGCAAGAAGAAGAACCTCTTAGGGCTAACAGAATCCAGGGATATGGGGGGAAAGCAGGAATGGGGATGATCACATTGAATGGCGGTGCTGACTCGAAGGGCCGAATGGCCTCCTCCTGCACCTATTGTCTATGTTTCTAAGGTGAAAGGGGCAAAGTTTAAAGGAGATGTGTGGGGCAAGTTATTTTACACATGGAGAGATGGGTGCCCGGGTTGGTGGTGAGAGCAGATACCATAGTGGAGTTCAGTCTGAAGCAGGGTCCCGACCCAAAACTTCACCTAATCGTTTCTCTAGAGATGTTATCTTATCCGCCGAGTTACTCCAGCTTTTTGTGTCTATTAGCTTAACTTGGCACCATATTCCAGCACAGATATTGCGGGCCTGTTCCAGCACTGCACTGTTATATGTTCTCTGATTGAACATGGGGCAGTAACGAGAGGAGTGTCTCCTGATTTGGGACCGCAGAGATTAGCCAGGGGTGGATTCGGGCCTCGTCACCGATGTTGGAACGTCGCCAATTTAGTAGTGGAACGGCTAAATAAATAAACTCGAGGCCAAGGAGCAGCGATTTGAATGATCGGGTTCTGAGTCAGGCAGGAACAGGGAATTCTGGCTTTGCTCTTACAAACAGGTGGAGGGAGGTTCTGCACCCAACTATTTGGAGAGGGTCAGATTGGTGGGAGCTCAATCTTTCCTACGCTGGACTCTGACTTAAGCCTTTGAATCAATTAGTTCTTACTATCCTTTCACTGACAGTGAGTGCAAAAGGAACTAACTGGATGTCCCATGTAACAGTAACTTCGTACAGGATGGTGTGTGTGTGACATTGACCGAGTGGGGCAGGGATCATGTCCCAACATTGACCCTGAGTAAACAGACTGTTTAACAGTGTGTGTAACAGTGTGTGTAACAGTATGTGTGTAACTGAGTGTGTAACAGTGTGTGTGTAACAGACTGAGGTGCAACTGTGTGTGTAACAGAGTGTGTATAATAGACTGAGTGTGTAACAGACTGAGGTGTAACAGACTGAGGTGTAACAGTGTGTGTGTGTAATATTGTGTGTGTTCCGATGTGTAACAGACTGAGTGTGTAACAGTGTGTGTGTGGCAGGGACTGTGTGTGTAACAGTGTGTGTGTATCAGAGTCTGTGTGTGCCAGACTGAGAGTGCAACAGATTGTGTGTGTGACAGGGATTGCTTGTGTAACAGACTGAGTGCAACAGACACCGTGTGTGTGTGTGTATGTAATGGATCCATCTCTGTAATGCCGTATGTGTAATCGGAATGTCCCTGCTCAGACTGTGCGTGTGGATCCATTTGCGCTTCCTGTTCCACGAAGTGAGGTCTGCTCGGGAGTTGCAGCGTTTGTGAAATGAGAGACGGGGAGCAGCGATCACTGACTGACTGGACTCAGCCCAGAGCCCGTGTGAGCCACCACCACACACACAAGAGACAGAATGAGACACAGAGCTGTCCTGTGGGACTGTGGGGGGTACTCTCTGCCCCCCACACCCGGGGGTCTCTGCCTCCCAGCTGGGTCGGGGACTGGGGGCTGTGACAATCAGTGGACACATATGGGAGGGGATGAGGAGAGGGTTATAGAGAGATACCTGCTCTGTGCCGCCGCCGACCAACACGCCCATAGCTCGCAGGCCTTCGCCCAGCTCGGTGATGTCCACCTGCCCGTCCTGGTTGGTGTCGAAGCGGTGGAAGAGGTCGGTCCATCGCTTCTCCCGCTCGCTGTCTCCTTCCTCCGTTCCCACTCCCATCTCCGCAGCACCTTCCCTGCGCTAGCGCCGGTCACAGCCCCCTCCCCACACACGCCCTCTCTCCGTGTGGCAGCAGGGACAGCGGGGGTAACACTGCGTCTGTCCGGCACCCTCCCTCCCCGGGAGACATCATGGGCAGCCGCCCCCTCGCTGCCCCCGTCTTCCAAACACCATCCACTCCCCAGCGCCGCCGCCGCTACCGCTGCCTCGAACACCCAGTGCAACCCACAGCTACAGCCAGGACGAGGAAGCTGCCGCTGTAACGGCAGCGAGAGCGCTGGAGGATCAATCTGCTGTTTCATGTCACCTCCCACCTCCTTACAACACTCCATCAACGCAGAGTGAATGTAGACAATAGACAATAGGTGCAGGACTAGGCCATTTGGCCGTTCGAGCCAGCACCGCCATTCAATGTGATCATGGCTGATCATCCACAATCAGTACCCCGTTCCTGCCTTCACCCCATATCCCCTGACTCCGCTATTTTTAAGAGCCCTATCTAGCTCTCTCTTGAAAGCATCCAGAGAACCTGCCTCCACAGACTCACCATTCTCTCTGAGAAAAAGTGTTTCCTCGTCTCCGTTCTAAATGGCCTACTCCTTATTCTTAAACTGTGGCCCCTGGTTCTGGACTCCCCCAACATCGGGAACATGTTTCCTGCCTCTAGTGTGTCCAAACCCTTAACAATCTTATATGTCTCAATAAGGTATCCTCTCATCCTTCTAAACTCCAGAGTGTACAAGCCCAGCTGCTCCATTCTCTCAGCGTATGACAGTCCCGCCATCCCTGGAATTAACCTTGTGAACCTACGCTGCACTCGAATGTCCTTCCTCAAATTAGGGGACCAAAACTGCACACAATACTCCAGGTGTGGTCACACTAGGACTCTGTACAACTGCAGAAGGACCTCTTTACTCCTACATTTGATTCCTCATGTTATAAAGGCCAACATGCCATTTGCTTTCTTCACTGCCTGCTGTACCTGCATGCTTACTTTCATAGACTGATGTCCAAGGACCCCCAGATCCCGTTGTACTTCCCCTTTTCCCAACATGACGCCATTTAGATAGTAATCTGACGCTCAGTAATCTATAGAGTCAAAGGGGAGACACAAAAGGCTGGAGCAACTCAGCAGGTCTGGCAGCATCTCTGGAGAGAAGGAATGGGTTTCGGGTCAAAACCCTTTTTCGAGAGATAGAGACAATGATGTAGAGAGCAATGAATGAAAAATATTTCTCGTTTCCTTTATCCCTAACCCGTCTGAAGAAGGGTCTCGACCCGAAGTTGCTTGTTTACACATTCTGTACATATTGCTTGGTTACATCTTCTCCGAGATTGTGTGGGTTTTCTCCGAGATCTTCGGTTTCCTCCCACACTCCAAAGACGTGCAGGTGTGTAGGTGAATTGGCTTGGTAAATGTAAAAAATGCCACTGGTGGGTGTAGGATAGTGTTAATGTGAAGCAACGTTGGATGGGCTGCTTGTCAAAGGAGCCGTGCTACTCACTCACTCACTCACTCACAGTTACAGCGACCCAGGTTCAATCTCACCTCCAATTTTCTGGAGGGAGAACGTACACCTTCTTCCTACAACTTCCTGGTTGTCCTCCGGGTGCTCTGGTTTCGTCCCACCACCTAGGGATTGTTGGGTGTGGGAGATTGCAACCTTCACGTGGTCCGCCCCGTTTCGACAAATGCAATCAACACAATCGAATACGATCAAATAGAACAAGTTGTCCTACAACTTTAGGCTGTGCACGCCATACACAAGAAGAAGAAGTTCTAAAGATGTACAGGTTAATTGAACACTGTAAATTGCCCGGAGGGTGTAGATTTTCTCTGGGTGCTCTGGTGTCCTCCCACATTCCAAAGACATGTGGTTTAATTGGCTTCTGTAAATACTGATAAGGGCTTGTCCCACTTGGGCGACATTTTAGTGACAGAGTTGACTTGATGGGCCAAATGGTCAAATTCTCCTCCCATCACTTATGAATTTATCAAGCACCTTCTGTTTTCCTAAATTCCAAGGAGCAGAGATTTTATTTCTTGAGCTGCTCATTCCAGGTATTAATCGCTCACATCAAGGGACTTTGTGCCTTTTATCCCAATTACACTTGCCGAGCTGCATCTTGCAAACAGGTCCCTCTTATCATCATCACGGTAAAATCAGCAGGCAGCAAAATAAATAACAGCATCAGGGCTCTGTGTATTTACACAGACAGACATAAAAACAGTTTTTATCCATGAGTAGTTGCTCTACTCAACAGCCAAAAATCTGTAGCCTCCCCTTGATCTGGTATTTTGTTGGTTCACATGCTTGATCAATGGTGTTTTATCATTAATGTTTTATTATTATTAATGTTTAGTGTTTTCTGAGTCATTCGTAACTGTCACTGTTCCCGGAGGTTTTTGTTAGTCTCCCTACCTGCTTCCACTACCTGCAACCTCCGGCAACCACCTGCAACCTCCGGGAACCACACGGAAACCTTGGGCGGGGCGCAAAGTCTCCAGAGGTTTCCGTTCAGGTTGCCTAAGTGGGGCAGGGGCATTACTTACTTACTTACTTATCAAATATATAAAAATAACCATAATAAAGAAGATTGTATGTTAATTGCAGCCCGGGCAAACAGCACAGCTTAAATATTAATCAGTGTTTAGGCTTCCCCCCAGAAAGGATAAAACAAATACAATTTAACATTTTAATTCTGGAGAAAGTACTTTGTTGATAGGATTGCGTTGATTCTCTGCCCTACCTACCAGGCAATTTTTTTTCAGCGACGGCCAGTGTGAAACATAAAATCAAGCTGGTGGGTTTGTCTCAGAATGCCATTGGTAACAGGAGGTGAGGTGGGCGGAAAGAAACATCCCAGTTAATCCAGCCACTGTAAATCGCACAATGCCCGATGAAGGTCCTTTGCAGACATCTGTTTTCAATTAACAGCGGTGTTCAGATTAGCAGGTGACTGCGGGGCCAGCTCAAGGTATAAACAGGTGTGTTGGACTTCATACCTGTGAATACCATTTGTGAAGGGAAATTCTGACCATTTCCCCTCCACAATAGGTTTTCTTTCTTGCAGGGAACTGCGGATAGACAAAAAATGCTGGTGTAACTCAGGGGGGTCAGGCAGCATCTCTGGTGAAAAGGAATTTCGGGTTGAGATCCTTCAGACACCAGCATTTTTTGTCTGTCTTCGGTATAAACCAACACGTGCAGTTCCAGAACAAGGGGTCACAGTTTAAGGATAAGGGGAAAATCTTTTAGGACCGAGATGAGAAAAACATTTTTCCACACAGAGAGTGGTGAATCTGTGGAATTCTCTGCCACAGAAGGTAGTTGAGGCCAGTTCATTGGCTATATTTAAGAGGGATTTAGACGTGGCCCTTGTGGTTAAAGGGATCAGGGGGTATGGAGAGAAGGCAGGGATGGGATACTGAGTTGGATGATCAGTCATGATCATATTGAATGGCGGTGCAGGCTCGAAGGGCTGAATGGCCTACTCCTGCACCTATTTTCTATGTTTCCTTCCTACACATTGAACTGCAGATGCTGGATAGTACACAAAAGAACACCAAAAGTGTTGGAGTAACTCAGCGGGCCAGGCAGCATCCCTGGAGAACATGGATTGGTGACGTTTCGAGTTAATGCCATTCTTCAGAAGGGTCTCGACCCGAAACGTCACCCATCCAGATTTTTATCATTCCACCATTGCCGCTCCCATTTTTTTTGTCTTCTGTGCCACAAGGAATTTCTTCCCAATTCCCCTCCCCCTTTGCCCCCACCCAACCTTCACTCCCCCAGTATCATCTGTGTGGTGGGAGATTGCAACCTTCACGTGATCCACCCTGTATCGACGAATGCAATCAACCTGGCATGCACAAACATAAGATCAAACAGAACAAGTTGTCTTACAACTTTAGGCTGTGCACGCCATGTACGAGAAGAAGAATATCATCTGTTTAGTCCAAAATGGAGGCAGGTTCTCTGGATGCTTTCAAGAGGGAGCTAGATAGGGCTCTTAAAAATATCGGAGTCAGGGGATATGGGAAGAAGGCAGGAACGGGGTACTGATTGGGAATGATCAGCCATGATCACATTGAGTGGCAGCGCTGGCTCGAAGGGCCAAATGGCCTACTCCTGCACCTATTGTCTATTGTCTATAATCATGTATTGTCTTTCCGCTGACTGGTTAGCATGCAACAAAAGCTTTTCACTGTACCTTGGTCCACCTGACAATAAACTAATGACTAATGGTGGTCATCTAATCTGCATTCTGCCCCTGTCCTGAAATAACACCTAGTCCTAAAGATAGACACAGAATGCTGGAGTAATTCAGCAGGTCAGGCAGCATCTCTGGAGGACACGGATGGGTGATGTTTTGGGTCGGGACCCTTCTTCACTCCTGACCCAAAACATCACCTATCCATCTTCTCCAGAGATGCTGCCTGACCCGCTGAGTTACTCCAGCATTTTGTGCCTATCTTTGGTATAAACCAACATCTGCAGTTCCTTTTTATGACACACAGTCCTGTTCACTTATCACCCACACACAATTACTGAGCAACGTCAGCTGATGTAATTTCATGATTTAAAATCCCTCCTAATTTTCAAGCCCTTCTTTGGTCTGTCCGTCACCCGCAGTGATCTGCTTTAATTCTTGTCTCCTGCTCATCCCTGCAGTTAATCACTCCACCATAAATGTAGATATTTATCTCAGTCCCTGCGCTTGTATGCATCAGCGCAGAAGTATTGAGTGTTTAGATTATTAAGTGACCGTGGGGCAGAGGAGCAGGAAGCACCTCGAGCACAAAAAAACAGTCACTAAAAGTTGCACTGACATCACAATAATAATATAATAATACATTTTATTTTGGACTCAAGATCCAGACAAGAGGCAACATTACATAAAAATGCATTGCATATCAAAAAATATATTAAATTACATATAAAATCTGAGTATATCACTTATAAAAGCATCATAATTTATATATTAAAAAAACCCCACAATACATGATTTCAAATCCAGATTAAAAGAATGATCAGTGTCCTACAATGAGACAGTGATACCAGTGGCTCCACAACTGGGATTCGTAGCGTGTAGTGCGGAACCTTATGTTTGACATGGCCACAATAATTACATTTTTAGTCATTTATCCTGCAAATGGATTTATACATATGCTTTCTTAGGATAGCTTCTGAAGTACTGACTCCTGCAGCCACAGACATGTAACTAGCACTACACCATCTAGGTTGCAATGAAGCACAAGGACTTATTTCTACACACTCGGCATTGAACCTTGGTTTACACCACAGCTTTCCTGACGACACTTCTTGTCACCATATTATAAAACGGAGTTCAGAGCGTGCAAAGAAGATTAGTAAGGATGATTCCATAAATGCTCGGGCATCAATGTCAGGGAAGATTGAACAGACGGCATGTCTTTTCTCAGGAGGCAGAAAGCTGACGGGTGAGCTAATACGTCCTTAACATGATGAAGGACTTTGCCGAGGGAATGTTTCCATTCATAAGGGAAGAGAATAACCAGAGGCCGGAGAAATGAGACTGTCACCAAGAAGCTGCAGATGGAAATACAGAACAAACCCCTTCTCGCAAACAGATTCAGATCGCACTTGCAGAGTGAGTGCGTAGATTAAGGGGTGACTGGACAAACACTTAAAGGATTGCATAGATTTTGATGAGCAAAGTTTGGGATGAATAGAGTGGAGCATGGGTTGTTTGGGCCAAATGGCCTGTTTCTGTGCTATACACCCCCCCCCCCCCCCCCCCCTGTTTTACAAGACAACATCAAATAACTTCATTTGTCCCAGGAGGGATAATCTGCCAAGTGTCATAAGAACACAACATATATGAAACATGAAATTAAAGTGACTAGTGGAAAGGATTGGGGATGTGCAAAGATTGGGAGGGGAGTCATTCTCACAACAGTCTACCCCACAACAGAAGGTGGAGGCGTTGTACAGTTTGATAGCCACAGGGAAGAAGGATCTACTGTGGCGTTCTGTGCTGCATCTTGGTGGAACCAGTCTGTTGCTGTAGGTGTTCCTCAGGTTGACCAGTGTGTCATCCCACATAATCCCATGATGGTGTGCAGCGGTTCCTCACCAACAGACAACAGCTCACACTCATAGGAAGGAACTGCAAATGCAGGTTTATACCGAAAATAGACACAAAATGCTGGAGTAACTCAGCGGGTCAGGCTGCATCTCTGGAGAAAAGGAATGGTAGGCATTTCGGGTCGAGACCCTTCTTCAGACGTGTAACCCAGCTGAGGAAAATACCTTGCTTCACTGCCACTGACTTGCAAAGTCTAAAGGAGATGTGTGGGGCAAGTTATTTTACACAGGGAGAGGTGGGTGCCCGGGTTGGTGGTGGAAGCAGATACCACAGTGGCGCACAGTCTAAAGAAGGGTCCCAACCCAAAACGACACCTAATTTTGTTTCTCCAGATTTGCTATCTGATTCGCTGGAGTGTGGGGGGAAACCGGAGCACCAGGAGAAAACCCACGCGGTCACAGGGAGAACGTAAAGAACTCTGTACAGATACCACCCGTGGTCAGGATTGAACTTGTGTCTCTGGCGCTGTGAGGCAGCAACTCTACCACTGTGCCGCCATGCCGCCCTGTTTAATCTCTACTTTCTATTGATTTTTGCATTCCAGGAAACGGAACTTTCATCAGCATTGGTTCATTGGTCATAGCTATTTCAATATATTGTGATTTTTTTTTCCTCCTGCTGTTTCCACTCTTTGGTAGGTTGCTGCTTGCAAATCGACTGCTAAGGCGTGTCTATTTGATCCACTGTGCACAAACACACAGCTCGCTGTGTCTCGAAGCAAATGGGTGAGTTATCTTGATGGGGAGGGATCAAAGTCCATTTTAAGTATTTAAATTCAGTCATCGAATACAACTTCCTAGTTTCATTTACTGGAACTTGAGAAACCTTTTCCTATACATTCTTTCTCGTGCTCTCACTGAACTAGTGAACAAACATAGATAAATTCTTGGTGGAACCAGTCTGTTGCTGTAGGTGTTCCTCAGGTTGACCAGTGTGTCATCCCACATAATCCCATGATGGTGTGCAGCGGTTCCTCACCAACAGACAACAGCTCACACTCGTAGGAAGGAACTGCAAATGCTGGTTTATACCGAAAATAGACACAAAATGCTGGAGTAACTCAGCGGGTCAGGCAGCATCTCTGGAGAAAAGGAATGGTAGGCGTTTCGGGTCGAGACCCTTCTTCAGACGTGTAACCCAGCTGAGGAAAATACCTTGCTTCACTGCCACTGACTCTGTTGCAAAGTCTAAAGGAGATGTGTGGGGCAAGTTATTTTACACAAGGAGAGGTGGGTGCCCGGGTTGGTGGTGGAAGCAGATACCACAGTGGCGCACAGTCTAAAGAAGGGTCCCAACCCAAAACGACACCTAATTTTGTTTCTCCAGATTTGCTATCTGATTCGCTGGAGTGTGGGGGGAAACCGGAGCACCAGGAGAAAACCCACGCGGTCACAGGGAGAACGTAAAGAACTCTGTACAGATACCACCCGTGGTCAGGATTGAACTTGTGTCTCTGGCGCTGTGAGGCAGCAACTCTACCACTGTGCCGCCATGCCGCCCTGTTTAATCTCTACTTTCTATTGATTTTTGCATTCCAGGAAACTGAACTTTCATCAGCATTGGTTCATTGGTCATAGCTATTTCAATATATTGTGATTTTTTTTTCCTCCTGCTGTTTCCACTCTTTGGTAGGTTGCTGCTTGCAAATCGACTGCTAAGGCGTGTCTATTTGATCCACTGTGCACAAACACACAGCTCGCTGTGTCTCGAAGCAAATGGGTGAGTTATCTTGATGGGGAGGGATCAAAGTCCATTTTAAGTATTTAAATTCAGTCATCGAATACAACTTCCTAGTTTCATTTACTGGAACTTGAGAAACCTTTTCCTATACATTCTTTCTCGTGCTCTCAATGAACTAGTGAACAAACATAGATAAATTATTTATGAAAGTGCACAAACAGCATTTCTTACAATAACTTCCCCTGCAGGGCCAAGTGACTTCTGCATAGATCTGCTCTTTGCTACTAGTAGCAACATACACAGAGCAGTTGGACATAAACAATGGTTCTTCAAGTGCTTTAGTCCTAGTATGATATAAGCTACTCATGTTACAAAGAGCAAACCACAGGCAAAGCTGCTTTAGGCTCAGGCAGATAGCCATTCTGTTGATTCCATCTTAGTTGAGAAATTCACAGCTTCTCTGATCAACAAAGATATTGGTCAGCAGAAGATTGCATTAATTTGAGACACAAGTGACTGCAGATCAAGTCCAGATGAAGGGTCCCAACCTGAAACGTCGACCATCTATTCCCTCCACAGATAGACACAACATGCTGGAGTAACTCAGCATAGGTTTGAGGTGAAAGGGGAAGTGGTTATATCGAACAAGCTGCAAGAGGAAGTGGAACAGACAGCATTTCTGGAGAGAAGGAATGGGTGATGTTTTGGGTTGAGACCCTTCTTCAGACTTGTTGGGTCTATCTTCAGTTTAAACCAGTTCCTTCCTACACATATTCCCTCCACAGATGCTGCCTGACCCACTAAGTTCCTCCTGCTGTTTGTTACTTGCTTCATTTTCATTTAACCAGCTCTGGTGTATTCAGGAGAGACATAGAGAAATACAGTGCAGAAACAGTCGCTTGAATCAGGCTCTTCCATTCAAATCATGATGCTGATTCACACTTTTCCTGCATTAGGGCCACATTCCTCTCCTTCTTTCCTACCCAAGTACCTATCCAAATGCCTTTTAAATGTTGTAATAGATTATTAATTAGTGTCAGGGGTTATGGCAAGAAGGCAGTAGTATGGGGTTAGGGGGGAGAGATAGATCAGCAGTGACTGAATGGCAGAGTAGACTTGATGGGCTGAATGATGTTAAGTCCGCAGGCCCCCACGGTTGGAGCTCCCGAAGTTGGTCTCCAGCAGAGGGACCGCCAGCTCCTCGATGTTAGGCCACAGCACGGACGGAGAAACGATACGGAAAAAAATTGCACCTCCGTAAGAGGTAAGAGATTTAAAAAGGTTTCCCCCAACTCCCCACCCCCGCGTAAAACAAGCTGAAGAACACTAAAACATTAACACATACTACAAAACAGAAAAAGAAGGAATAGACGAGACAGACTGTTGGCGAAGCAGCCATTGGTACAGTGTAAAGATACACGATAAGGGAATAACGTTTACTGCAAGGTAAAGCCAGCAAAGTCCGATCAAAGTTAGTCCGAGGGTCCCCGTTCAGTTCAGTTTAGTTTATTGTTACATGTACCAAGGTACAGTGAAAAGGTTTTGTTGCATGCTATCCAGTCAGCAGAAAGACAATACATGATTATAATCAATCTATTTACAGTGTAGAGATTAGTGCAAGATGTTTAGTGCAAGATGTTGCCTGCATTGCGGAAAGCAACACGAGTGACAAAAAATGTATGATTTGGACAGGAGTCTTTTTTTTAGAGATACAGAGTGGAAACAAGCCCTTCGGCCCACCAACCAGCATTCACCCAGACACTAATTCTATCCAACACACTACTGGCAGTTTACGGAAGCCAATTAACCTACAATCCTTTGGCCGGGCTGGATGGTTTTCCTCTCCCGGTGCCACGGTGGGTGAGCCAGGCCTGTTGTCAGGGTATGGCCGCGGTTCACCGGGATGCTGACCACACGCAGCTCCTACGGTCAACATGTAGAGAGAAGAGTGCATAAGATGGAGCTACACTGAGATATTTTGGTACAAGGACACTTCAGTGACATTTCAACTTGGTTCAAGAGCAATATTACATGTCTTGCCAGTAACCTTGAGGCCGTGCTTTTAATACCAATGAGTCATTGACTTTAATAATTCACAGGACAAGATTAGAGTTGGCTGGGAGTCTCTCTCTCAATGTGTTGAACCAGAAAGTCTGGAGAGCCACGATTTCATCACAAGATTCACATTAGGCTTGGACACAGTGTGGACGGGACTGATAAGATTGCAAGGGCAGGATCATGAAGAAGTGGACATTTCTCACGTGTGTTTACCGAGGAGAAGTTGATGGGAAGCAAAGGAATGGAGAGAAATGAGAAAAAGGACACAAAGTGCTGGAACAACAGCTGATGGTGCAGCATCTCTGGAGAACATGGATACGTGGCATTTCAGGTTGAGACCCTTCTTCAGACACTGATTATTACTCATGTGCTCAAAAATGAGCAGTGATGTATCAGACCATATCCAAATGACTGTGACAAGAGAAGAGTTCTAAAAGTCGTAAAGAATATTAAGGTGGATAAATCCACAGAGCCTGATGGAGCGTAGCCTCGGACATTGTGGGGAGCTGAAGAAGTAATTGCAACAGCTTGTGACAGCGATATTTGCTACATCTTTGGCCCCAGTGGAGTTTCAGTAGACAGGATGGTGGTGAATGTACTTTCATTTCAGGGCTGCAGGGTGGCTCAGCGGTAGAGTTGCTGCCTCACAGCGACAGAGGACTGTGTTCAATCCCGACTACGGGTTCTGTCTGAACGGAGTTTGTACATTCTCCCCGTGATCTGCGTGGGTTTTCTCCAGGGATCTCCGGTTTACTCCCACTTTCAGACTGAGAGTGGGAAGGGAGGGTGGGGGGGGGTAGAACTGCAGGCGTGAAAGGGGAGAGAATTGGGCTGGTGAGAGAAAGAGATAGCATCCTCACCAAAGACAGGTTGAGAAGAGGTGCAGTCAAGCTAGTTGTGAGAGTCAGAGTCTGTAGTATATGCCAGCGGACGGTTTATCTCCTGAAATGAGACAGAGTGATCCAGAAAAGGAGAGAAATGTCGGAAATGCTCCAAGTGAATTTGAGAGAGGGTTGAAGTAGCAAATGTGATACAATTAATGAATTCCACATTAGTGCTGAGGCAGCACCATTGCAGTCGTTGATGTTATGGAGACGTTGTGAGTGATAATATAAAAGGTATAGAACAAGTAAGGGTTGGTACAGTGGTGCAGCGGTAGAGTTGCTGCCTCATAGCCCCAGAGACCCGAGTTCGATCCTGACTATGTGTGCTGTCTGTCTGTGTGTAGTTTGCACGTTCTCTCTGTGACCGCATGGGTTTTCTCCTGGTGCTCCGGTTTCCTCACAAACTTCAAAGATGTACAGGTTTGTAATTGGCTTTGGAAAAATTCGTAAAATTGTCCCTAGTGTGTGCAGGGTAGTGTTAGTGTGTGAGGATCGCTGGTTGGAGCGGATTCGGTGTGCTGAAGGGCCTGTTTCTGAGCTGCATCTCCAAAGTTTAACACCTAAAGTACTGTTCTACTTATCTATTATTGTGTTTACAGACGTGTTATGCTGCTGCAAGAAATAATGTAATTGTTCCATTTCTGTATATATGACAATTAAACACTCTTGACTTTACATAGCTAACATAAAGACAGTAGTAGCTGAAACCCAGAAGAGTGTCCATTGGTTTGTGGAGGTGAAAGGAATCTTTTATCCTTGTCCGCCTTTTTCCACCTATCACTCCATGGTTTCTGCTTCTTCTTCTTCCGTGTGGCGTGCAGGACAACTTGTTCTTATTTGATCTTCCGTTTGTGCACATCGAGTTAATTGCATTAGTCGAAACAGGGCGGACCACGTGAAGGTCACAATCTTAACCACACAGTTTCTGCCTGCAAACATCACCGCTCCTGCTCCCAAACCTGTTTCCTTCTGCCCATCACCCTCACCTCCAGCTCTCAAGTCCCGATCGCTGTCTCAACCCCCCTTCCCCCCCTTCCCCCTCCTACCCACTCTCTTCCTCTTCACTCTCAGGGTCTTGACCTGAAATTTTGATAATTCCTTTCCCCCAACAGCTGTTGCTGGACTGGTTGAGTTCCTCCAACAGTTTGTTTTTAGCCTTCCATGCATTGGTGATTCAAGTACTTGCTAAATGCTTCTTAAATGTCGTGGGGGTATTTGCCTTCACCACCCCTTCAAGCAGTGCATTCCTGACTCCAGCCAGACTCCGTGTAAAAGGGGCTGTCCCACTTGGCAAACCTAATTGGTAAATTTAGAAGAGTTTGAAAAAATGGCATGTTGAAGACCTCCTTCGACTATGTTGAAGACCAGCTTTGACTAGCTACGAATAGCTACGACTAACTTCGGGAAAATTGGACACCGGATAGTGTAGAGTGACGATGATCTCCATCGATCTCCTTCGACCTCCCTTCGACTATGTTGAAGACTATCTACGACCACCTTCGACTACCCTCGATTACCTACGACTAACATGCCGACCTACTATAACTAAACCTACGAGTAAAAAAAGTATCGATTTTTTCCATGGCGACCTTTTTTTACTCAGGGGCATTTTTTAACATATTGAAAAAAACTGCCGCGACCTAGCTGAGGCCTCGAGTACACGGAGACCACTCTCGAGCTTGAAGGAGAGTTACGAAGACCTCCTACGACCTCGTGTCAACCAAGCTGCGAGTACGAGTCGAGGGCAAACTCGGGCAAACGGCAGGACTCACGGATTAGGTCGCCCAAGTGGGACATTCTCCCTCAAATCCCATCGAAGCAACCTACTTCTCAGCTTAATCCTATACCAAGATTTGATAGGTGTAGATTGGTTACTTCCTACTAACCAATTGTAGTGCTTTATTAGAAGCTCCGCCTACTACGTGGTTTATATTATCAGAATCAGTTCATAGAGTTAGTCTGAATAGCTGTTACACTTGCTTTAACACCATGCTGTAGTATACCGTGAGTAGACTTTAATAAACATGTTTACCATGTGCATGTGACTGACCTTATCACATGGTGTCAGAAGTGGGATCAACGACGATATTGTATTTGATGGGCAGCTTTCCAGGCTTGTCGTCGAACAGTTCTCTGTTTGTGAGAGTATCTGCTGAGTGGAGCCCTCAGTGTGAGAGATTTGATGGACAGCAGGCCCAAAGGAGACCGGGCCTAGATCCTGGCATGCACTGATACCTGCATGCACTGAGTTGCAGATTCCCCTCGAACAATAAAAAAACTGTGAGACTGCGATTCTACGATGCAGTTCAAGTCAGTTTCTCCAAGTGGGTGTAGAACCTCACCCCCACATGCCCGTAACATGGCCGTAGTGTTTTCAACATGTTCAGCATTACCACTGATGAACCAATGTTGTATAACGTTAGTACCTCCACTAATGTAAAGCACTTTGGCCAACGAGTGTTGTTTTTTAAATGTGCTATATAAATAATAGTGAGTTGACTTGACTTGATTACGTATCTGTTTAAATTCAGATAAGGACAGGACATTGCATTTTGTTCCTGTATCAATCTTTGCAAGCGCAATGTTGTTATTCACCATAAGGGTGACTTCATGGTCGAGTTGCTTGTTTGTGGAAGGGAGCAGGGAGTGAATGTCTGAACTGTTATCTTGGGTCGCACGGACGAGAGCAGGGGATGGTGCGTCCAGCTTTTGGAACTTGTTATCAGCAGGTTCTTGTTTTAACAGGTGTTAAAGATGTGCGGGTTTGCAGGTTAATTGGTCTCGAAATCGTTAATTGGTCTCGCATTTAGGGAATGGATGCAAAAATGGGATAACATAGAACTAATGTGATTGTTGGTCGGAGTGGACTCGGTGGGCCGAGGGGCCAGTTTCTGTGCCTGTTTGTCGCATGCCTACATTTTTGGGGCAGATTCGTGTGGGCATTAGCAAAGCAGTGAATGTTACTTGGCACTGCCTTCAAAGCCAGCAGATCCTGTTATTAATCACTAAACAATCTAGGTTTGGTGACACCAGTAATGGATTGAAACCCAATGATCCAGATAAAGCCTCTTTGAACCCTGCACAGCTGACAGCATGTTCAGTATCAGGAACCCCCACCCCCAACAATACCACAACTATTTAAAGTGATCATCTCTAATTTTTAATAAATTTTGTGTCTGGCTCTTTCCAGAACATACCGGCAGGTTCTGCATGCTTGCAGCTTCTCACAATTTGCTGCCCTCTGTGGTGTGAAGGAGGTTACTCCTTTAAAAAAGAACTCACGACAAACGTTACAGTTCTATGTAAGAAGGAACTGCAGATGCCAGCTTACACCGAAGATGGACACAAAATTTTGGAGTAACTCAGCGGGTCATGTCGCACATCTCTGTGAAAAGGAATAGGAACATTTTTATCTCTCATCACCTGCCTTTTGTCCCAAGCATCTGCCCACTCAAAAACTGCCTCCTATCACCTGTGGCCATGCTTTGTGCCTGCCGCCTTTTTCCACCTACTTTCTTCCACTTCCCCCTCCCCTCCACCACACAAACACAAGATGGAGTCAACAGTGGCGCAGGCTAAGCAGCGTGAGTTGCTGCCTCACCGGCGCCAGAGACCCAGATTTGATCTGAACCCACCATGTGGTATCTGTGTGGTGTTTACATGTTCTCCTTCACATGGCTGGACTGCGCTATGGTATTTCTCCTGCATCACGGGTGCTGACCGAGATCTTCGCTCACAAGCATGCCTGCTCCAAGACTGTTATTGGTTGGGGGCCAGGTCTGATTACCCTCTCATGCAAACTGTGCGCTGTCGTCCTAGTGGTCTGGAGTGGACTGCGAAAGTGGAGCTCACATAGAACCCAGAAATGCCTGGGGTAACTCCGTCCGGACAGGGCATGGGCAGCACTTCTGCTGTGATTGAAAGTACTAATAGTTTCAAATGGCACTTTTCCCATCTAATATGTCTGACACTGTAGGTCTGTGGCTTTGTCTGATGACATCCTCATCTCCGCGCTGTTCAAGCCACCTGTAGCCAGACCGGTATAGCCCCCGGATGTCCAGAGGTCCGTTCTTCCTCGTCCGAGTTACTTATTCGAAACTTCCGCCCAAATCCAGGGACTGGATTGAAACCTTATTAGCTGGCCGCACATGAGTTCTGCCGATTGCAGGGTATCCTAGAATGCCCTATACACAATCAGACTGCAGCAACATGGGCCAAACAGCACACGTTGGAGCTAGCGATCTCTCATACTCCTCAGGGATCAATGGATGTCTACGCATTTCCCGATGTTCAAATAGCGTCCGTCGGCAGCGCCGTGTCTCAGCGGGATGTGAAGTTGGCGCCGTGCCTGTCTTCTCAGGAAAGGCGTCTAGAGCACTCAGACGTAAGGACGTCCAAGCTTCTCACGATCTACATATTGTTGATGTTCCGTCACGGGGTGCGCGGAGTATACGATACGGAGTAAATAAGTGCATGACTCCGATCGAGGACTAAGGAATTGATACAAAACGTTCACCTATTCCTCTCAATCCTCTGTCCAACCGAGCCGCCCATCTCCACTACACTTTAAATACAAACGTCAAGTAACAGCTAAAATAATCCTTTCTAAACGCACTTACATTATAAAAATCAGAGATAAGGACAAGACAGACTGTTGGCTGACGGAGGCGCAGTACTCGGTCGGCAGTCACCAGTGGTATATCGAAGCGCAGTTGGGGTTTCTATATTGTTGAGCTCTCGAGACATAGTGAGGGCTATGTGAGTAGACAGTAGAATAAATACAAGCAAGGGCAACCATCAACGAGTTTTCTATGCAGTGTATTCAACGCACACCGGTGTCTTCAGTGCAAGCGCAAGACTGGCTTCTCGTTGAGAATTCGGCGCCTCCGTCTCAGAACACCGCTATATTGCTATCTTGATCGCAAGCGGGTGAATTATTAGATGAAGTGGAGCTAGGCTACACGATCGTTAGGGTTTGCTTTTTCTTCACTGTTCAACCTCTCTGTGTCCAGCCTGGACCTAACCGACGATCTATGAGGGCATTATTGCAAAGACGATGCTATTTATAGTACATGCAGTAATGGTCCGTCGAATCCTAAACAGCTGTTTACGGCGCTCTAGTGTTACCTGATCTACTACTCCACGAGATGCTGTCCTGTGATCCCTGAGTACATTCCAGCACCTATTGTGTCTTTCATTCACTTCTTGTAGAGTGCAGCATCTGTCAGTCTCGTGAGTATACCGCATTGCGGTGCTGCGGCTTATTTTGACGGTACGGTGGTGCAGCAGTAGAGTTTTCTTCTGCTGCCCGTACTCAGGCAGATCTCCGCGGTCAAGTGAGACCCCATTTTTGTATGCCGGATGGGGGGTCGTCATCTGAAGGCGGGGCAGTCCTCAACGGACATTTGTACTTTCCGTCTGCCAGCTCTGTGACAGTAGTGGGGCTTTTTTCATCTGAGAACATTCCTCTTCGGTCATCAAGTCTCTCCTGCACACATTCCCAACATGTCAGGGTTTGTAGCGTAATCTGGCTGCATGAAATGTAAAATTGTCTCAGATACGTGTGCTTCGTAAGGGACACTGTAACGTCTGTCTCAGTGTGCGGTTGATATCGCATGGTCGGTCTCTCGAATCCACTCGGCTGGGCCTTTTATTTCCGCGCTGTATCTCATTCAGCACCTAATTAAAATCGAAAATTTTTACTTACATGTTTAAATCTCCCTATTGATGATTGATTCTACTGGTCGCTTCCGCGGCATACTTACATCATCTTATGGATATCAATATTTCAAGTATACATACATCCACGTACCCATGTTTATAATCGGGGCCTCTCACAATCTCTAGCATGTATATCAAGAAAGGACTTCATCAGCTGTGTAAGTATTTTGAGGGTGGTCCTTCGTTTACATGTGGATAACTAGCAGTTACCATTTCAACATGGCAAGTATTGCTCCGTTATAAGTTCTAAATGAGCTTCTATATGAACTACTATATACCTTTGTTCCTCGACCGTCGAAAAGCGTCGCCTTCATGCCATTTCATACATCGCCTAGCCGATGCTGGCCTGACTCAATATTCTCTTAGCGACACTGAAGTACCTTGTATTTTATGTTAGTGTGACTGATGCGCTCGTAGTAATTGTGCCAGTTAGTGATATGTCTTATCATTGAAGATATCCATATTCATCAACGACCAGTAGAGGCATAGATTACACTACCTTATAGTCTGGGTTTACCAGTAATCTGCTCGGAGAAACTCACAGGCAAGGGCTAATGTCCCAATCGATATGGATGCGAGGAAATAAGGCAACAGTTTCGGCCGAGAGACGTATGGCCTAATTTCCTTCTGCATTCCATAGATGGCTGCTGGGGGGGGGGGGGGGCACCCGGCTGTAGTGTCCTCCCCAGCATTTATTTTTTGGGGGGCGGTACCTACATTCCAGCATTTCACTAACTCTCTCTGGGTGAAACGTTTTTTTTTTCTTTTTCCCTTTTTTTTTTTTTTTTTTTTTTTTTTTTTTTTTTTTTTTTTTTTTTTTTTTTTTCTCTTTTTTTTTTTTTTTTTTTTTTTTTTTTTTTTTTTTTTTTTTTTTTTTTTTTTTTTTTTTTTTTTTTTTTTTTTTTTTTTTTTTTTTTTTTTTTTTTGTTTTTTTTTTTTTTTTTTTTTTTTTTTTTTTTTTTTTTTTTTTTTTTTTTCTCTTTTTTTTTTTTTTAAATCTTTTTTTTTTTTTTTTTCCGTGTGAGGCTCGTCTGGGATCTACCTGGTCCAGATAAGGATCGGGATCAACACAAATCATTGTTTTGTCTTGAGGTATCTCAACTTTCAGTTCAATTTCCTACAACCCCTCGTCACCCCACACCCCCTCCTCCACTCACCCCCCTCCCCACTCCCGCCCCCTCTTCTATTCCCATCATTTTGTCTTCGTGCGCGTCTCAGTGTGATTATTATATAAGCAAACCATCAGCAGCCACCCTGTTCAAATAGGGAAATTGGTGAAACAACGTGAAGCAAGCCATGAGAAACCACATGTGTCAGGAAGGCAAACTACTGCAGACTAGAGCTGGTTTAAAATGAAGATATAGACACAGGGGAATTCGGAGTAAATCACCAGCGGAACAGACAGGGGCGGGCATCTCCTGTAGAGAGAAGGACGGGTGACTATTTTGGCAGTTCATGGTGACCCAGCTTCATTAGGGTTTGCGACCCGTCTTCTTTAGAAAAGACTGAAAGTCACGGGGAAGGGGAAAAGCGAGACAGATACTAGAAACAGAGTGAATGCCATGGGAGGATGTTATACCAACCACGAATGAAATGCTTTGCTTAAAAAAAAAAAAAAAAAATAAAAGAAGGGATGGAGCAGACAACTTTCCTGAAGACGATGTACTTGTAGCTTTCGGTAATTAAGCCCTTTAAAATAAGACAGCTCTTTCCTGATGCATTATAACCCGGAACAACCTAATACCTCTGCAACGTGGGGGCCATTAATTAATAATAATTCAAGCATAATAAATCCAAATATAATATTTTTTATAATATCATATTTAATTCCCACTGAGCGCTTCGGCGAGTAAATATTTTCTCCACAATTGTACGTTATTTATTGTTCAAATACCGTTCCCAAGGGATCCCAAATCAGCCCTTGTACCATGCGCAGTTCGTCATCCATTGCAGTTTATTTGGCCCTGGCAGTAAATTCTAGTTAATCCTGGAGTCGGAGCTAATGGGGTCCCCAAACTATTTATAAAAAATTTAAATAACGCCTTAATACTATCACGTTCTTGTCAACGGAAATGCACAAATTGAACCCTTTACGGTAGGGGTGTGCTAATGGGCTGGCTCTGGGGGCATTGTAAAGTTGGGAACTATTTTTTTTATCTATAATGGATTTTTTCTATAAATTTTTTTAAACGATAAATATCGTTTATTAGGCCGCTATCATATTAAATTCTCAATACCCTTAATATTTCCCAAATACTTTACCATCAGAAGGCCTTGCGTTGGGGTGAAGCATTGATTGTAGTCCTTTCTGCGCCGACAACCATTTGCACAGCCTCTAAAAAGTTCCAGCACATCAACAAAGGGCGCAAAAAGAGGGCCAATATCCCCATATTCGCGTCATAAACTGAGTTAGCGGAAAAGGTACAACTTTTTGATAAACTTTCCCACCTCAATTGCAAACCCCCAGACTGGTGTCCCCACCTTTGCTTTAGTTGATGTTTTAGAGGTTTGGACCCCACGGCCTCCTTCCCGGCCCACCTCGATCCCCGCACCCTCCGACCACTCAACGTCATCCCCCTGACATGTAACACCCACAACAACTAAACTGCTTACCACTGCCCTAAGCTTCCCAGTAACGAGGGGACTGCTTTTGCCCTAAAAAAAAAAATACCTCGACCTGACAGTAACGCCAATTAACTGCTAACAACAAACTCTGTACATTAATATTTGGGTGTCTGGGATGCCCTACCCCTCCCTCTTCGGAGAAAAAACCCCAACGGCTTCCTAGACAGGGGAGAACTACAAAACCTTCCTCTACATGGGGGGGAACAGCACCCGAGTCGGGGCATCTACCTGGGTCACCAGGCGCGGCAAAGCTCTTGGTGTAAGGCACGCAACTCCTGAAACTAGGGGGCTCACATTACTGCTACACTCGCTTAGGCCTGCCTTGGGTGCCGAGACAAATTACCAGAGCACACTTTGAAAAATTCAAAAAACCCCCTCTGAACCTGATTGCCTGAGCTCCCTGTAAGATGCGCGCACTCAGAAAAAAGTGGCTGACTAACTCGACTCAGCAGTGTCAGAACAAGCATCTCCACCAGAAAAGGAATTAGGTTGTGTTTTTCGGTCGAAAACCCACTTCTTTTTTCTTTTCCCGCTGGGTTTTCCCCCCTCCGTTCTTTCTATTTTTCTTCCCCCCTCTCTCTCTTCCCGTCCTTTTCCCCCCTTTTCTCCCCCCCCCTCCTACCTCCCCTGCGCTCCCTCCCTCCGTCCGCCCTACCTCTTCTCCTCTTCCCCCGCCTTTCCTCACTCACACTTCTCCCCCTAGTTTCCTCTTTTCCCTCCTAAATTCTCTCCTCCTCCCACTGGTCACCACCCTTCCTCATCTCATTCCCCTTCTTCCCTCTTCCCTCACCTTCATCTTATCTTCCTCCCAGTCAGCATCCTCTTAATCCCCTCCTCTTCCCTCCCTCTTTTCCTCCCCCCTTCCCTTCTCTTCCCCCCTCTGGACTTCCCCCCCCTCCTCTCTTCCCCCCCCCCCCCCCCCCCCTCTCTTTCCTCCTGCCCCTCTCCCCCTCTCCAGTCTTTCCCCCACCCCTTCGGCCGTTTTCCTTCTCTCTCGGCTTTTCCCCCGCCCTCCCTCTCCTTTCCCCCTCCTTCCTCCTTTCTCCCCCCCTCCCTCTCCCTCCTCCTTTTCCCTCCCCCCCTTTCCCACTTTCCCTCTTCCCCTCTTCGTCCCTTGTTCCCCCCTATTTCCTTTTTCTTTCCTCTCCCCTTCTCCGGTCCCCCTCGCTTATAATCCCTCTTTCCTCCTTCCCCCCCTTCTGTCCCTGCCTTCCTTCCCTCTCTCCTTTTTTTTTTTCTCTCGCTCTCACCTCCCCCTCGTGTAAGTCTTTTTCCCTCCATTTTTTCCCTTTTCCCGGGGTGAGCTCCCTCTTTTTCCCTGCCTCTTTCCCTTGCCGGGCTCCTTCCTTCTTCTTCCCTCTTCTCTTCTTGATGCCTCCCCTACCCTCCCCCCCTTTACTCTTTCAAAAACTCCCGCCTTCCATTTATTCCCCCCCTTTGATGCACATTCGCTTTATCCTCCTTGACAAACCGAACTTTCCTTCCTCTTCCCATTCCTACTATGAACATTTCTTTTTTCTCACCTCCACGTTCTTCTTTTCCCTCCTTTCTTTCTTCCAAGTTCTTTTTGCCGATCTCACGATCTTCCCTATCTCCCTACACATCCCTCAACTATCATTTTCCCCTCTCATTCCTTTATCCTCTAACGTCACGCTTCCCCACCCGTTTTCATTCTTTATCCTCCGTGCTTACCTTCCCCTTGCCCATCTTCCAACTCCGAACACCCCCCTCGTTTTTCAGCTTTCTTTTTTTTCTCTCTTTTTTCCCTCTCACCCGAACACTTCTCCCCACCGTTCTTTCAGACCAGCACTTCCTCCCTCCTCACAAGTCCTCACCCTTCTTTTCAATACCAGTTCCCCCCCTCACCTTCTTACGTTTTCCCTCGCCCCCCTTACCCCAGAGAGTATCTTCCCCACTCCTCCAGGGATTCTCCACGTCTTTCCTTTTTTTCTTCCCTTCTCCTTCTTTTGACTCCCTCTTTTCCATTCCACCGTTTTTCCCCTTCCATTCTTCCTCCCTCTCCCCCTATCCCTTTTCCTTCCTTCCCCTCCCCTTAATTCGTTCCCTTTTTCTTCACTTCCCTTTTTTCTTCCCCCCCTTACCTTCCCCCACCTTCCCCTTTTTCCCTTTCCTTTTTCCTTGTGTTTCCTCCCTTCCCCCCATTTTTCTTTCCCCTTCCTCCCTCCCCGTCTTCCCCCCCATTACTTCTCTTCTCTCACTCCCTTTTCTTCTCTTTTTTTCTCCCCCCTCCCTTCCCTGTTTTTCCTCTTCCCTGCCCTTCTCTCCTTTCCTCTTTCCCCCTTCATGTTCCTATTTTATTTCATTTTCCCTAGATTTCACTCCCATCACTGCCTAATCCCCCCTTTTGTTTGCCATCACCTCTTTCCCCCCTCCTATCTTTTTCCCCTTTTTTCCTTTCCTTTTCCGGTTTTTCCCTTTTCCTTCCTTTTCCTCCATGTTTCTTTCCCCCCCCCTTTGCGTTTTCCTTCCCCATCCTTCTCCCTTTTCCCCTCCCTTCTTCCGTCACCCATCTGCTTCTCCTCCTCTTTCCCTCTGCCTACCTTCTGCCTCCTTCTCTTCCTCCCCTTTTCCCTCCCCCTTCTGCCTTCCTTTAGACTACATCCCTTCCTGCCTTTTTTCCCTTCTCCGTTCTTCCCTTTATATCACCACGCCTTTCCTCACTCCCTTTCCCCATTCCCCCTTTGCTTTCTGTACCCCCTGCGTCATCCCTGTCCCTTCGGTCCTCGAAAGTTCTTCCCTTCTCCTGCGTTTCCCAAAGTCCTTTTTCTTTTCTTTCTCTCTTCCACCTGTTCCCCTTCACCTCCCCCCTTTCCTCTCTCATTTCTTTCTCTTCTCGTCGCTTTCTTCCCTCCCTTACTTTTCTGTCATCACCTATTACCTTCATTCTCAATCGCCACCCCTTCACTTGAATTGGTAACCTTCCTTCTGCCTCTCCCTTTCTCCCTCCCCTTGCCTCCCCTCCCCTCTATAACGCCTCTTCCTCTCCATACTTTAAGGTTCATAGCTCATAGTTAACAGCTCAAAGAAGTGGCACTTGCTAACTTTGTGTTGCAGGCTCGGGTCGAGCGGATGGAGGAGGCACAGAAAGAGCGTGAGGAGTATGAGAAGGGCACTACCGATGTTAAACGCAAACTCGGCGAGTGCCAGAAGAAGCTGAATGAGTTGGTAGTGGCGGAAACTGACGATGCAAAGAAAGAGATTGAAAAATTACATGGTGAACTAAAATTGCTGAAAAGGGAAGAGAAGGATTGGGATAAGAAGGGGACACAGCTGAAGAAGAAGGAGAAGTCAACACCTTGGAATGTAGACACACTAAGTAAAGAGGGATTCAGTAAGGTTAGTGTCGTCTTGAACAATCTTTTGACACTGTCCACTGTTAGGGCAGGGGTGAATGTCAACTGCAAACAAGACATTTTTTATATGGATGTATGGTAATCGGATTTCTTCTCTGTAAAGCACTTTGGATTCAACGTGATTTGATTTAAAAGTGCTATATAAATAAAAATTACTTACCTTTGTGAAAAAAATGGGAAGCAGATCGAGCATTGCAAGTAGCAGCGTGTACAGTAAGTGTTTTTTTAATTAGCTTCCATCATGTATCCAGCCTGGGCCTTTTATCCATCCTCCATTTTCTTTACAATGGACATCTGACCCTTTTTGCCTTTTTAGATCCTAAACTCAATCTCATTTTGCCTCGTGACTTTTAAAACATTTTTTAATTTTATTTTCACCAAATGTGAAAAGAAAATGTGTCCTGTTTTGATTGTGTCTGTTTAAAAAAAAAACCCCAGCACTTTTGGAAATTTCATTGCTTTAAACACACTATATTAAATTCAAGTTGTTGTCAACTTCAGTTGGCTATTTGATCCTTGGTCTATTATAGTCCACTTTCACTTATTTTTTGGCAAGCAGGACATGTTGGTATTTGATCCAATTATTACATTCCAACAGTAATAAGTTATTAGTGATCAACATCATGTAAATAAAACCTCCCTAAAATAGAATTGAAGAGTTATACACAATTTTTCAATTGTTGCAAATATATGGTGGGAATGTATTTCAAGGGTTATTTTTCCCCTTTGATTTAGCAAAGTCACTGAAGATGTGGACATTTTGTAAATGTTGGCATTTTCTGTCTCTGCCCCATAGAGCATTTTTAATGTAAATTCAGAATCAAATGACGCTGAAACAGACGAAGATAAAGAAAAGAAACACAAGACCTTTGTGGAAAAGAATGAGAAACAGGTCAAGCACTTTGGTAAGTAGCAATAACTTGAACTTGTCCAGTGACTGCTGCACTTTCTGTCAGCTTTCAAAATGTAAATTTTCAGATTGTTGCACTGGCTTGGCATGGGATGAGTATGCGCGATGGCAGATGCCTGACTGAGAAAGCAACTGAGGTTTTGCAACTGAAACTGAACCAAAACCGGTTCTGGCCTGCTCTGGGTTGTCTGATCACTTGGAGTCTCCTTTTGTAGTGCACAATTTACACATATGGTCACTGAGCCTGTATGAACCAGCAAGAGCTTGAAATAGTTGGTTTGGTCAATTTATTCTTTATTTTCTCTGCCTGCCCTTCAAATTCCTATTTTGTGTACATTATGGCGTTAGCCATGACGTGGAATCAGCTATGACCACACTGGTACTCGTAGTAAGGTGACCTCATGCAGTAGGCTTTATTCCCAGTATCGAGCAACAGTGCAAGAAGGTACAGGTCCACACAGGGCGTAGTCCTTCTTCACTGAGGATGCACAATTAACAAGGGGTCTTCCACGTTCTCTCCTTTCCTCCTCTCCTTTCTTCCTGCCATGCTTCCTCTCATTCTATTCCATTTCCTTCCTGGCTGGAACTCCTATGTTTTGTAAAGGACAGGGTTGACAAGGATCAGATTCATTGGTCCAATAACCATTAATCTGACCCAACTGTGTGTTTTCCGGCAGCCAGGCACTCCTAGTAGGCTTCTTCTGGCCTGTCTGCCGTTGACGGGGATCGGAGTAGACCTTAGGGAAGACCTTAGTCACAACATCCAGACAGTTTTTGTTCTTGCTTTATTTTTATATTGGGCTCGATCTTTTCCACCAATTACGGAATTCAAGGCAATCACATTTACTGGACAAGATGGGTAATATTTTCTTATTTCCAATATAAAATAATCCAGTTCCCATTCCTCTTATTTATCTCTGATTTTTGCATTTTACAATCCAAATCATTTTTTTGGCTTTCAGCAGTTGTACATACTTTGTCACTCAGTGTTACTTTGCATGTGTTTGTATCTGCATGTGTGTTTGTGTGAGAGAGATCTGTTGCAAAATAACAGCAACAATCAGTGCAACAGATGATTCTGACTTGAGTCGTGTGTGTGTGCGTGTGAATCTGTCTAGAATGAGAGGTCATTCACCAATCAAACAACACGCAGTTTTTACACGTTATTAGGTGAATAGTCGCAAAGCCTGAAGCTATATCAGTTTCAAGGGAGGAAGAAAAATAACTTTGTTGCCTATCTGTACACAGGCATGCTCAGTCGCTGGGATGACAGCCAGAAATATCTGTCCGATAATCCCCACCTCGTGTGCGAGGAGACTGCCAATTACCTGGTCATCTGGTGCATCGATTTAGAAGTTGAAGAGGTACAGTGAGCAATTAGAAAATGGGAAGATGGGGTTTGGTGTAGGACAAGGCTCTCCCCTAGTCGGCTAGAATCCCTTTCCACGGTTTATCAAGATGATGACCAGTCTTTACTTCGGCGTTCTTTTCCGTCATTATGGCTGCATGTTTATTAGATGTGATGTACTTTCCAAATAGTTAACAATCACCAAAACGAGTCATTGCTTTTTGAGTTTCATTGAAAGTCCAGGGGGAATCAAATAATCAGACCCCGTGGCTAGAGTCTCCTAAGCTTGAGTGAGAGAGACACTTCCTATTGAATTTGGTAAAACCCTTCAATATGACTTTGCTTAAATGTTGTCATGTACTGAGATTTGATCATGTTCATATTACCCAGACTGATGAATCCACTGTGTCGCATAATAGGGCAGGAGAATGGGGTTAGGAGGGATAGATAGATTAGCCATGATTGAATGGCGGAGTAGACTTGATGGGCTGAATGGCTTAATTCTTCTCCTATCACTTATGAACTTGTGAGCTAGCTTTGCGTGATTATTAATGTTTCTTCCATGAGGACATGTTTGTTCATTATACTTACTGCGTATGGTTTACAGATATATAATTGTTAAAAGCCACTTTAAATTCATCACTGTGCAGTGTACAGCATGATATTTTATCTAGTTTGCATGTGTAGATTATTTATTTCAGCCTCTGGGAAGCACATGCGTATGTGTTATAATATATACGATAGGATAATTGTTCTCGAAGTATTCTGCCACTGGAACTCGGTTAGAGTGTATCTTGGGACGGTTGGACCATTGGGAATGAAATGAAAGCCCTACTTAAATTGAGGCAAAGTCATGAGATAGGAATTTACTGTGTCATTGAGCGTGACTACAGCTAATCTTCAGAGTGCCTGTTAAAAGCAATTAATATTACAATTATTTTTGATGGATTCCCTCTCCAGAAACATGCTCTAATGGGGCAGGTAGCCCACCAAACAATAGTAATGCAGTTTATCCTGGAACTTGCCAAGAGCCTTAAAGTGGACCCAAGAGCTTGTTTCCGACAGTTCTTCACAAAAATCAAGGTATGGAAAAGGATTGCAGTGGTTATATTTTCAAGCAATTTGAGTCTACTATTTTGTTTCAAACTATCTCCCTGTGAAATTTAAAAAAAAAATCATATTTTCTATTGTGATATAGCTGCATTTGAAACCTTTTTATCTTCACTGTTGACAAGTGTGGAGACAGAGAACTGCAGATGCTGGCTTACACCAAAGGACACAGTGCTGGTGTAAATCAGCAGGTCAGGCAGTCTGAAGAAGGGTCCCGACCACAAACGTCACCTCTCTGTGGTCTCCGGTGAGACTGCCTCACCCATTGATTTACTCCTGCCCTTGGTATCCTGACTGTTGACACGTTTTGCCTATTTCAACAAACTTGTAATAAAATGCCTGTTATTAATGCTGTTATATTGAATCGGAAACATTGAGGTGTTTACAATGGCTTTCCAGACAGCTGATAAACAGTACGTTGAGGCGTTTAACGATGAACTTGAAGCCTTTAAGGAGCGGGTCAGAGGTCGGGCGCAAGCAAGGATAGAAAAGGCAATGAAAGAATATGAAGAGGAGGAACGGCAGAAGCGCATGGGACCTGGTGGGCTCGACCCTGTGGAGGTGTATGAAAATCTTCCAATAGTGAGTAGATCATTGTAAATTGATACTTTTGCTCCGTGGAAGATTATTTAATATTCCATCATTGTCGCATCAGAGGCAAAGCTCTACTGAGTCATTCTCCTATCTGTGCCTTCACTGATATGTGGTAACTTCCCATTAACTGGGATTTATAGTTTAAATTTCTAAATTGTAACATTTCTGCTAGAAGCTCCCTTTACCAGTTCAAGCAGTTTCCTCGTGTTAATCCCCGATTAATTTTGAGGTATTTAAGTTGCCTTTTGTTGTGCAGGTTCTAAAACATTGCAACATTGCTCATAACTTTGTTGGTTGTTTTTGCAGGAGATGAAGAATTGTTTTGATGCAAAAGATATTCAGTTGTTACAGGATGTCATCAGCAAAATGGACCCAACAGTAAGTGATTCTAATGGCTCACACAATATATCTAACATCATTGTTTCAACGTGTTTAATTCTGTCATGGTGGTATTTTTTTCGCCCTGTGGGCTGCTCCTATTCCCAAGTTCTACATTTTATGATCTTCACCGCTGAAGACATGGTGTGATTTCATGAATGAAAGGATTAAATGGATTGTGCAAGTTCCGTCACAGTGCCAACTCTTGTCTGGGTTATCTTGAAAGTAATTTCAGGTCAGCAGTTGGATTGCAGAGCAATTTGGTGGCCTGCTAGTTTAGAGAGGAAAAGTATATGAAGATTCCTTATTGAATGGGGATGAATGATAAAACAATCTTGGAGCTGAGTGAACTCAATAAAGCAATTTTAAAATATAATGAAAATGTAATGTTGGTTTAAGGATTCTGAATTTGATTTGGTGATTAAAAATGACTATGCTGTGCTCTCTTTAAACAGTGTAGGGATGTGCAAACCCTGGATCAGGGCTTGGACCACAGTGTTGTGACTTGTGGCAAAAGTACCATCAACTTAAACATAGGTTTAAGGCTACTATGTTCTGGTGTGCTAAAGTAAAGCAAGAATTTCATTGTCCTATCTGGGACACATAACAATGAAACTCTCTTGAAGGTGAGGGGGAAAGATTTAATAGGCATCTGAGGGATAACTTTCTCACACTAAGGGCATTGGGTGAATGGAACGAGCTGCAGGGGGAGGTAGTTGAGCAGGTACTATCTCCACGTTTAAGAAACATTTAGGCAGATACATGGATTGATCAGAAGGATAAGGGCCAAACGCAGGCAGATGGGACTAGTGTAGATGGGACATGTTGGTTGGTGTTCAGCTGAAGGGCCTGTTTCCATGCTGTATGACTCCAACTGAAATAACGGGACACTTAAGATTGGCACTGTTATTGATGTGTTCCCCCAGTTTCTATCTCCATGTTACATTTTGGTCATGTTTAATTGTAGTAACTTAATGGTTCACCGTGCGTTCTCAAGCATAAACTGGCCTACTGCATGAGATACTGAAGGGTTTCCTGAAACCATGTAGCACTGTTTCCTTTTGCCTTCCGTGCTTGTTTCATAAAAATGAATCCACTCTGAATCTTCTAGGAAGCAAAGCACCACATGCAGCGCTGCATTGACTCTGGACTATGGATCCCTAATGCAAAGGCAGCTGAGGAGGAAGGAGAGAAGAATACTGGGGAAGAGGATCCTGTATATGAAGAAGTTAAAAAGGAAGCCACTGAAGAAAAATAGACCTGTTCTTGTTGTGTAACTGCTAGCTTTAAGTGCTGTGCTTAGATACAAACTGCATCCTTTTGACTAGCCCATTGGGGTTGACATAAATTGAACATCAGTCTATTGAATGAAAGCTGAAAGTCTGACACATAAAATGCTTTTTTGTATTTTAATAAATATACAAGTTTTGACAGCCTCTAGACTGCTTCACTGTTTGCAGTAACTCAATGGATCCACTGGTCACTGCAAAACAAAAACTAATGTCAGAGTGAGTCACTGTTTTTCAATTGCTTCATTAGCCATTTCAGATGGTGTTGAGCCATGCAGACAAGAGGAGTGCCAGTTTTGACTCCTACACTGCCGAGTTACCCCATTAGACCCTGCACTGATGTCTTCAAGGCATCTACTGAAGGATTGGCTCACTGGAGAGTGAATAGTAATTGCTGTGAAACTATGCCCCACATAAATTTAATGTAATGGGAAAGATAGCACACAAACTCATGACTTGCTTAAATGCTAAAAGTGGACTTTATGACAAATGTCACCTAATGGAGGTAATAATTTGGAGGGAAACAGAAAAGGCTGAAGGCTAAAATTGGAGTAGGAATGATCCGACAAAATCTTTTGTACTTTTAAAAACAAAATGCGGAGTCCATGCTCACAAAGTTAAATGTAGTTCTGACCGGCAAATTAGTTAATATAATATGATGTCTTTGAGCTATCACTCCAGCCAAACGTTTGTATCCCACGATCACACTTTCAGGTATTGCTAGGGAAAGCAGAAGAATTGACAAAATGTCATAGGACTTTGGATTTTGAGTGTTCGGGTTGTAGTGCAGCAATGTTTCATTTAAGTTACTGGTTAGGCAAGGGATTCACATGTCCCAATTTTAATAGGTGCTGTTTTTCCTGGGTGAAAACATCGACGCATTGTCGGAAAGAACTGCAGATGCTGGTTTAAATCGAAGGTAGACACAAAATGCTGGAGTAAGTCAGCAGGATGGGCAGCATTTCTGGAGAGAAGGAATGGGTGACGTTTCGGGTCGAGACCCTTCTTCAGACTGGAGAAGGGTATCGACGCAAAGTCACCCATTCCTTCTATCCAGAGATGCTGCCTGTCCTGCTGAGTTACTCCAGCATTTTGTGTCTACCTTCGCATTGTCTACTGGGTTTGACTAAAGTTCTGTACATATATTTGAATGAAACTGCATACTGAACACATTGTGACTCAGAATAATTGTTCAGCTAAGGCCAATGTTGCTGTTGATACTGCGTGTTACTGTGACCTGTTTGATCTGAGGCGGTTGATGCTTATGAGCAAGGTAGTTATTGTATCATTTTTCTTGTTACTGGCCACTATATGCAAATAAAAATGTGATGCAGTAAACTGCTTCTGTGCTGTTGTGTGCTTCAGTAAATTGTAAGAGATTTTTTACCCAAATGTCATTCTGTGCAGGGCGAATGAAGGTGCAAATGGAACATAGAAAATAGGTGCAGGAGCAGGCCATTCACCCTTTTGAACCAGCACAGCCATTCAATATGATCATGGCCTATCATCCAAAATCAGTACCCCATTCCTGCTTTTTCCCCATAATCCCTTGATTCCTTTAGCTCTAAGAGCTAAATCGAACTTGAAAACATCCAGTGAATTGGCCTCCATTGGCAGAGACTTCCACGGATTTACAACTCTCTGGGTGAAATGTTTTTCCTCATCTCTGTACTAAATGGCCTACCCATTATTCTAAACTGACCATTGGTTCTGGACGTGGGAAACGTGAGGTACATGATTAAATATAATTGTCCAGTGTTCATACTGTGGATCTGGATATGTGGTATCACGTGCAATATATTCAAGTTTGCATATGTTACAAAGCTAGGTGGCAGTGTGGGTTGTGTGGAGGATTCACAGATGCTTCTGCAGGACATTGAGTCTAAATGAACATTCGAGGAAATGGCAGAGGAAATATAAAGTGGAAATGTGTGAGGTTTGGTTCAAGTAGAAATGGTGAATATTTTGCTGAAAGGTGAGAGATTCAAGTCAGCATGTGTTCAGGGCCCTAGTGTTCTTGCACACCAATTACTGAAAGTTAACATGGAAGTACAAGTAATTAGGAAAGTATGATCTTTATGTTGACTTTATTTCAAGAAAATTTGAGTACAAAAATAAAGATTTCATCTTTTCATACAACATGGAAGGGGGTCATAGCAATCAGTTGAGTAATGCCTGGCTTTCACATCAATCTATCCCACCACTGATTTTTCAGTTCCCTATTTTTCCTCACATAGCTATTAATATCTGCCATGCACTTACACAGAGGAGTAGTTTATAGCAATTGGCTTTCTTTCGGTTTTAAGTGGAAACTGGAGCACTTGGGGAAATCCAAATTATTGTAGAGCGAATGTGTAAGGTTCATACACACAGCACTGGAAATCAAGATTGCCCACAGATGGCTGTCATTGTATAGGGTCCTGGTGAGATCATGTCCACCATGTCGTATTAATGGCTTGTGCTAAAAGGATCAACAAAGGTTTGTTAATTAATTGCCATGATGAGGATTTGTCAGCTTTTTCCTTCTTGATAATAGAGGTTGCTGGTTTAAGAAGTATTATTCTGACTGCATGAGGGAATTGTTGCATTGCATTTTGCAGATGATGTATCTTGCACTCAGTGGTACATGACTAATGGGTGGAGTGAACAAGACACCACTGCTTTCCCCTGGAGATTAATTTGCTTCATGAATGTTACAGTCCTCCTGTCAAACAGAGAGTTTTCTGTCATGTTCCTCGTTCGTCCTTGTTAAGGAATGAGGAAGGTCGTGACTCATTGCAGCTTCTAACCTGCTCTTTTAGTCCCCGCTACCCTTTCTGGTAAGGGATAACCTCTCAAAACTCCACAATCTGCAGATCATTAGGTTAGGCTTGTTGTTAACAATTTTACAACATTGGGGGCAGAATCAATAACTTGATGATCATCACATGTCACTTAATTATTTTAGGTTAATCAAAATCATTATATTTTATATTCTATCTTTCAATCTGCCCCAATATTTCATTTCACAATCACAACCTTTCATTGCTTGCATATTTAATCAAATATAATGCTGCTTCTCTTCCACATTCTACAAGGTTACAGATGTGACTGTAATCTGCATTATAATTTTAAAGGTTTTATTCTTGAATGTGAATATCAAATTCCCTCATCTTAGCATTAATTTCATTGAATCCATTTGAATGATATCTATCTTCTCTTACCCTCTGCAATATTATCTTTGCACACATTATACTGAGATCAAGGTCACTGTTCGAATGTCACAACAACTGGCTCTGAGGCTAGTCCCAGCAGAGTTTCCCAGATTAAATAATTTCTATTTCTGGTCTGTACTGTTTTCTGTGGTATAACCTGTGATTTCTCCGACCAGTCACTCAAACCTTGAATGTTGCAACTGTACACTTTTTGCTTCACGAATGCAAAGAAACTTTAAAAAAATGGAAACATAATTTTCACCTATCATTTGTGATTATTTTGTTGCCTGTAGTAAAACATTATCTAATAGAATCCATGCGAGTAATTATTTTAAAGTATTCATTTTGTCAGAGCCATTAAACACATGATCCAAGGGTCTCGACCCGAAACGTCACCCATTCCTTCTATCCAGAGATGCTGAGGTACTCCCGCATTTTGTGTCAAACTTCACTGTAAACCAGCAACTACAGTTCCTTCCTACACATCCACATTTATTTTCTGGTTAAAAGTTACAGGATCTCCTCCAATTTTTCATTATTGTGAAGCCCTGATTTCTGTTGTCCCTCAGGTGGCCGTGCTTTCACCTGAATCTTGGTCCTGAACTCTGGAAATCCATTCCAAACCTTTCTATCTTTAAAACACTTCTCTTTGTTCCAGCTTTTGGTGTCTTGCTCAGATATCTGTCAAATTGTAATTGATACGTGTTCCTGTGGAGCATCTTGGGGATAGTTAACCAGATTAAAGATGCCATTGTTGGATAGTTATCAAGGCCAGAAACGTGCCTACTTACTTTTAAAACCTTTCAATTACGGTTATCTCAGTTGAATGGCATCTGAAGACCAACTGAGAGAATATTATAACTTAATGTACAGCTTCGCACTCCATCAAGGGATCAGAGGTTTCTTGATATAATTTTTTGGCACTAGCGTCAGCATTTAGTGGACAGATTAAACATAATGAACACATTGCTTTTCAACTCAATCATTGGATGATTTAGTTTAGTTTAGAGATACAGCATGGAAACAGGCCCTTCGTCCCACCGAGTCCTATGAAAGGTGATGATGTAAAAGGATCAACTGTTCACACTAGTTCTTTCTATTCCTTACAAACTAGGGAGAATTTTACATAGGCCAATTAATGTATAAACCTGCACATCTTTGGGATTTGGGAGGAAATAGGGAGAGTGTGAAAACTCCACACAGCCAGCACCCGAGGTCAGGATCAAACCTGGATCTCTGGCACTGTCAGGATGCAGCTACATCATACTTCGTTTAACACTTGCGAGGAACAAATTGTAAGCCAATAGTTTCCATGTCAACCACTAATGTCTGGTTACCCAGTATAATTGATAATTTATTGTATTATTGTTTTTTTGTATGTATTTCTCATGTTGCGAGACGATCACCCCAGTGTACGTTTGCTCTCGCTGATGTATAAGAGTCCACTTCTTGAACAACGGATACACTAGATGGGGTTGGAGGACGGAGGAGCAAATTGAAGCAAGTTGCAGCTCCTAGACTGTGGAACAGCATCCTTCTTCCCTTCAGAACTGCCCCCTCCATCGACTCCTTTAAGTCGAGACTTAAAACTCATCTCTACTCCCAAGCCTTTCTTGATATCCTCTGTCTGAGCGAGGGCTATATGTATGTAGTGATGTTTGTATTTAATCTATGAACCACTGCTGTTTGTTATACTATTCTTATACCAGTGTAAAGCACTTTGGCCAACGAGAGTTGTTTTTTAAATGTGCTATATAAATAAAAGTGATAAATCTGGCTATAAATTTTTCTTCAGATGCGTTTTCATTTTGTATGTAAAAACCCACTTGGGAAACATGGGCGATTTAAAAAAATTACAGCCAGATTTATCACTTCTGAAACTTTTTAGATGCCAAAGGAATCAAGAAAAAACACAAATAATGCCTTACTGTTGATGAAATGCAGTGAGCAAAATGTTCGCCAAGCACTCTGGCTGTTGTTGTCCCTTCAGCTCTCGTTTCTATCTACCGTCATTTCTCCTCACTTTTGGAATTCTGAAGTAGGCTAATGTCTCACACGCTTATCCCGATTTCCATCATTATTTACAGCACAAAAATTGACAATTTCAGCGGGTTTTAACGGGCCCGCTATGCTGGAAACAATGGTAAGTGCCTACCTGTAATCCATTTGGAGTAGCGTAGCAACAGTATGGGTCATGGGTTGTGACCCAGCTTCCATGAAACCTCCCTATATTTATATCATGGTATATGGACACACTTATCTGTTTTGTAGTAAATGCCTAGTTTTGTAGTAAATGCCTACTATGTTCTGTGTGCTGAAGCAAAGCAAGAATTTCATTGTCCTATACAGGGACACATGACAATAAACTCACTTGAACTTGAAAAGGAACGCCTGTTGATGTTTAGTAGAGAATAGAGTGTTAATTTGTTCATGATATATGTATTTTTATTTCTATTTATTTTTACTGCACACTGAATGGACACTGGTTGGGGAACGTTTTTTTTGTTTCCTCTGGGTATGTGAGTACTCAGGAAAATGACAATAAAGATATACTATACAATACAATACAATACAAAAGTGACTTGACTTGAATCTCTGCCTTACTTGAAGTGGTGAAGATCAAAGATCCTGGTGAAGATGGTCCTAATGACTGGTCTCCAAATCTGAGGAAGGACATTATTGCCATAGAGGGAGTGCAGAGACGGTTCACCAGACTGATTCCTGGGATGTCAGGACTGTCTTATGAAGAAAGACTGGATAGACTTGGTTTATACTCTCTAGAATTTAGAAGATTGAGAGGGGATCTTATAGAAACTTACAAAATTCTTAAGGGGTTGGACAGGCTAGATGCAGGAAGATTGTTCCCGATGTTGGGGAAGTCCAGGACAAGGGGTCACAGCTTAAGGATAAGGGGGAAATCCTTTAAAACCGAGATGAGAAGAACTTTTTTCACACAGAGAGTGGTGAATCTCTGGAACTCTCTGCCACAGAGGGTAGTTGAGGCCAGTTCATTGGCTATATTTAAGAGGGAGTTAGATGTGGCTAAGGGGATCAGGGGGTATGGAGAGAAGGCAGGTACAGGATACTGAGTTGGATGATCAGCCATGATCATATTGAATGGCGGTGCAGGCTCGAAGGGCCGAATGGCCTACTCCTGCACCTAATTTCTATTGTTCTATGTTTCTATGACCTCATCCAAGGACTACAACTCCCAGCATGCTGTACCAGATGCAGTGCCGGACGTGTCGTCACATCCGGGAGGTGGGTGGTGCGGACGCCAGGGAGCGAGGCGGCGGGGACTGGAGAAGGAGGCGGGAGCGCGACCCGGGAGCGGCGGAGGAGGAATCGCCGACGGATTTGGGCTCTCGTTGAGATTATCCAGAGATCGACGTTAGACTGTCAAGAATCGGGATCGGCAGCTGCCTGGCAGCGGAAAGCCCCCCCGGGCCCTGCTTCACTGGCTCAGTCCGGCAGCAGCGGCTGAGGTTGTGCAACTGGCGAGTGAAGGTAAACCTTGCTCCTGACAGACAGCTCGATGGTCACTGGCACTCAACGGTCCAGAGCCTTGAAAAGAAAGAGGGAGAGGAAAAAAAGTCCCAGCATTGATGCAAAGAATGCAGAAACAGGGTACAAGTAGCAGGGTACAATAGTGGATAAAGCAAAAGATAGATATAAAATGCTGGAGTAACTCAGTGGGACAGGCAGCATCTTTAATGTCGGGAATGGGTGACGTTTTGTGTCGAAACCCTTCCTCTTAAACTTAGAGTCAGGGGACTGAGAGACCGGAGATGTGGAAGGGTCAGGTGTGAAAATGACAGATCTGAAGTAGGGTCTCGACCTGAAATGTCACCCATTCCTTTTCTCCACAGATGCAGCTTGTCCCGCTGAGTTACTCCAGCATTTTGGTGTAAACATCTTCGATGTAAACTAGCATTTGCAGTTCCTTCCGACACAGATCAAAGCTGATGATGATCAAGGAAATGTAGAATGATTCATTGTTGGCTGGGGGGGGGAGTGACAACGAGGCACACAAACAATAAAATTAATAATGAGGAGAGTGAAAATGGTCGGAGAACTAGGGCGGGGGAAGGACGGAGAGAGACGGAAAGCAAGAGAGACGGAAAGCAAGTTAGAGAAATCAATATTCATATCGTTGGGTGTTGAGTAAAGGAACACGAGAGGAGAGAAACCAAATGGATAATAGCAAGATGTTGATGTCATGAATGAGGCGAGGGACTGATAATAGACAGGAACAGTGAGTCATATTTAGACATTGGATGCATGTGTGATTGTAAATGTTGAAAAGCAAAATTGCACAGGAAAGAAGCAGTAGAAACTGAAATTAAAACTGCCCTCCTGTGTGAAAAAGTATAATCAATTTCATCTCACTAGAGATGACGATTGAAAAAAAACAAAAAACAATGGATTGGGAAATTATGGAGTATAGTGTATGGAGTATATCCATAATGATAGATGAATTGCAGATCATAACGTTATAAGTGATAGGAGCAGAATTAGGCCATTCGGCCCATAAGTCTACACCATTCAATCATGGCTGGTCTATCTTTCCCTCCGAGCCTCATTCTCTTGCCTTCCCCTCATAACCCCTGACACCCATACTAATCGAGAATAATGGAGATTAGTATAGAAAGGATGTGTAGGAAGGAACTGCAGATGCTGGTTAAAACCGAAGATAGCCGCAAAAAGCTTGAGTAACTCAGCGGGACAGCAGATTTCTGCTCCTCTGGTAATGCAGATTGGATTTGTAATTTAGGGACATTCAAGAAACCTCACCAGATCGGAGTGAAAACAGTTATAAGTAATCATTTATTTGTGGATTGCATTGCTGCAAATTGCCTTTGGATGCTACAATTAGGCGTCAATATAAAGTCAATATAATATTTCACTGATCCTTTTGCTTCATGTGGCCATGTGAAAATGTATGAGCAAGAAACTGAATTGAGAAACACATCTTCAAGTGATTTACAATGCTCCTCTTGTTTTAATGTCCACATTCATCCTTTTTGACTTTCATAATGTTTTAATGTATACAGTTTAGAGAGTAGAAGTTCCTCGTGTTTTTATTTTTATTTTCAAGCAGTCAGCCTTGTGTGTTTGTAATGAGCATTAAATAATTCGACATCGGGTTAAATAATCTACTTGGTTTCAAATATGTGTGTTAAAACCAAGCCTGGAATACTTGGCTCTCATTAATCCAGTGCTAAGGTGACATAAGGAACATGTAATGTTTTTGGATGTGTGTAAACTATATCTGTAGTACAATATATTTTATCTGTGATCATACAACTGTTACAAGAATGTATTATTTCTAATGTTTTCTCTTGTTGAATGAAGAAAATTGTGCAGAAATTATATTTTAAAAATTGTTATCAATAATTTCCCTTTAGATATTGAGAGAATTATAGTAAAAGTATTGGCCTTGGATGATATAGATGTGGGCATCACTTGGTAACTGGTGTTTATGAACTTTTCATTGGCTGGGGAAGAAGTTACGGCTGATAATTTATAGCTGTATTTTATTGATGCAGATTAGAACATGGTCAAAACTCATCTGGAGTTTCACCTCATGGATGAGTGAATGATTGTGTATGGCTTGACTTTGAAACCTTGGTGCCCTTCTCTCTATTGCATTGTAAGCTTTCTCCGGTTGATGCCACACTTGCATTCTCTTCTCTTACAACTGTTCTTTTGACTACTGGAACATTCCCAGTGCAGTCTTAATTCCTGAAAAATATACACTTTGATCCTGAATCATTAATTAATTAAAGTGAAGAAAGAGCTAGAGCAAGCCCTCGAAGACAGTTCAAGAAACAATTATGAATGGACAATAAATGTTGCACTTGCCAGTGGTATTTAGGTTTTGTGATCAAATGTCAATTTCTCGCATACAAAGGATACAAAGGACATTTATTATCACATACACCAATTGGTGTAGTGAAATTTGACTTGCCATGCTAGTAGTTAATTAAAACTGGTTCTTAAAGCTTTGGTTTCAAAGCTTGTTTTTACAAGTATTAACTTTTCTGTTCTTGACTTGAGTTACTGTATGTAACCCAGTTGCATATCAGGGGAGCAGGTTATTCATGCACAAAACTTTAGAATATTTTACATAGCGGAGAAGTGAGAAATGGAATGAGGAAGGCTTGGGGCTGAATCTTGATTTTATTCGGTTTAGTCATTACTGCTGAATCTTTCAGTAATTTTTTCTAGATTTGTTTCAACTGTAGAGTTTACCCGAGTCAGGAGGTTGTGGGTTTAATTTGTATGGAAGTGAGCATATAATCCCAGTCTGGCAGTTCTTCAAACTAGCTGTCGACCTAAAACGTCACTCATTCCTTCTCTTCAAAGATGCTGCCTGACCCGCTGAGTTACTCCAGCATTTTGCTGAACCAGCATCTGCAGTTCCTTCTCACACATCCCAGTCTGACGCCTGGCACTGAGGTGCTGCTTGTCAGACATTTAAGCAAGACTTTACTCAGCTATTGGATAGGTGTAAACAAACAGAATAATTCACTTGGTATCCACCGGATGCTTGGCAATCTTTCATCAGTCTGAAGAAAGATCCTGACCCGAAATGTCACCAATCCATGTTCTCCAGAGATGCTGCCTGACTCACTGAGTTACTCCAGCACTTTGTGACCTTTATAGATGCTTTGTCATCTTGCTTGTATATTATGTTGGCTGCTGGCTTTCCATAGAGACTGCCTGAACCTCAAAGTTAAACTATCATTAATTGGACTTCAATGTTATATCTTTGCTCTAAATATTGAATCCTATATCTGTGCACCATTGACAACTTGATTGTACTCTTGTGTTGTCTTTTCTTTGACAGATGACACGCAAGCAAAAGCTTTTCCCAGTACCTCGGTAGATGTGACAAGAATAAACTAAACTAATTGCTTTGTTTTTAGTTTTCAGTTTTGTTTTTCTGGATCTTTGTGGTTGCGAGAGATCCTAAATGATCCTCCTTTGCCACGTTGATGGGAATATGTTTCTGCTTCGTTGTAGTCACACCCATCGCCCCAGCCTAGAGGAGCGGGAAAACCAATGCTGAAATAACTGTCATCACTTGTCCAACCTGCTTGTTGTGGCTGAGTCACCCGTGTCACTCCAAAACACATTTAATGCCAATGTTGCCAGGTTGGTTCAATAGCAAACAATGTGCAGCTAACGAGAAAAGGATTTGGAGATGTGCCAGAAAGGATTTTTTTTACTTGCATCTATTGATTTGTACAAGAAGACAGTCAGGAGGCAACATATGGTAACTAAATCAATGTGGCAACACGTGACTTGTTCAATTTCCACCAGTCCAAGGTGGCCAGATTGTCGATTTGAATTGGATATCTTTGATCTCTGTCAGCTCAACGCCCTCTCCACCATACCTCATCTGCATTCTTACTCATTATATACGTTTGTAGAGAATTATTCTTGGTGTAGCTCAGTGACTTGCAAGCAAATGCAAGTACGTCAATCATGACCATATTTCTTGGCAATTAAATTATTCACCATCTGCAATTGCTTTGGTTTTCTGCTAACCTGACTCGAGCCACAACCCTGCCCTTTACTGAATGATTTCAATCTGTTCATGAGCCTATTTGGATATGATAATCAATTCTGCTTTTTCCTTATTCAAATCATATGTGACAGCTGCCAGCGACTGCATGTGGGATAAGCTTTTACATGTATAGTTTGTAAGTCATTCCCATTTTGCTTGCCAGTGACCTTGGAGGATTCTTGGCTGCCATGTATTCGGCCCGATGTCAGCTTTGCTCTGCGGCGCTTCTCCCCTTGGCAGTGAAATCACTGGTTGCAGGGTAATTTCATGGAGGCAGTCAAAATGCACAACTGTAATTGGGCTAGTCACCTGGGCGGCAGGGTGGTGCAGCGGTAGAGTTGCTTCCTTGCAGCCCCAGAGACCCGGGTTCGATCCTGATTACGGGTGCTGTCTGTACAGAGTTGCACGTTCTCCCCATGACCTGCGTGGGTTTTTCCCGGGAGCTCCAGCTTCCTCCCACACTGCCAAGTCTTATGGATGTGCAGGGTGACTGGCTTGGTAAAATTGTAAATTGTCCCTAGTGTGTGTAGGATAGTGCCAGTGTGTGGGGATCGCTGGTCGGCACGGATTCGGTGGGCCACGCTGTATCTCTGAACGGAACTAAACACTTGTCAGAATAGGGTGGGGCAGGGAGCTAGGGCATTACAAAAAGATGGTTAGCCTGTTCCCAATCTGGCATTTCTAAATGGTTTGCAACTCATGGTCTGAGAGGCCACCAACGTCTGTTCACACTCCATTTACCCCACATTGCCACAGCTTCCTTTATTTTCTCGTGTTCTAGGCTTTCTTCCAAATTACTTATTTGCCATGCTTATATTTCTGCTGTGTCAAAACTAGCACAGTGTACTATTCTCTTTAAAGACACAAAATGCTGGAATAAGGTCAGGCAGCATCACTGGAAAAAGGAATCGGTGACATTTCGGGTTGGAACCCTTCATCAGACCTACTTTTGGGTTTTGTCCCGAAACGTCACATTCCTTCTCTCCAGAGATGCTGTCTGACCCATTGAGTTACTCCAGCATTTTGTGTCTATCTTCGGTATAAACCAGCACCTGCGGTTCCTTCCTATACTATTCTCATGAGTATATTCTGAGTACCTCAAAACTCAGCTTTCACCCACCCCCATTACACCCTCACCCACCCGTCCGACTGCAACTTGACCCATTCCACAGCTACGTCTATGACAGCAGGTTCATTACTTAATCATAGCTTTCTCTATCATTTTGTACAATAGTAGTTTTTGGGCACATGATGCCTTGACCCTTTCAGCTAGTTATCCTTCCAGTAAATATTCCCATGCGTGCAATGGACCTTGTTGTGGCTACGCTTGGCTTTTCTGCTTCCAGCAATTACTGTGGAGAATCTGAACGGAAGTGGCTTGGCCATCTGAGATTTCTGTGGACTGTCATCCCTCACTGACATTAACTGTTGCCAGTGCTACAGAAGAATGTACTAAATTAGGGGAAAAATTAGCTCTGCTTATTGAAAATTATTTTGCATAGCAGAGCTGTTTAAAAACAAGAAGAAACAATTATAACAAACATATTTGGTGTATTGAGCTGGCTGAGGGCAGAAATGGTGGCGTAGCGGTAGAGTTGCTGTCTTCCAGAGGCCCGGGTTTGATCCTGACCAAGGGTCTGTACAGAATTTGTACCTTCCCCTATGACCTATGTGGGTTTTGTCCAGGCGTTCCATCCATTTTGGTGGCAAAAACGGGAAAGCAGACTATTATCTAAATGGTGGCCGACTAGGAAAAGGGGAGATGCAGCGAGACCTTGTTGTCATGGTACACCAGTCATTGAAAGTAGGCATGCAGGTGCAGCAGGCAGTGAAGAAAGCGAATGGTATGTTAGCTTTCATAGCAAAAGGATTTGAGTATAGGAGCAGGGAGGTTCTACTGCAGTTGTACAGGGTCTTGGTGAGACCACACCTGGAGTATTGCGTACAGTTTTGGTCTCCAAATCTGAGGAAGGACATTATTGCCATAGAGGGAGTGCAGAGACGGTTCACCAGACTGATTCCTGGGATGTCAGGACTGTCTTATGAAGAAAGACTGGATAGACTTGGTTTATACTCTCTAGAATTTAGGAGATTGAGAGGAGATCTTATAGAAACTTACAAAATTCTTAAGGGGTTGGACAGGCTAGATGCAGGAAGATTGCTCCCGATGTTGGGGAAGTCCAGGACAAGGGGTCACAGCTTAAGGATAAGGGGGAAATCCTTTAAAACCGAGATGAGAAGAACTTTTTTCACACAGAGAGTAGTGAATCTCTGGAACTCTCTGCCGCAGAGGGTAGTCGAGGCCAGTTCATTGGCTATATTTAAGAGGGAGTTAGATGTGGCCCTCGTGGCTAAGGGGATCAGAGGGTATGGAGAGAAGGCGGGATACTGAGTTGGATGATCAGCCATGATCATATTGAATGGCAGTGCAGGCTCGAAGGGCCGAATGGCCTACTCCTGCACCTAATTTCTATGTTTCTATGTTTCTATGTTCCGGTTTCCTCCCACAGTCCAAGGACCTACAGGATTGTAGGCTAATTAGCTTGATATTGTAAGTTGCCTCTATTTTGTAGGATAGTGTCAGTGTATGGGGTGCTGGTCAGCACGGATTCGGTGGGTTGAAGGGCCTGTTTCCGCACAGTATCTCTAAAACAAAAAAATAAATAAAATGACGAAGATTGGACTTGACCCGAACCATGGGAAGTGATCGCAGCATGTAATTTAGGTAGTGAAAAGAAAATCTTTAGAACCATTTAAGAGATGTTTGTTCTCCAGATGGTCGTAATGGTTGTTTACATCCGTGTTTCTTTCTGTTGAAACACTGCAGTATTATTTATTTCACTGTGTTATTTGTGGTTTCATCAGGCATTTGCATACTCAGGGATCACTGTGAATGCCACTATTTAATTCATCAGTCAGAAGTCTGACTAAGTTACCTGAGAATTAACCTGTTGAGGAACTGGGCCACTGGACAGGACTGGACACAAGGTGGAATTGAAAGAGCTCAGCCAGCCAGCCAAACATTTGTCCCTAAACCACTGTGCTGAAGCATAATACATATTGTCCTAGATTCCGAGAGTGATACAGTGTGGAAGCAGGCCCTTCGGCCCAACTCGCCCACACCGACCAACAATGTCCCAGCTACACTAGTCCCACTTGCCCGCACTTGGTCCTTAACCCTCCAAACCTGTCCTATCCATGTACCTGTCCAACTGTTTCTTAAACGATGGGATAGTCCCAGCCTCAACTACCTCCTCTGTCAGCTTGTTCCATACACCCTTTGTGTGAAAAAGTTACCCCTTGGATTCCTCTTAAATCTTTTCCCCTTTCACCTTGAACCTATGTCCTCTGGTCCTCAATTCCCCTACTCTGGGGAAAAGACTCTGTGCATCTACCCAATCTATACCTCTCATGATTTTGTACACTTTTATAAATCTCCCCTCATCCTCCTACGCTCCATGGAATATTGCAGCAGTTTAAGTAGTTGGCTCAGTGCCTGGACAATCCCATTTAAGGATGGGAAATAATTGCTAGCCTTGTCAGGAAAGTACCCATTCCCATAAATATTTTTTTAAAGCGTCATGAAAGAAAGTTAGTGAAGCTCCACATATATGTTAAACAGTCCAAGCTACTTAAAATAAAAAATACCAGATATTTGGTGAAAGGAGTGGATTATGAGAGGAATGTAAGGAACGAGGTAAGGCAGTGGGGAGGTTTGTAAAAGATGACAAAGTTGTGTAGGAAGGAACTGCAGATGCTGATTTAAACCAAAGATAGACACAAAATTGCTAGAGTAACTCAGTGGGACAGGAAAGTTGAATTTCTTCCCACAAATGATAGATGAATGATATGAAGCTGCATCAACCTTCCAGAACCCAAAATGGGGCATTGTTAAGATTATTATTAATGGACCTTGATAATCTGGCTACAAAAATGAAGAATGGTCTCCATCCAAAATGTCACTCAGTCTTTCCATCCAGAGATGCTGCCTCTGGGTCAGACAGCATCTCTGGAGAACTTGACTAGGTGACATTTGGGGTCAAGACTCATAAGGGTCCCGACCTGAAACGTCACCTATCCATGTTCTCCCGAGATGCTGACTGACCCACTGAGTTACTCCAGCTCTTTTGTGGCCTTTTGTGACATCCAACATCTGGAGTAATTCAGCGAGACAGGCAGCATGTCTGGATAGAAGGAATAGGTGACGTTTCGAGCCGTGACCCTTCTTCAGTCTGAAGAAAGGACTCGACCCAAAACGTCACCCATTCCGTCTATCCAGAGATGCTGCCTGTCCCGCTGCATTACTCCAGCATTTTGTGTCTATCTTCAGTATAAACCAGCATCTGCTGTTCCTTCCTATACACAAATGAAGATATGTGCACCAAGACTGGGTGCGCCTCTATCTATGCAATCTGTTACAGATCAATCACAACACATACTGCAACAAATGGTAAGTTATCCAAGTCCATATTGTCCACAAAAACGCAAGGCATAGTATATCAGTCTAAACACTGCTGCTACTGACTTTTCACAATAACACAATCGTGGAAGGTGTTGCTGACAGTTTGTCAAATAAAACATTTGAGAAGAGGATGAATGATGAAGGTGCTCAAAAATTGGGTGGTTAGTTGCCACTGTATTTCAAAAATGCTGCAGGTTGTAACAAATTATATTTCTATAATTTTTATGTTCTTGTAAGAGAATTAGTAGAAGAAATTATAGTCTTGATTTTACTGAGGGGAGGCAGATGTGGACCCTGGACAGGCAAAAACGATCATAAACTGGATAAAATATGTAGGGAACCGAGAATCTCGCAGTTAGTGAAATTCCTTAATTATTTGAAAAGATGCAATTTACCAGTTGACAGGAAACCTCAGCAATGTGCCTTCAGGTTATAAGGCAAGTCTGCATAAAGCTTGCATTGTGACTTTTAGATAAAACCAAATAGAAGCAGAGTTAATATACAACTGATAAATGAGGACCACTATTATTTTGATAGTTGGATTCCCACCTATTAGCAACGTGTGATTGATATACAAGAAATGTTTTTATTATGATATGCACATGCTTCTAATGAAAAATCTTATTAAAATAAAAATAGATTGATGATTCTGCAGCACATTTTGGATTTGTCATATAATTCAGGTGGCAGGTTGGTGTACAGTTGAGTTCAGTAAGTTAAATAATTCCCCAATTGATCGGTGTGAAGAGGCACTCTCAGTGTGCTGGTGAGATATGCACATGAATCTGAGCCATTTTTGATACTGGACCATTGTATGTCGGTGATTATTGTCCTTGGGACTTAATGTAGAATTCACCAATTTAAGATAATTATCTTTACAGTTTGTCAGAACTGGCCAGAGGAACCTCCACCTGAAACATTAACTTTAGTCTTTCTCTCAACACAGATGTTACTATAAGATAGACACAAAAAGCTGGAGTAACTAGCTGGAGTTGTTCAGATCGAAGACTGGCAGTCTGAAGAAGGATCTTGACCCAAACATCACCAATTCCTTTTCTCCAGAGATGCTGTCTGAACCGCTGAGTTACTCCAGGTTTTTTGTGTCTGCCTTCGGTTTAAACCAATATCTGCAGTTCCTTCCTACTCAAATGTTACCAGACCTTGTATTCTGCATCTAGGCTTTCTCCCTGCAGGCCTCCCCACCACGTCGACCTGAAACATTAACCCCTGTGCTTGACCTGTGCAATATCTACAGCATTTTCGTACGTATGGGGTATGAGACGTGTCCAGTGACCCAAATGTGTGGGTGTTGGACAAGAATGATGTTGAGTTCTTGGAAATGACCTTAGGCCGAACAGCTTGTTGGTATCTGCAGGATAAGGGCCGGATGAGCCATGCATTTAGAATGGAACATTCTGTACATTTGAAGAAGAGTTGGCCACTTTGTCAGATTTTTGTTTTTAACATGTTTAGTTGCTTCTTCCCCTTTGTCTAAGACTTGTTCAGATGGCCAATAATCATTCTAAACTGTGTGATGGTATGTGGAACTCTTTAAAGTTCTCTGCTGTGCTTCTGAACAGACTGGTCATTAAAATTACATAATCTATCGATTTTCAATTGATTCCAAAACTGGAAGGTTATTAAATTGGGAGAGAAGATGGGGAACCATAGACGAGCTATAAAGGAAGTGGTAAAGGGGAACCGAAAAGTAATAAGAGAATTAAGCAGTGACGGTATGCATTTATTAAAGGGAAATCATGTTTGGATAAAACTATTACATTCTTGTGAAATCGTAATTAACAGAATAGATATTAGTGAACCAGTTATGTGCTGGTGTGGTATTGATGGAAATGTAGAACGATGGATCATTACTGAACTATAAAGGGTTGACTGGTCTACTCTTGCTCCTAATTTATATGTTCATATTTGTATTTTCGGATTATCTTTGAGAAGAATGAGAGCATATTTTGGGGAAATATCGTGATGTGGATTGATTAGTTAGTGAAAGCAGAACAGGAATAATTGGGTTATATCTTGGTTGAGCGCTGGTGAGCGCTGAAGATTGGCACTGGGCGTGAGTATTTTATCATTAGTATCAATGAGTTGAATAAGAGGACCAGTGTAATAAATGGAAATTTACTGATGATGTGAAGATGATTGAGAGGGACTTTAAGAAATTTATAAATCAGCTTGGCAAAAGGGCAAGGATATGGATGGAATATAATGTGGAAAAATAGGAGAAGACTACTTTGTTAAATGGCGAAAGGTTGAAAGATATTATTTTGTCGTGTAGAGGAATATAGTGAAAAAGTATGCTATCCAGTCAAATCATAGTATAATCAAGCCATATACAAACACGATATGCGAAGAGAAAAATAGCAAGAGTGCAGAATAGGGTGTTTCAGTGTTATAATATTACAGTTACAGAAAATGCAGATAAAAAGTACATGGGCCACAATGAGGTCGATTGGTAGATCGGGACTTCACCCGTTGCTTATGAAAGGTCTATACAGTCTTCTAAAGCAACTTCCTGAATCTGGTGGTAAATGCAATCAAGTCTGTGTATCATCTGCCAAATGGGAGATTCAATGAATGACCTGGGTGGAAATGTTATTTGATTGTCTTGGCTGCTTTTGCACTTGTTTTTTAATGGGACCTGGTTGTCTTTGCAAATCACTGGAAGCTGATGAGCAGGTACAACAAGTAATTTGGAAGCTAAAAGACATTTTGCTTTTCATTGCAACATGATCTGAGTGCAAGAGTAAGCTGTTTTAATGTAATCAAATATTGCACTAGTGGTACTGCAGCTGGAATATTGTGTACAGGCCCGGTCGTCTTACCCAAGGAAGGGTTTGAATGTGGCACAGGACGTGTCTCAAAGGTTCATCATGCTGATTAGTGAAACGGGCGAGTTCATTGTATGAGGAGTGATGGGGGGCACAGCTGGTGGAACTGCTGGTAGAGTTAGTTGCTCCCTTACAGCGCCAGAGACCAGGGTTTAATCCTGATCTCATGTGCTGTCTGAGTGGAGATCGCACGTTCTCCCAGTGACCCTGTAGGCTTCCTCCAGGTGCTCCGGTTTCCTCCCACACCCCAAAGATGTGCCAGTTTGTAGGTTAATTACCCTCTGGAAATTGCTCCTAGAGTGTAGGCAGTGGATGAGAAAGTGAGATAACACAGAACTGGTGTGAATGGGTCAGCATGGACATTGGGCCGAAGAGGCTTCCATGCTTTATCACAAGACTAAACTAAACTAAAATTAAGGAAACGGAGCCAAACACCTTAACATTTGGAAGTAAGAAAGCTTGACTTGTTGAACCATAAAATTCTTAATGTGTTTTGCAAAGAAGGGAATCCCCTGACCAAGAATCAGAAGGTTCTAGTCTCATAACAAGGAATCAGCTATGCAGAAATGTGGTGAGACGGATTTTTTTTAAATCTAGAGGGTTGTAAAAAAAATTACGATTCTCTACCCAAGAGGATTGTGGAGGCTTAGTCAATGAGTACATTTTTTAATATGAAGAGAATCAAGGGATACGGAGTGACTTCAAGAAAGTGATCCTGAGCTAAAAGGTCATTCATGGTCTTTGTTAGGGCACTGTTAATCTGTTCACATTCAAGTTCTTTTCCCACTATTGGCCATGACCCAAGTAGACTCGGGAGTGGCACTGAGCAGGTTAGAGCTTCGAGTTGAAAGATTATTCTTAATGCACAGAAGTGTCTGTAAAATAAATTGTAACCAATCTATTGAATGTATAAACTGCAATTCCCATAGAAGAGTTTGTAACCACAAAGTCTTACTCAACATTGTCAGCGTATATGTTTTGATGATGTGACTTTGTTTGATAGTTGTCACTATGTTTGTTCTGTCCACTAGCTGGCTCCATGGAGCAAGTTACTTCAACGCGAGTCCATTGGGAAACTTGCATTTTTCAATTCCTTGGGATAATTTCCTCCATTTCCCTTCCATCTGTTGGCCCCTTCCTTAGCAGTCAGGCAATAGAGGGATATTTGGCCTCTTGTAGGTGTGTTAGCTCCCTGAAAGGTTGCCATTCATTCTGCTCCCCTCCTCTCTCTCCACAACATGGGGACTTCTTTCCTTACTATCTTATAGTTGCATTTGAATCTGCTTTCATCATCGCTCGCATGGTGCATTCCAGATCCTGTTATTCTGTGCAAATTCTCCCGCTCATTCGCTTCCTTTCCAATTGTCGGATCTCAGTTGCGATTAATCTCATTTATCAGCAATAAAGTTTGCAGATTTTCTTAAAATTTTAACGTTTGATTGAATGCAGCTGGGGGGAATGTATCCATTGAAACAAATGGCTTTAGTGGTTAACTGTTCATGTGGAATAGCTGTGATGCCATATCCAAGAAAAACTTGCAGACTCTGGTGAGAATGTTGAAACTTCTGGGAAACATTCACACACTCTTGGCACAGTGATCCACGCCACAGCCACATAGTTAGGGTGATATTTATAAAGCACCAAAACAGGCCCTTTGGCCCAACTCATCAATGTCAACCAAGATGTCTATTTGTGTAGGCAGGAACAGCAAATGCAGGTTTATATTGAAGTTAGACACAAAATACTGGAGTAACTTAGCGGCTCAGGAGAAAAGGAATAGGTGATGTTTCGGGTTGGGACCCTTCTTCAGACAGGAAGGGACTTCCTCAGATTGGAACTGTCTGAACAAGGGTTCCGAACCGAAATATCACCTCTTACTTGTCTCCAGAGATACTGCTTGAACTGCTGAATTACTCCAGTATTTTGTACTGGAGTAACATTACTATCTAAGATGTCCATCTGAGTTACTCCCAATTGCCTACCTTTGGCAATGTCAATCCTACATCAGTGTGTGGTCTCACCGTCCACTTGTATGATAACGTCCCAACTCCTGTACTCAATGCCCTGACTGGTGAAGGCACGTGTGCCTAGTGCTAGCTTCACCTCCCTGTCTACCTGCATCGCTACTTTCTACCCGTGTCTGTACAAATTGTGTATAGTATTGTACAATTACAATTCTTATGCCACAATAAAACAAGAGGCGTATGCAGCATCTGGTTTGATCCACGAATGTGAACAGCTCCACGTAAACAGGCAGTCTTTTGGCTCTGTGATTGTGTGTCAAAGAGTCAGAGTGATATAGGGTGGAAACAGGCCCTTCGGCCCAATTTGTCCACACCGGCCAACATGTCCCATCTACACTAGTCCCACCTGCCCATGTGTGGAAGCTGAGCATTGGAGATAATGTCCTTCATTAGCCCTAGAATGAGCTTATGAGTACAATGTACTTGTACTTTGCAGTCAATGTGCAGTGAAGCTTTGACTTGCAAATGTGGTACGCCCTCCGTACAATGCAAACCGTGGACAAAGAAATTAAAAAAGAGGAAATACTGAAAATAAACATCGCCTGAATTAACAGAAAGATTGCTTCGGTTGCAAATCCTCCGATCCTTTGTCAGTGCTGGGAATGTGTGCTTGGAAATATTTGCTATTGATCCAGTTTCATTTGATGAAGCATTTATTCTGTGCTGTTATGTTTAATTATGGATGAATACCAAAAAAGCTCCATGTGGTGGATTGCTGAAATTGACCACAAATGAAGTAAGGAAAATCTTTGCTCTCTGAAGAGAGAGCAAAAAAAAATCGCAGACCAACTTGTATTAACGCCTTTCATTCTTTGTGACCAAGCAGTGTGATATGTTAGGCAGTGGGCCTTTGCATCTGTGTCGCCTGCTGTTATTGTGCTGCTGTGTCTGAATAGTCTGTATCTGTAGAGCTTGGTTCCTAACCTGGGCCTGAAATCACCACTGCATTTGATTTAGGTCAAGTTACAACATATGAGACACAAGAGAAACATATTACAATTATAATTCATATTACAACATATGTGTCTGCTCTGCTATTCTGAAGAGGGTTTTGGCCCGAAACATTGCCTGTTTCCTTCGCTCCATAGTTGCTGCTGCACCCGCTGAGTTTCTCCAGCATTTTTGTGTACTGCTATTCTATAATATCATGATATATCTGAATGTAACCTCAGCTCCATATTTTGTTACATTCTCAGTATGTTATGAGTCTCAGTGGAAAATTAGATGACCTCTTAGTTTTAAATAGTAATTCCCTAGTTCTTGATTCTTCCACAAGAGGAAACTCTTTCTTCATATCCACTCGGTCAACACTCCTCTGGTTCTATTGTTGCAATCAGATCCATTCTCGCTCTGAAGGGTCTTGACCCAAAATGTCATCTATTCCTTTTCTCCAGAGATGCTGCATGACCCGCTGAGTTACTCCAGCATTTTGCGTCTATCTTCTGTGGATACAAGATGGCTTGTCAAACCTTCCCTAGAACACAACCTGCCCATCTCAGATATTAGTCTGGTAAAGCTTTTCTGGCTCGAATGTACCACATACTTCCTTGAATAAGTATTCCAGTATAGTGCACAACATCATAGATCTTATCAGTTCTGCTCTCAACTGAAGCATAACTTTCCTACCTTTCTAACTTCCCTGATAATAAAGGATGACAGCTTTGTTGTTTTTTCTTGTTTTGTGTGTACGCTGGCCTTGTGCAAGTCATGATCGAGGACATCCATGCCTTTCTGCAATCTCTCAGCATTTTGATAGCATGCTTTTCCCCCTAATGCTGCAAGAATGGACAACTGCACAGTTTCCTGCCTTTTACTCTATTTGCCAGAACGTTGCCTATTTAAAACCTCTCCACAGTAATGCCTTGATTAGCATTCATGCTGCGGATAGATCTACATCTCCGAATAAAGATTTGAAAATTTCTCTTTTAAGGGGCCTTCTCTCCTATTTCTACTTGCTACTTTTTCTTTTTTTTATATACACACCTTCATGTTTTTCTATTCTCTACTATCTATTTTTCCTCCTTTTCTTCTTTCTATTGTTTTCTTTTTCTTGTCTTACTTCCCTTCTCAAAACATAAAAGTAGAGGTTGTACATAGAATGGATTACGGTATGACATAGTTGGCACCTAAAATTAGGTGTTTTATACTGTATTAACTTCTAATAAAATGAACAAAACATTAAATGTTAAAAAAAAAGAAGAAAAAAAAAGAAAATGGAGCGCTAAAGGAAACAGTGCTCTTCGGTTAATTGTAACGCAGCATAAATAGAAACTTCGAAATACCGTCTTAGTATATTTAGAGAAATTCAGTGTTATTTTGAAAGAACTCTTTTCACATTAGAAACATGAAAATAGGTGCAGGAGTAGGCCATTTGGCACTTCGAGCCAGCACAGCCATTCAATATGATCATGGCTGATCATCCAGAATCAGTACCCCGTTCCTGCTTTCTCCACATATCCCTTAATTCCATTAGCTCTAAGAGCTATATCTAACTCTCTCTTGAATACATCCAGTGAATTGGCCTCCACTGCCTTCTGAATGAATGAATGAATAAGTTTATTGGCCAAGTATTCACATACAAGGAATTTGCCTTGGTACTCTGCCCGCAAGTGACAACATGACATGCAGTGACAGTTAGGAATGACACATAAAACATTAAACATTAATAATAAAACATTATCGATTAAACATGTGAATTAAATAAAATACCAGAGCAAAAGGAGGCTACATCTGGCCCCCCTGTATCTCACTGACCTCCTCTCCCCCTACCAACCCTTACAGTCCCTCAGATCCACATCAGCTGGTCTCCTCTCCATCCACAAGTCCAACCTCCGCAGTTTTGGGGACAGAGCCTTCTCCAGGGCAGCTCCCAGACTCTGGAACTCCCTCCCCCAACTGATCCACAATTCCGTGTCCCTCACCATCTTCCAGTTCCGCCTCAAGACCCATCTCTTCACCTCTGACTATCCTTAGCCCCATGTCCCCCTCCCTTTTCATCTGTGCATGAATTGCCTCATATTGTGTTTTGAATTGAATTTTGTCTTTAATTTGTGTACTAGTCATGTCTCTACTATTTATTTAATTCCCCTTACATGTTTTTCCTCTACCTGCTAAATTTTTGTAAGGTGTCCTTGAGACTCTTGAAAGGCGCCCATAAATAAAATTTATTATTATTATTATTATTACAGGTTTTTGGTTATTGAGTAGAGCTACTACTCATGGGGGAAAAAAGCTGTTTTTATGACTTGCTGTGGTAGCTTTGACAGTCCGGAGTCGCCTTCCAGAGAGAAGTGATTCAAAGAGTTTGTAGCCAGGGTGAGAGGGGTCAGAGATGATTTTGTCCGCTCACTTCCTGGTCCTTGCAGTGTACAGTTCGTCAATGGAGGGAAGGTTGCAGCCAATAACCTTCTCTGCTGATCGGACGATTTGCTGCAGCCTCTGGATGTCGTGCTTGGTGGCTGAGCCAAACCAGACCATGATGGAGAAGGTGAGGGCAGACTCTACGATGGCCGTGTAGAATTGGACCATCATTGCCTGTGGCAGATTGTGCTTCCTCAGCTGCCACAGGAAGTACATCCTCTGTTGCAGAGAATTCCACAGATTCACAACTCTGGCTGAAAATGTTTTCCTCATCACAAAATGGCCGGTCCCTTATTAATGAACTGCAATAAATGTTAATGAGTTGGTGTCAAGAGAGAATGTTGCTTCCATGTTCATGGGTTCAATGTGAGATCTGTTAAGCTTGGAGACCTTGGTTTAAACATGTGTTTTGGACTGTCAATGCCCAGCAGTGTTATACCGTATATAGGAGCCTACTTGGACTGTTTGCTCTTTACTGATATTTTGTAGAGCAGTCTGTCCAACGAGTCATCTTTTCCACCGATCGATAAAATCCAAGTAATAACAATTACTTGCAAAACACAGACGCGCTAACCTATTTCCGTCTGGGATTTGGATGTTGCTGTCAATGATTTATAACCCATCCCCAGTTATTTTTGAACAGAACAACTTATGCAAGTGCTTTAAATCAGCATGCCACATTATTGTGCATCCAGTCCTACAAGTTAAAGACAAGGCAAATGTGGCAGCGTTCCATTTCTAAAACATGCAAGTAAAGCCAATGGGGTTTTCTGTAGTCTTAGAGTTTCATTGATTATTTGAAAGATTACATTACAGGGCGAGACTAAAAAGGCCAGCTCTCTTGTCTTGCCTCTCCACATCCCACTCACCCCCTCACCCTTCCCCATGACTAATATGGAGGCGAGATGGCCTTGAACTGCTGTGGGCTGTATATGATGTTACTCGTACAACACTGTTGGTTTGGGAGATCCAGGATTTAGATAAAGTGGCAGTTAAGGCAGGACGGTACTTGGAGAGGAGGTAGTGATCCTATGAACATATATTCCTTTAATCATCGCGGTGATACCCGGCAAGTGACAGCAGTGCATTTTTGTGGCTGGTGCACACAACAACCAGTTGTGCTTGAGGAGAGGAGTGATGTTTAGAGTGCTGGATTGGGTGTCAAAAATGCTGCTTTGTTCTTGAAGTTGCACCCATACTGGCAAGTGTACAATTTTCCATCGCACTGTGCATCCTCCTGCGGCAGCTGAGGATGCACAATCTGCCACAGGCAATGATGGTCCAATTCTACAATGAAACTCTAAGATTACAGAAAGACTTTGGAGGAATTGGGAGATTTGTGACCAGCCGTGAGCCGTTTTATATAATAAATTGAAACTTTAAACGAATGGTACAATCTTGTCTTGTATCTCCAGATCTTGTATCTTTATGCTTGACTAGTCACCATGCTTAAGTCAAGTCAGGTCAAGTTTATTTTTCACATACGCATACGAGATATACAGTGAAATGAAAAGTGGCAATGCCTGCGGATTGTGCAAAAAAACTACAAAACAGAATAGAACAGAATCAGTAATTACATATTGGTGAGAAAAAAACAGCAATTTTAAAAAGACACAACACAACAGTAAATAGGTACAGTGAGTTAGTCCCTGGTGAGATATGAGTTTACTGTCCTAATGGCCTCTGGGAAGAAACTACATCTCATCCTCTCTGTTTTCACAGCATGCAGCAGAGGCGTTTGCCTGACCGTAGCAGCTGAAATAGTCCGTTGCTGGGGGGGGGAAGGGATCCCCCATAATGAACATCTCTGGAGAACTTGAAGCGAAGGAAATAGGCAATGTTTCAGGTCAAGACCCTTCTTCAGACTGACCACTGAAGAGGGTCTCGACCCGAAACGTCGCCTATTTCCTTTGTTCCATAGATGCTGCCTCACCTGCTGAGTTTCTCCAGCATTTGTGTCTGATCTTCATCTTAATGCCATTAACACTTTGTTGTTGGTTACTTGCTCTTGATTCAATCGCTCTGTCCTGCAGTTTGTTGTGTTCTGACATTCCACTTTAGAAAGTCTTGGCCTTCTGAGAGTGAATTAACGTTGTCTGTAGGTGTGTCAGATCACCACAATGATTCAGCCTTAGTTAAATCGAACGTAGTAGGCCTTAAACTTTCCCCTCCCCAGTCTTTGAATTGTATTAAATGATCTTTTATTTGAACCACAAAGGCTGCTGAGGAAGTGCACGTCGTCGTTAGCTGTTGAATAAAATACTCGCTTCCGTGTTACTTTCAGGACATTCCAAAGCCTTTGCAGCCCTCGTGTTAGTGCAGCCACGATGATATTTTAAGGGATGCAAGCAGCCAATTTGTCCTCGAGCTCCAAGCAGCAGTGGCGTGATATTGACCAGATCACGTGTTTCAATGTAGTCGAGGGTTATATGGATATTGGCCACATTACTGGGGGTAACTGGCCTTCTCTGACAATAAATGTTTTGCATTCATCTGCATGGCTTGGTTTGCAAACTCAAAACAAAAATGTGACTACAACAGAAATGGAGGGAAGCAGAGTTTTTCAATGCAATTTTATGGAAAGTTCTAATGTTGGAGTGGTGGTGGTGGTGTGGAGGTTTTCCAGAGTTCCACCAGACCACACTGAGGTGTGTTGGTGCCGCTATTTGCTATAGCACCATGTTTATTAATAGTTCATCGTTCATCAGTTCATTCAGCCTCACTGAGCTGAGAAAGTCTACCATTATACTTATGTTTAGGAAGGAACTGTAGATGCTGGTTTAAATCGAACATGTCTCAAAAAGCTGGAGTAACTCAGCAGTCCGATACTATCTCTGGAGAAAAGTAATAGGTGACTTTTGGGTCGAGTCCCTTCTTCAAATTCTTCAGTCTGAAGAAGGGTCTCGACCCGAAACGTCACCTATTCCTTTTCTCCAGAGATACTGCCTGACCCGCTGAGTTACTCCAGCTTTTTGCGTCTACTATATATTTATGTTGTTGACTTGATGTGTATTCTTCCTGCAAAACCGGCCACCCAATGAGTTGATTCTGACCAAATCAGTGGCTATTCGAGCAAGTTATGCCAGTGCATATCTGTCAATGTGCTTCATGTTTCAACCAGAGTTGAAGATAAAAGCTTGAGGTTTTACAACAGGAAGCGCCTGGTCACTTGACCTTTTTGTTGTTTCCATTGACTTTGTGACGTTAATATCAAAATGGTGTTTATTTCCTTGAAGCACTTAAAGTTTGTTGCTTTGCAATAACATAGGGAATTGGTTGTAGTATTTTTGGAGAGGGGATTGCCCTTTGTCAGCAGTGGAATAAGTGAGGTTCATGTCTCCCGTGGAGCGCTCCATCAACACTCTTCGGAATAGGGGAAGATAATCAACGTGTAGAACTGAATCCCAGCAAGTTATCAAATTCCTTGGGGGAGTTGTGGAAACATGGAAACATAGAAATTAGGCGCAGGAGTGGAGGCCATTCGGCCCTTCGAGCCTGCACCATTCGCCATTCGATATGATCATGGCTGATCATCCAACTCAGTATCCTGTACCTGCCTTCTCTCCATACCCCCTGATCCCTTTAGCCACAAGGGCCACATCTAACTCCCTCTTAAATATAGCCAATGAACTGGCCTCAACTACCCTCTGTGGCAGAGAGTTCCAGAGATTCACCACTCTCTGTGTGAAAAAAACAGGAAGAATAGGGAAGATGGAAACTTGAAAGAACAAAAATGACAAAGAACGGAAAAGTATTTGTATACTTTGGGCCCACTGTTTGAATTGAGAAAGTGACTTGGAGGCGGCTCCTTCAATTCAGCTGCAACCTACACTTAACATCCAAGAAAAGGTTGCATGCTGATTTTTTTTTTCAAATGGATTTCCTATTTCCCAGTTTGACATGGAAGAAAGAATCAATGGTCGCGTATATGTAGTCATTTTATGCATGATTATTTTATCTTGGGGCATTGTACCTGATCCAAATCCCTTGATACTGATAAATTGTAATAAGGTTGAGAGGAGATGTTGCAGTAGAAACAGGATGGGTTCCTTGTTCAATTTACTTTCCTTCTCTCTCTAACAGTTTAGTAGTTCAAGACTTGGCATCGGCCATTGACTTTGCTGGGACAAATATGAAAGGAGCACAAATTGGAGCCAAAAGATTTTCAGCTTGTGCGTGTGTATAATTACCATTTGGCCACTGCTGGAGAACACTTGTATTTGAGAGAGAGAAGTTATTTCAAGCGTCTTTAGTAATGTGCAATTATATGAATGCACTGCATCAACATGGATCTGGGAAAATGCATCATTGCTAGTCGTGTGCAGACACAAGAAACTGCAGGAGCGAGAATCTTGATCAAAACGCACATTGCTGGAAGAATTCTGCGGGTCAGGTAGCATCTTGGAGGGAGTGGATAAATGATGAACCCTTGGATCCCTCTTGGAGGGAGTGGATAGATAGGGACCCTTCTTCAGACTGATGGAGTATGCAGTAACTTTTCCAGCTTTCTCCCACCTGTTCCATCAGTCTGAAGACAGGTCCTGACCAGAAACATCACCTGTGCTTTCCCTCCACAGATGCCGTCTAACCAGTTCAGTTCCTCCAGTAATTTGTACCTTGATTGTTCATCATGTGTTATTCTTGAGTTGCAATTATTTTGCTGCTCCTGTCAACAGATTATTGACCCACATTAAAGGAATGTGCCAGATAATTGCAGTTATATATGAAAAGACATGTTGCAGATTACTCTGACTGCCATTAAATAATAAAAAGATTAAGTTGATTTGGAAATGAGATACTGAAATATGATCCAAATGGACCCAACCCCAATCTAAAACTTACAGTGGTGTTTTGTGTTCTTAATATGGCTTTATAAGAGTGTTTGAAAATCTCTGTGTGGTCAGAAGTTATGTAACAGTTGCGCAATATTGCTGTTTACGTTGTGAGTGTTGTAGAAGAAAGATAAAGAACTATCTAACTTCCTTCAGTAAGTTCCCCATTACAAACGTACTTATTTATGTTGGCTCCGAGGATGGGCAGAATTTGCAGAGCAATCCTATCCGTCCCATTCCCTTGGCTTTCCTTTGTACCCCCATTTAGCAAATTGACAAATAAGCTGGAAATCCCAGAGCATGCAGCTGAGAAATTGAGTTGGTTGTCTCTTGAGTGTTTGATTTTCTGTTGTCACAGGATACTTCAAATGTTCCATTCTCAACTCTCATATCTTGCAGCGCCACTTAAATCATAAATACCACAAAATGGAAGGGGTTCTGTCTTGAGGAAACTCACTGTAGACAACCCTTCAGTAACCAACATCTCATCGACCATTATCTGTTCATTTCTTCTACTGGACTAATCTTCCTTGAGCTTCTGCTTTCTGCATCAATCTGCCACACAGGACTTTCCAATTACAAACATTGAGAACTGCTGCATCTAATGGGGGTTGTGGGGAGACTGGATAGAAGTGTATAAAATGATGAGAGGAATAGGTAGGGTAGACTTGCCAGAACCTTTTTCCCATGATGGAAAAATCAAATAATGGAAGGCATAGCTTTTGGGTGAGATTGGACATGTGCAGGGCAACCTTTTTTTTTTTTTTTTTACACAGAGGGCAGTGTGTACCTGGAGCGTACTTCCAGGCTTGGTGCTTGAGGTAGAAACTATAGTGCATTTTGAAGAGACTTTGGGATAGGCATGTGGATATGTAAGGAATAGAGAGATGGGATTATGTGCAGATAGATATCAGATGGTCTTAGCATCATAGGCACAAAGCTGGAGCAACTCAGCGGGTCAGACAACCTCTCTGGAGAAAAGGACTAGGTGAGGTTTCGAGTCGAAACCCTTCTTCAGACTCTGAAGAAGGTTCGTGATCCAAAACGTTGCCGATTCCTCATCGGTTTAAATCAGCATCCTACAGTTCCTTCCTACACATTTGGTTTTAGCATCATGTTCAGCACAGATATTGTGGTCTGAAGGGCTTGTTCTTGTGCTGTACTGTTCTACATTTTATGATTTACCAAATATGCTGCCTTGTTGATATGGCACTTGATTAACTTGTGGATCTCTGCATGCTGGTTTATGCTGTCTGTAGAGGATGTTCTTGGAATCTTCCCACTATTCGCAGCAGGCTGACTGAACAGTAGTTCCATGGTGTATCTTTTTCTCCTGGTTTGTGATGTAAAGCATGTATTTTACGCTTTTAAAATGTGGATATTGCGTCGAGTCTATCAACCAATTCCCTTGTGGACACATAACATAATAGAATAGAATAGTCAGCAATGTGACTGGGTCATTTAAGAAAGGAAGAAAATCATGACCATGGTGAAGGGATGTCAAAAATGCTGGAGATACTCAGCGGGTGCGGCAGCATCTATGGAGCGAAGGAAATGGGCAACGTTTCGGCCCGAAACGTTGCCTATTTCCTTCGCTCCATAGATGCTGCTGCACCGCTGAGTCTATCCAGCATTATTGTCTATCTTCCATTTTCCAGCATCTGCAGTTCCTTCTTGAACAGTGGGGAAGGGATAGTAATGTACTTCAGGTTGGCCTGTGTGGCTAAGAGGACAACTTCCAGATGGTGGTATTCCAATGCCTCTGCTGCCGTTGTCCTTCTAGCTGGCAGTAGTAATGGGTCTGAAAGGTGCTTTCTCAAATGTCTTGGTAATTTGCTGCTGTGCGTCTTGTAAATGATACAATCTGCTGCTGCTGTGTGTCGGTGGTGGAGTGTGTGAGTGGTTGGGTGCTTATCAAGTGGGCTGCCACATCCTGTATGGTGTTGAGTTTCTTGAATGTTGTTGAAGCTGTACTCATCCAGGCGAGTGGTTGGTATGCTATCAAGCGGACTTGAGCCTTGTCGATGATAGATGGGCTTTGGCGAGTTAGGAGGTGAGTTACTCTTAGAAAGTCACATCTGACCTGCTCGCGTTGCTTCATTGTGCCTATGGCTACTCTATTATGGTTTCTGGTCAATGGTAACCACTAGGGTATTGATGGTGGGGGAGTCAGTGAGGTTACTGCCCCTGAATCTCAGGGGTGATAGCTGGATTTTCTCTTGATGGATGTCATCATTGTGTGGCGATAATGTTACTTGCAGAGTTAGATGCAGTGAAGCTACAGGAGAGGGAATATCTGCGATAAGCTGAGGCCAGTGATGTTGTGGTGATAAATGCTGATCAGTGGGTTAATGGCTGCCATTGGGGAGAAATAATGCAGTTAATGGAGTCTTAAAAGTGCCTAGCAGGTCAGCCTGTGAGCATGCAAAGAGAAAAACCTGAATGTCCCATGATTTATAGGAGTTATTTATTGCAGAAACAGTCAGTTCTGATTAATTTAGAGTATGGAAAGTACAGGAATCCCTACAATTCAATATCAAGTTCACTATGGAAGGTGCAATGTAGCCAGGTGGAAGGTGAGATGCTGTTCCTTATGCTTTCTCTGGCTGTTGTAGCAGTGCAGGAGGCGACAGACTGATATCTGTATATGATTGGGATGGAGAGTTAGTATCAGACATTACTCCAGCATTTTGCGTAAACCAGCATCTGCAGTTCCTGCCTCCCAACCCGTCTTCAGAATGATGGAATAAGGGCGAGAAGGTGGGAAAGAGAGGTGGGGTTCGGCAAACCAAGCAAGTGATAGTACTGCTCTGTATTATTTTGCTTTGTGTGTTACATGACCAGTGATCATGTACATTAAAGTAGAAACAAGGAACTGCAGATGCTGGTTTACACTGAAGATTTTGTCCTTTTTTTGTAAACCATCACGTGCAGTTCCTTGCTTCTACTTTAATGTACATGACCACTGGTCTTCATGCACCACACAAAGCAAATTAATACAGAGCAGTACTTAAAACAAAAGCACGCATGTAAATGATATACAGATAGAGCATATCCTTCCTCTTTCTCGGGCACAGGATCACTCTAAGATCTCCTTGCATCAATGGCAAATGGTTTGCTGAAGCTCATTGGTATTTGCAGGATTAAACAGACACGGTTCATTGTGGGTGGTTTAATTAAAGGTTTAATGAGTGTAAAGATTTCAAAGACCAGAACCAAAGGGCTGTGTTCGTCATCTCACCCACAGAGGTTGCCTGCAAACGGCCCTGACAATTCTACACACGCTGATGACGTTGCTGATGTTTCCATTTCAAAGGTCTTGTGGGTCTCCCCACCCCTTATATTCTGCGTTTTGACTCTCCTGTCGAAATAAAAAGGTTTAAAGCGGTAAAATACGTGCATGAGATGGAGGGTGCAGGCAGAAGCAAGAAGAGAGGCACTTGGAGTTGACAATTTGAGCAGGAGAAGTGTCTACAGTCTCCTGAGCATTGTTTCCAGACCTGGTTGCTCAAAGGGGCATTTGGCGATGCTGACCAGTTTTGACCGATGCAATGCCCAGTAACTAATATTGTAATAAGAAGACACTGAAGGTATTTAAGGCTTTTTAATCTTAAAATGAAACGGAGAGCAGTTTTGCCATGTAACAGTAAAATAGAGCTAATAGACTGAGTAACAAAAAAAACTTAAATTTTTGTGGCAATTTTAAATGAAGTAAATTGTGCAAAATGGTCTTGAAAAAAACAAAGGAGAAATTAGGGGTGACAAATGTTTAATTTTAAGAAGGGTCTTAAATGCTTCACATCAACAGCAACTGGTTTTGATTCTGACCTCTGCTGTCTGGGTGGAGTTTTGCACAATTTTCCTGTGATTGCTTGGTTTTCTCAAAATGTCCTTCCACATAGCAAAAAAGTGCTTGTCGGTCAGTTAAATGGCCTCGGTGTAGGTGACTAGTTGCATCTGAGGGCAGTGCTGACAATGTGCAGAGAAATAAATGGGATTAGTGCAAATGGCTGCTATATATTTGGTCTTTACTTTGTGCTGTGAATCCTAGAAGTGTTGAGGCAGAGGATCTGAGAGGAAGGACTGAGTAATGGAAGCTGTGGCTACCAATGGTGTGGGTTGATGGGAGGGAGAATCATAGAAACATAGAAAGGAGGAAGCCCTTCGAGCCAACACCACCATTCATTGTGATCATGGCTGATCGTCCCCAATCAATAACCCGTGCCTGCCTTCTCCACATATACCTTGATTCCACCAGCCCCTAGAGCTCTATCTAACTCTTACATGACAGCATGAAAGAGGCCCCTTGCATCTGCTGTGCCTTTCACAAAAATCACGGGTGAGTTTTTGGTGCAATGCCACTTTCCTACACTAATCCAATACGACACAATTAATAATGTCTGAAATGCTTGTGATCCCTGTTATGAATATGCCTGGCAGCTGAGCCTCCATAACCCTTGGTGGTGGAGAATAACAAAGATTAGTTATCCTCGGGATGAAGATATTTCTCCTTAATTCAGTCCTCCATCGCTAGCCACTAATTTTGAGACTCCGATCCCTAGCATGGACATTATTTACCCTGTATTTACATTGTCAAACTGAAAGTACTTAATAGTTTAATGAGATCGATCTCATTATTTGAACCTTCAGAGAATATTAGGGCAGTCTGTTTTATCTTTGGTTCAGGTCAATCAACCCATCCCAGGATTAGAGCTGTGAGCTGTTGTTTTTGCTCCATTGGGGATACATACTTCGTCATGTAAGGAGACCAGTTCTGCATGTGGTGTCCCATGCTCACCATAAGACATCTTTACCCTTGTACTTAAATCCTCTTGCAGCAAAGGTCAGCATATCATTTGATTTCCTCTTTGACTGCTGTAACTGCACATTGACTGTGTCAATTGCATTCAAGGATATCAACACATTTCATTCTTTGACCACAAGTTAACTCTGCTTTTCAATTGTTTTTCGACCAAAATGGATGACAGTGTATTTATCCGCATGACATTACAGCTGCTCATTACAACTTTCAAAACTGAAATAGATTTTCATTTATTAAAGCTGTGTTGATTTTTTCTAAATCTATTGTTCTCTCAGTACTCTGACCACTTCCTTAATAATAACTTCAAGCTGTTTCTCTCCCATCGAAGTCAAGTTAAATAATCTGTAGTTCCCTATTTTCCCTTTTCTGACTTAAATCTAGTAAAACCTTTGTTATTTAGCACTTCACTAAGCAGCACTCTCCAGGAACCGGCACTTCAGAGGTAGAACCCAGAGCAACATTGAAACAGTGTCTCAGGAGCCCTCTGGCTAATATAGGGTCACATTGAGGCAGATCCGGGGCATCCACTGCAACTGAGCACCTCTCATTTTTTTTTTAACACTGCCTGCTCGGTAAAGATGATTGCCAATACATCAGTGAGTATCACAGAAAACTGTATTTAATATATCTTATAACCTTTTAACATTATTACTTACAAGCATACTTACTCTGTAAAATGAATGCAGAAAACTGGAAAAGTGGCAAATCTGGTCTCCTGCCTCAGTGTAATCTTCTATTGTTACACTCATGTACATAAATATCATTGTGCTTATGTATAGCAAGGTTTTTACTGACTGTATCCAAAAGCCACTTAAACGCCATTATCGCATTAATACCAAGGGTGGTGGTGGAGGCAGATATGATGGTGGCATTTAAGAAGCTATTAGATATGCATGTGGAAATGCAGGTTATTGAGGGATATGGATTGTGTACAGGCAGATGAGATCAGTTGGCATCATGTTTAGTGCAAACATCGTGGGCCAAAGGGCCTGTTCCCTTGCAGTACTATTCTATGTACAGATGCTGGAGTAACTCAGCGGGACGGGCAGCATCTCTGGAGAGAAGGAATGGGTGACATTTTGGATGGAGACCTTTGTGTACTATTCTATGTATGCAAAACAGGAATGTCACTGTAAAGTTAACACTGGGACATTGAACCATTGAGAATGCAAATGCTGCAATATTGAGCATAAAGCAAAACTGCTGGAGGAACTGAAGAAGCATCCTTGAAATGTCATTGGGGCGTTTCCCTCCAGAGATGCTGCCTGATCCGCTTAATTGCTCCAGCAATTTATTTTTTAACTCTTGACTAACTTGGTCGCCTCTTTTTCCATGGACATAGAATAATAACGTTTACAGTGCAGTGGAGTCGCATTTGCTAGCTTCCCGTCTCGGTCAACTAATCCAGTATCATTTCAGCTTTCTGTACACACCAATTGTCAGTTTCCAATCTCCATTGCCACATTTAAAATTATGGGCTACAGTTCATCACATCTTGCGGGTTTATCAACTTTAGCTAATCATAGGTGTAGAATCATAGTCATACAGGAAACGGGTCCTTCGACCCAACTTGCCCATGTCGACCAAATTGCATCATCTACACTCGTCCAACCTGCCTACATGTGGTCTATATCCCTCTAAACCTTTTAGATTAGTTTAGACATATAGCGCGGAAACAGGCCCTTAGGCCCACCGAGTCTGCGCTGACTAGTGATTTCCGCACATTAACAATCCCCTACACGTACTAGGGACAATTTAGAATTTTACCAAGCCAATTAACCTACAAAGCTGCCTTTGGAATGTGGGCGGAAACCTGAGGTCCCGGAGAAAACCCACACAGGTCACGACATGAACCTACGAACTCCGTACAGACAGCACCCGTAGTCAGGGTTGAACCCGGTCCTCTGGCGCTCTAAGGCAGCAACTCTGTGCCGCCATTATCATGTACCTGTCCATATGCCTTTTAAATGTTGCAAAGTCCTTGTATTATGTCTGCGAGGTATTTTGTGCCTCCTTCTGTGAAAATGGACGCACAAAGCATGAAGCTGACCATCTAAAATCCGGAAGTGGTTACAGCTATGCAAAAAGGAAACATAAATGTTAGCTGATCTGAGAACTTGACACTGAATGGTGGAGAGACTGCAGTCAGGCTGCTGAACGAATGCACTGTTTACCTGTCTTGGAATCTCTGATTTATCAAGGGATTCAGTAAATATTATTTGCATCTGTTTGGGTCAGAAGTATCACTTATTTTTCTCTTTTGCAAGACTTATTTCTGTTCTCTTTTGTCAGCAAGATTGCCTGTTACCTGCTGGTGCTACTAATCCATTTCCATGCACCATTTTGTTGTAACTAAACCACTTCTTGGCACATCTCCCAACTGTTGCCACGCACATGAGTCATTGTTTGTCACGACTGCAGTCGAGGAGCTCTCCATATATATTTTGGTCTTCCTTTTAGCTGTGCAATTCCCGGAGAATGTCCCTGATATATTTCTCCAGGAAGGGATTTACAATTGTCAAGTGGTAAGGGAATTGACATGCAATAATATTCTGGAACGGAGAAAGTTAGGGGTTGTGGTTGGGGTTTCAAAAAATGGAATGGATTTGAAAACGCATTATAACGAAAATTATATGCATTGGTTAGAAAACTAGTAAGAGACAATTGTGTTGAATTGTCATATATAAGGGGTAATAAATATATAAGGTGTCCGGCCCTTGGCACTTGCTGCGTCTACCTGGTCAATCCTTCTCAGAGGTTGACAAAAGTGCTGGAGAAACTCAGCGGTTGCAGCAGCATCTATGGAGCGAAGGAAATAGGCAACGTTTCGGGCCGAAACCCTTGGGTTTCGGCCCGAAACGTTGCCTATTTCCTTCGCTCCATAGATGCTGCTGCACCCGCTGAGTTTCTCCAGCACTTTTGTCTACCTTCGATTTTCCAGCATCTGCAGTTCCTTCTTAAACAATCCTTCTCAGAGTTTACTGTGGTTCGATGAGATCACTGCTCACCTAGCAATCTGCCGATTATGTACTCGAAACAACACATAAAGCTTTTCATTGTACCTCGGTGCATGTGACAATAAACTAAACTGAACCGAACATACTCATCCATTTACTGCCTCACTGTATTGTCAAATGATTTAAACAGCCACCTGCAGGTTATTACGTTGCATATCTGGCAGATTGACTTAAAAAGGCTTGCAGAATTCCAATAAATTTTCAACTCAAATGCTGGAACAAGTTCACCTCAGTCGAGGATTGACACCTGCGGTTGTACACAGGATTGTGAAAGCCACTGCAGACTCATGCATTCATGGAAGTGGTGAACATTTATGGAGCTTTTGGTTGCACAACTCTTCAAGGAAATAACATTGAAGTCAACGTCAGCTGATTAAGTTAAACTGGCAGATGATGATTTGTGCTATATCTCAGTTGAGAATTATGGGCGATTAATGTCAAATAGCCTAAGCATTCCGCGTAGAAATGAACAAAAATCAGGGGGATGGTCATGAAAGCTGTCTGCAATTATCACACTCAGCACTTTTCAGCTTTATAGACATCATGCTGAGCCCATCGAATTTCTTTAAGGTGAATTATGCGAAGAAATGTCATGTCTATTTGTGTACACAGACGTGGCTTTGCGGAGCTAAATCAACATAGCAACAAGTAAAGCATGACTTGGATTACAAGAGGCTCACCCCGAGCTTGTTGTGACCTAACCAGATAGCAAATGATTAATTCTGCCAACAATCATTGCTGCGGTGTCATTCAGCTTGCATGATTTGAGCTGCCCAGTTAGTCAATACACCATATGATTACCTATGGAAATTATCCATGGTTATGAGGACCATTTGATATGGACGAGGGAGTACTCACTGCATTGCTATTGAATAAACAATTTTCCTTTTTAAGGCAGAGATAGATAGATTCTTGATTAGTACGGGTGTCAGGGGTTGTGGGGAGAAGGCAGGAGAATGGGGTTCGGAGGGAGAGATAGATCAGCCATGGCGGAGTAGACTTGATGGGCCGATTGACCTAATTCGGCTCTTATCACTTATGAACATGAACTTTGAGTCTGAAGAAGGGTCCCGACCCAAAGCGTCACCTATCCATGCTCTCCAACGATACTGCCTGACCCGTTGAGTTGCTCCAGCACTTTGTGTCAGAATTTCCTACCCTTTCTTCGTTTTATTTGCTTGCACTGTTACTTCAGGGAGCATGTATTCAAATAAAACATTTTAAAAAAAAAAGTAGGACATCCTAAATGCTTTTCACATAATAAAATTTCCTGACAGTGGTCATAGTTATAAAGTAATCAACAGCAGTATTCAGTTTATATGTGGGTAGCTTGCGTAATAGCTGGCTGTTCGTGATTCAAGCAATTTGCTTTGATGGTGTTTAAGGAATAAGTATTGCATCAAGCTATTGGTGGAGTGCTTCAGCTTCACATTGTGTGTGTCTTTGGTATAATTCAGAGAGGGCAGACACTTTGTTTAGCATCCAATGGTGTCCTGGAATGTACCACTGCCTTAGTCTCACTGCCAAAATGTGGTGACACTTGTGTACTGCCTCGGTGAGGTCTCCTACATGATTTCACCGGGTTGTATGCAAAACAAAAGGCATTTCAGCTTTCAACCCAGCGGTAGGAATATTGATTTCTCTAACTTCAAGTAACCCTTGCACCCCCTCTCTCTCTATACCTCCCCCACCCGTCATTACACTAGCTTTAAAGCTATCTTGTTGAGTTTCATTGTCTGTAATTCAATTCATCTAGACCACATTTAACAATAGCCTGTTCCCTTTATCATCGTTACTTTTTTTGCATATCTTTCATTCATTTGTTCTATATCTCTCCATATCACCATCTACATCTCTCATTTCCATTTTTCCATGACTCAGTCTGAAGTAAGGTCTCGACCTGAAACATCACCTATTCCCGTTCTCTGGAGATGCTGCCTGACCCGCTGAGTTACTCCAGCTTTTTGTGTCTACAAGATTTCACCGAAGATAGACACAAAATGCTGGAGTTACTCAGCGGGGCAGGCAGCATCTCTGGAGAAAAGGAATGGGTGATGTTTTGGGTTGAGACCAGGTATTTCACTGCACTGAGGTCCATCTGACAAGGAAGTAGGATTGAATCATTGAAGCGCTGGATTGTTAACTTGTTTGATAAGGCTTTTGGCTCTACAGTGCATTCTTGTGGCTTGGTAGCCTCACCGAGCAGCTGCTTGTATTCCTCATAATGAACTTGTGGTTGCTTTCAGATCTGGAAGTGCATCATTCTCGAGAGGTCTGATCACTGGTGAATACCACCATTTGGAATATCTCCATTTGGATATTCTCATCAATGTGTTAAAAACTGCAACAGGATGTGTTCCAACAATTATTTAAAAATATATTTGCGTGTATGAAACATCTGTTGTTTTGTATTGCCAGTAATTAAATTTTAAGTAAATGCTGCTTTTACAGATGAATCCAGTCTGATAAGAGCAGCGTCGTACATGGAGCAGTAACCACAAAATCAATGATAACCAGAAATAAAAATAGTGTAGCTCAGTGGGTCAGGCAGCAGCTCTGGATACGTGGATAGATGACGTTTTGGGTCAGGTTCCTTCTTCACACTAATTGTAGGTGAGGGGGGGGGGGGGGGGGGGGGGGGGGGGGATTGGAAAACGGGTGGACAAAGGCCAGCGACGAAAAGAAGATAAAAGGCTGTCAGACAAGGAGAGAAGCATGAAATGTGATGCTGGAGGAAAGGAAATAAGTGGATGGGGGAAATGGGAAGGGGAAAGGGGGGCAGATGGTGAGTGAAATGAATACCATCCGGGAGGCGCTACAGGTCTCTCCGTTGCCGAACCAGCAGGTCGAGGAACAGCTTCTTTCCGGCGGCTGTCACTCTACTCAACAACGTACCTCGGTGACTGCCAATCACCCCCCCCCCCCGGACACTTATTATTTTTTTATTCAAATAGTTTGCTATGTCGCTCTTCAAGGGAGATGCTAAATGCATTTCGTTGTCTCTGTACTGTACACTGACAATGACAATTAAAATTGAATCTGAATCTGAATCTGAATGAGCACCCAGGAGGGGCATGGGGTAGAGAAGGGTGGAAAAAAGTGAGTGGTATGGGGTTGTTACTTAAAATTGGAGAGTTCGATGTTCATACCATTGGGTTGTAAGCTACCCAGGGAATATATAAGGACTGAAGAAGGGTCTCGACCCGAAACGTCACCCATTCCTTCTCTCCAGGGATGCTGCCTGTCCCGCTGAGTTATTCCACCATTTTGTGTCTATCTTCGGTTTAACCAGCATTTGCTGTTCCTTCCTACGCAATATAAGGTGCTGCTTCCTCCAGTTTGCGTGTGGCCTCACTTTGGTCATGGAGGAGACCAGGACAAAGGTCGGTTTGGGAAGGGGAGATAAAATGGTCTAACAGGCCAACAATAGCCAGCTCCTTATTTAATCTCTGCGGTTGTGGAATTAATGTAGTCCTGTGCATCATAATGACATGGAGCCCTTGAAATTGTTTTCATGTCTTCTTTGAATTGGATCTTATCCAAAATGTTTGCCTATCCCTTAGCGATGTCCTCATGGCATCATAGTGTTTGTTTTGGCTGTGTGTTGCACCGCTGCACCTACAATTAAATATTAGCTTGCACGATATGCTCAGATTCATGCATACAGCTAAATCCAGGCAACATTGTCACTTACTGAGCCAAGGCCAGTAGTTATCAGTTTGTTTCCAAATGGTGTGTGTGTATCTATAAATCTATATAATCTATAATCTAGATATTTATATATGTATTTGTGGGTATGTGTGTGTGTAAGTTTCCCAAGTGGGACAGGGGCATAAGGTGGCAACTCTACCGCTGCACCACCGTGCGTGCGCCCTCTCCGGATCGCCTGTATTGTTTGCAGTGTACTATGTTTACATATTCTGTTGCGTTGCTGCAAGTAAGAATGTCATTGTTCTATCTGGAATGTATGACAACTAAACACTCTTGACTTGACTCTTGAAATCTGACCTGTGCATTTGTTTTTCCCTCTCCACCATAGACTGGCCGTTGATGTCGAGTCGTGAACATGGCGCTGTGCCCCTGCACCTTAACGCACACGGAGATTGAACTCGACGGAACCCATTTGTCAGCGGGGCCAGGTCTCCGAGTGCACCTGTACTGGTCGAATGAAGGCACGCAAGATCTTGTCTTCACAGATGGGGACATGGTTGCAGAGGACGTGTGCATTGTTGCCGCACAGAAATGCTGTAAGGAAGTCTTTACTTTGCTCTCAGTGTTACTGCCATGTTAATTAATCTGAGATTAATTTTGAGAGTTATGCCCCTGTCCCACTTAGGAAACCTGAACGGAAACCTCTGGGGACTTTGCGCCCCACCCAAGGTTTCCGTGAGGTTCCCGGAGGTTTTTGTCAGTCTCCCTACCTGCTTCCACTACCTGCAACCACCTGCAACCTCCGGGAACCGCACGGAAACCTTGGGAGGGACGCAAAGTCTCCAGAGGCTTCCGTTCAGGTTTCCTAAGTGGGACAGGGGCATTATTTTCCCCAGTGGCTTTGGAATGAAACAGATTGTTGTATTTTGGGGAGGGGGGGGAACAGATGCGAATTGTGGTTCTTTGTTGGATAATTGTGTGTGAAAATGGGGTAGTGGTAAAAATGAGGAAATGACTGCTGGCCTTGGTGTGGGATAGGATGCATCACTGACATTTGGATGCCCAAGGGTTAAATACATTCTTGTACGTTGTTCATAAGTTATAGGAGCAGGATTGGGCCATTCGGCCCATTCAGTCTACTCCGCCATTCAATCATGGCTGATCTGTCCCTCTCAACCTCAATCTCCTGCCTTCTCCCCATAACCCCTGACACCCGTACACTAGTTCTATCCTACACACTAGGGACAATTTACAGAAGCCAATTAACCTACAAACCTGTATGCCTTTGGAATGTGGGAGGGGACCAGAGCACCCGGAGAAAACCCACGTGGTCAGAAGGGGTACATACTCTGTTCAGATAGCAGCCGTGGTCTGGATTGAACCCGGGTCTCTGGTGCTGTAAAACAGCGACTTTACAGCTGTGCCCCCTTAAATAGCTTGCAGCTGTTGTAGCGACAGCTTGTAGCTTGATAGCTTGCAGCTCCCCTTGAGTAGCACAGGAAGCATCACGGCTCACCTCTTTCCATCAGGAGCTGGTCCCTGTGCATTCGAAGCAACGCAATACAAGCTCAGTGTCAGACTTCTATTGATAGCTGTGTAAACTCAAACCTAAAAACCTGAGGAATAATTGAAGACATGGTCTAATATTATGGTGTATTTATTTTTCTTTCAAGCAATTTCCCCACTGTGTCATAGTCTGTACGCTCTATGTGACCTCAAAGAAAAGCATTGGTACCCCCCAAATCACATCTTCAAGATCAACAAGGACCTTTGTCTGACCCTACATTATCGCATGAGGTACGTCAAGAGTCAAGAGTGTTTTATTATCAAATGTCCCGGACGGACGTGTGTTGACATTGGATTATTCATTACTCGCATTGCTTACCTTACTATTTTTAAACCATCTTTATTGTTTATTCTAGCCAAATGGACATACTGGTAGAACCAGTTTTAGTTTCAGAGTTACAGCGTGGAAACAGGCCCTTCAGCCCACCGAGTCCACGCCGACCTGCGATCCCCGTACACTAACACTATCCCACACACACACACACCAGGGATAATTTACAATTTTTACTGAAGCCAATTAACCTACAAACTTGCACGTCTTTGGAGTGCGGGAGGAAACCGGAGCACCCGGGAAAAACCCATGTGGTCTGAGGGAAGAACGCACAAACTCCATACAGACAGCGCCCGTAGTCAGGATCGAACCGGAGTCTCTGGCGTTGTAAGGCAGTAACTCTAACGTTGCACCACCATGTTGCCCTGAAATTCCATGGGAGCTTCTTGAATGTGCACAACCTTATTCCGTATCGTCAAGTCCAATATCACTGCTTCCTTGCCTGCCTACCTCTGGTTCCAATGGGTCCACAGGTGTATCAAGATGAAGAGATTTTTAAACTATCACCATCTCTATATAAATTTCTTGATAGCTTTTTTTCCACATGAATATTGTCCCCATGCCTCTATCCTTGTTAACAAAAGTTTTCCTGTGTTCCTTGTTCCTCTGCTCTTCTCTTCGCACTCCCCAGCTTTGCTTCTACAAAGCTTTCTGTTCCTCTTCAATTACCGTCCTGAAGTTAACTTGCTTTCAAAAGGCGCTTGCAAGTGAACCACTCCTTGCAAGCTTTCAAGTTTCACTCCTACTATTGCCCAGTGTTCCTGCTTTGTCGACACAAAATGCTGGAGTAACTCAGCGGAACAGGCAGCATCTCTGGAGAGAAGGAATGGGTGACGTTTCGGGTCTCCTTCTTTCCAGAGATGCTGCCTGTTCCGCTGAGTTACTCCAGCATTTTGTGCCTATCTTTGGTGTAAATCAGCATCTGCATTTCCTTCTGATACATTCCTGCTTTGTACCTCTGTTGTAAGCAAACTTGGAAAGTTTATCTGTGCCAATATCAGACAGTAAACTATAATGTGGGAGCATGCAATATTTGGCCAGCCTTTCTGCTGTGAGTCACAAACTCCTGCTGGAGATTATACTGGCAGAGCTGGGAGGCGGGGGATTTCCAGGACGTCAATGCTGCAATTTGGCTCAGTGCCCCACGGCTGTGAGTAAGATCCTGGAGAGCTGCTGGTGTCTGTGGAATTGCGTCACATTTCCAGAGAAAATAGCAAGCTTTTGGAAGAAGAAAGGTTTAGGTAGGTTAGTGTATTGTCACGTGTGCCGAGGTACAATGAAAAGCTTTTGTTGCGTGCTAACCAGTCAGCGGAAAGACAATACATGATTACAATTGAGCCATTTACAATGCAGAGATGCATGATGAGGGGATAACGTTTAGTGCAAGGTAAAGCCAGCAAAGTCCGATCAAGGATCATCCGAGAGTCACCAAAGAGGTAGATAGTAGTTCAGCACTGCTCACTGGTTGTGATGGGATGATTCAGATACAATACAATACAATACAGTTTTATTCGTCACATTGCACATAAAGTGCAAGTGAAATGAATATGTCAGCAGCGGTACAATGATAAAGAACACACAATACACAATAAAAATCGACACAAACATCCACCACAGCATTCATCACTGTGGTGGAAGGCACAGAACTTGGCCAGTCCTCCTCCAGATACCTGATAACAGCTGAGAAGAAACTGTCCCTGAATCTGGAGGTGTGGGAAGAAGTAATGCCGGAGACAAACTGAAATACTGTCTTTTCTTGCCTGATCTGTTCACACGTTTCTTACATAAATGTTTCATTCTTGGTGATTACCATCTTATTAATGGTTTCAAATTTGGCTTACCCAATGATACACCCAGATTCAGATAGACATAACAAGATGGGCGTTTGGTGTGTGAATGTTCTGGGCGTCACCTATACATAATGTTTTGTGTTTGCAGGTTTTATTTCAAGAATTGGCATTGCATGACTGAAAAAGAACCGAGGGTGCATCGATGGTCTCCAAGGAAGAGCGATCCTGAAAAACCTGACCAGGGCAGCCCTCTGTTCGATCCAATGTCCCTGAATTACATCTATGCACAGGTGGATTGAGTTCTTGGCATGTTTTTTTTTTAAATTAACCCTCTAATTTTTCATTGCTCTGTGGTGGGCTTGGTGCTAGTGGAGGGGAAGGTTGATGAAATACACATGATAAGTGGTTCTGCTAATAACACGTTTCCCTAACTCAACAGTCATGAATTAGGGAACATTACTTGTGCAATGATACCCTATTAAACATTGACCTTTGTTAGACAAAAAAGCTGGAGAAACTGAGTTAGTGAGGCAGCATCTATGGAGTGAAGGAATAGGCGACGTTTCAGGTCGAAACCCTTCTTTGACCTTTTGTATTTTTGGGCTGCAGCTTTAAAATTAGCCTGTTGGAAAATAACCTTTACTTTTATACATCCTGTAGGCAACATAACTTTGATATTACAACTCCCTGCCACACACCCTAACTGCTTTTTTTCTCCATTGACACTATTATTTTTATCATGCGATTTTCTAAAATGCACGGCCTCTTAGGAAAGCACCTATTGCATTATAGCAAAACTACCCTATGTCAAGGTCTCTCAATGAATTCAGGGACAAAGGCTAAATTAAGAAACATAGGTCTTTACATTTCTCAGTCACTCACAGGTGAAGCTTTTTGGCTGTCTATAAGATTGGTGATTGCACATTCAAATTTCCTATTTTTAAGTTTAAGGTGAGAGAGGGGAAAGATTTAAATGGAACTTCAGTGGCAACATTTTCCACACAGAGGGTGGTGAGTATATGGAACGAGCTGCCAGAGGAGTTAGTTGAGGCAGGTACTATCACCATATTTTATAAGACATTGGGACGGGTATGTGGATAGGAAAGGTTTAGAGGCAAGTGGGACTAGTGTAGATGGGACAGTCGGTCAACTTGCCCATGCCGATCAACATGCCCCATCTACACTAGTCCCACTTGCCCTATCGGGCAAGTGGGACTAGTGTAGATGGGGCATCTTGATCAGCATGGGTAAGTTGACCGACTGTCCAATGTACACTAGTCCCACTTGCCAGTGTTTGACCCAGATCCCTCTAATATGCATTTTATCAACAGTTTCTGAGTTTTATCCACCTTTCCTTCTGACTATTGGTGCTTCTGTATTCTTTCAGGGTAAATACGACTTCATAAACGGCATAGCGCCCCTCCGGGAATCGCTGAAAGAGCAGGACATGCACCTCTTCCAGAACGAGAGTCTGGGAATGGCTGTTCTTCACCTTTCCTACATCGCAGTGCAGAGCAACCGCTCGCTTGGGGACGTGGCGAAAGAAATCAGGTGTGTGAGCAAACACGCAAATAGTTCATGAGTTCATTAGTAATAGGAGCAGAATAAGGCCATTAGTCTACACCGCCAATCAATCGTGGCTGATCTATCTTTCCCTCTAAACCCCATTCTCCTGCCTTCGCCCCATATTCTCAGAAGCACTGTGCTCATTGCGGTTCGCGTGTGTTGACACAAAGTGCCCCCGCAACACGCTGGAAAGCAATGCTCGGATCCTAATAATCAGATTGATGTCAATATAGGACGTAAGGGCACTGGAGTAATTGGTGTTGAGATTTCATTGCTTGAGAGGCGGCCCAGTGCGTGGTGGAGCAAGAAGGAAGGGAACAACGAGAGGATGTTTCACCAACCAAGGGTTTCAAGGGAAAGCTTGTCGTACAGAACGTGGTGTCGAAAGAGGAGTTGTAGAGTATTACAGCACAAAACTTGCCCTTCGGTCAACTTGCCCTTCGGTCAACTTGCCCACGTCAATCAAAATGCCCCATCGACACTAGCCCCACTTACCTGTCCAAATGTTTTTAAAAGTTGTGCTAGCACCTGCCTCATCTACCTCCTGGCAGCTCGTTCCATATACCCACCACCCTCTGTGTGGAAAATGTTGTCCCTCGGATTCCTACTAAATTTTTCCAGTCTCTCACCTTAAACTTTAGAGAAAATAGGAAAATTTTAAACTGCACTGAAAGTCTTTGAAACAAACAGGTTAAAGGTGGGAATGCCTGCATGGGGTGGGTGGAAACCGAAAGGCAAGTTACCAGGGATCTGGGTTTCCTTGAATGTTCTGTCATCTTATTTAAGCTTTGTTCAGTAGATGTTTTCATTGATCAGCCTCCTCTGTGCTTGTCTATCAGTTTTAAGGAGTGCATCCCAAAGGCGTTCCGGATAAAAATTGAGAAAAGCAATCCCCTGACTAGGATCCGCCTAAAACGAGGTTTTCGGAAATTTGTGCGGGGTTTCCAGCTGCCTACCACAGGTTCCGGAAAGATGATCCAGCACGATATTGTATTCAAGTACCTCTCCACCTTGGAGAACCTCTGCAGCAACTTTGGAGGCGAGATCTTCCAGGCTCTGTACTTGGAGGTTCAGCCAGAAGGCAACAGGACTCCTTACATTAACGGCCGGTGTTATGTGAAGACCACAGAGGCCCTTATCTACCCCACACAGAGTACCCAGGAGTGTGAAGTGTTGGTGACTGGCACTGAGGGCATACAGTGGAGAACAATGAAGAAGGAGGTAAGCGCTAAGTTTTAGATTGGTACAGGATGTGTAGATTAGATTGGTATAGAGGCGAGACTGCTTAAGAAGACTGTGTTAAGTAGTTGCCCTTTATGTGGTGACTATTTGCATACCTTGGGCACGCAAGCAAAGAATTTCACTCTGACTTGTCACATGTGACAAAACATTAATTAATCAATTCATTCATTCATTCGTTCATTCATTCATTCAGAGTTGTGGATTACGTGCTCAAATTACAGATTGCCAGAGCAAGGCTCATCAATAGTTATTTCTAATTTGCTTCCTTGCATATTTGATTGTTATTATTTGCTCTGTGTGCCAAGGGCATCATAAACAGTTTCAGTTCCTGCCCCTGCACAAACCAAACAAGAGCCTTCAACTGAATGCCGCCACTCTGCCTGATATCCTTGCTCAAGTCAAGTCAAGAGAGTTTATTGTCATGTGGCCCAGATAGGACAATGAAATGATTGCTTGCTGCAGCACAACAGAATATAGAAGGCATGAATACAGAACAGATCTGTGTGTCCATATATATGTGTATATACAGATCTGTATATACACATATATACACACACATAAATAAACAGATAAATAAACACCTCAATGGTCTTGTTGGTTATTAAGAGAAGCAAAGATGCTGGTTTATACCAAAGATGGACACAAAGTGCTGGGTCAGGCAGTATCTCAGGAGAAATAGGAGATGCTGTCTGACCCGCTGAATTACTCCAGCATTATGCGTCTGCAAATGCTGATATCCTCTTGGGGATTCCTTGAAAATACCAACATACCTCTATAGATCCCTTGCAAGTCCTGACATGTTCCTAGACTTGCCCTGCAGGCCCTAGTGTGTTCGCTGGGACTCTTGCAAGCCTTGACGTGTTCCCTGGGATTCCTTCTAGCCATGACATGCTCCCAGGGAATACTTGCAGGCCTTGGCTGGCTCCCTGAGATCTCCTGCAAGCCCCAACCTGCTGCTTAAAATTCTTTCAGGCTGTGACATGCTCCTTGAGATTACTTGCAAGCCATAACATGCTGCCTGGGAATCTTTCAAGCCTTAATGTGTTTCCTGGATTCTTTCAAGCCCCGAGGAGCTCCCTGGGATCCCTTGCAAGATCATGTGCACTTTTTGTGCCCTTTTGCATCTTTCCAAATGTTTTAGTTTAGAGATACAGTGCGGAAACAGGCCCTTCGGTGCAACGAGTCCGCACCGACCAGCGATCACCCTTTACAGTAGCACTGTCCTACACACTAGGGACAACTAGGGACAATTTACAATTATACCAAGCCAATTGGACTACAAACATGTACGTCTTTTGAGTGTGAGGGGAAACTGGAGCACCCAGAGAAAACGCATGAGGTCATGGGGAGAACGTACAAACTCCGTACAGACAGCCCCCGTAGTCCGAATCGAATCTGCAAGGCAGCAACTCTACTGCTGTGCCACCGTGCCGCCCAGTTCTAATGCACTTTACACCAAATTAGAGTCATTTTAAAGCTGCCTGCAGTAACAATTTTGTACGTAGCTGCTTCAGTTAACATTGTGTTATGTAATGTGATGACATGCTTCATTGACGTTGCTTTGGGGATCGCCATTGGTCAGTACCCAGGATAGCTTCCCATTCTTCAAAATAATGTCACGTGAACTTTTGTTTTATTTCATGGAAAGTGCCCAAAATTCTGGTTCAATGTGGCGTGTGATAGGCGTCATCTCCAACTGGTGTCGCCCTCGCTCAGATCTGGGGAATTGCTGCCTTCTGTTACATGCTCGCTTCTTCAACATGGATATAGGTTGGAAGAGAGAATGCTGCCATTGAGTCATAATAGTTTAATTCTACTTGCAAATGCGTGTAGACTTAAATCTAAACTGTTTGTTATTTTTTGTCTTTGGACCAGCAACTCTCTTTATCATGAATAAATTCCCCTTAACAGCTAAGTGTCCTGTTTTGAAGCACGGTGCTTGAATTTGGATCCATCTCTTCTTGCTCTGTGCCTTCTTTCTACATAGCCTCCACCCATCAAAAAGACAGGATGGAAGGGAAAGCCTGGAGACCACGGGAATAACAAAGTAAATGAAGCAATGGAGTTCACTGAGAAGCCATGGATATATTTCTGTGATTTTAAGGAGATTACGCATATTGGCATCTCTGAATGTAGAGTCAGTGTTCATCGACAGGATAATAAGTGTCTGGTGAGTGATCATTTTCTCCTTCCGATCTCTCTTTTTGCTTGTGTATGTTTTCACAGGGGTTCTCACCTGGCCGTTTGTTGTACTAGTGGTCAGTGGCCAAATGTGAGTGTTGAATACTTATGTGATCTACAGAGGCCTGACATATAGATGTTGCTCAGTTCCACTCAGGTTTGGGATTATTCCATGCGGCATTTTCCTTATCTACACCTGGACTCCCTGCTGTTTTGCCTGTACCTCAGGTTAGGTCCTGTGGTTTCAGCAGAACCTTTAAAGTAGCTCTTTCTTCCCAATAACCCTTTCTGGCTTAAGCCCTCCCTTCACCACCTCCAGTTTAAATTCCATTTGGAATATTTTGGAGGACCAAGAAACCAAGAACCTTCAAGTTTGGATAACACCGTACTGGAGTACCTTGTGTAGGAAGGAACTGCAGATGTGTAGGAAAGAACTGCAGATGCTGGTTTAAATTGAAGGTAGACACAAAATGCTGGAGTAACTCAGCGGGACAGGCAGCATCTCTGGAGAGAAGGAATGGGTGACGTTTCGGGTCGTGACACTTCAAGTCTGAGGAAGGTGGGAGGAAACCGGGGCACCGGGGTAAACCTACGCAGGTCACGGAGAGAACAGACAAACACTGTACAGACAGCACCCGTAGTCAGGATCGAACCTGGGCGCCTGCCGCTGTAAAGCAGGAACTCTGCCGCTGCGCCACCGTGCTGCCCAGTAAGAGAACGGTGAACTGCTTTTTAGTTCATGTGTGGAGGAGCGTGGTTCCCTGTCTTTGAGATTTGAGAGCATGATTAAATAGTTAATCCATATCAATATCTTTTTTCTCTCTCATGGTGTGAAGGAGTTTGATTTATTCTGAGGTGAAACCTACTTTAAGTTAAATTATTTTTATTCTGAATGCAAGTTCCGAGTAAGAGCTTTGCCTCCCTATTCAATAAATGTTTCAACTGTGTGACAATTTGTTGACAACCACCCTTTCTATTATGGCATAATTTGGAGCAGTTATTGCTAAATTGAATATGTTGCAGGCAAGTACTTGCAGTGTGACACAGGAGTTGACAGGAAGGCCTGTCAACCATTTAAGATTTTCAGTATTGATTTGGCTGGCGTTTAGCTCATTACTTTAAAATCTAATCTATCACTGAGCTCACAGAATCTTTCTTCAGAATTTCTCTATTCTTTTGACTTTAGAGATACAACGTGGGAAACAGGCCCCTCGCCCACCGAGTCTGTATTGACCAGCGATCACCCCATACACTAGCACTAACCTACAAACTAGGGATAGTTTACAATTTTACCATAGCCAATTAGCCCACAAACCAGCATATCTTTGGAGTGTGGGAGGTAATCTGGAGCACCCGGAGAAAACCCACACGGTAACAGGGTGACGTACAAACTCTGTGCAGACAGGATCGAACCCTGGTCTCTGGCGCTGTAAGGCAGAAATTCTACCGCTGCGCCACTGTACAGCTCTAATTTCTTGCATCACTGGAATCCTTTTTCTCCAGAGATGCTGCCTGACCCGCTACTCCAGCACTTTGTGTCTATCTTATGTCAGTTTTTTAACTGTGACCCAAAGGGGTTGCAAACACATTTCCTGTTTGGTGATGTTTCCCTGTCGGACGGGAGGTGGATTCATCTTGCTCACCAGCCACCTGCACCTTAACTGTTGGTGTCCACCCCCCACTCAGCTGACATTAGACTGGCACATGGAGTTCCTGGGCCCAGACATGGTTCCTGAAGTCAGAGATATAGAAGTGCCCGAGGAGCAGCCTTGCCCCAAATGAGAGAAAGCAAGTGGAGAGAGATGGGTAGGAAGTGGAGGGAAAGGAGGAATGGAAATCCAGAGGTGAGTGGAGGGTTTGAGTGGTGAAAGTGCAAGGAGGAAGGGCATTACTTGTAGTGGGCTGAGAGAGATGGGTTAATGGAAGAGGAGATTGAGAAGGAGATAGCTGGGGAAAAGAATGAGGGACTGGGGGAAAGGTTGTGGGAGAAGATATATACGTGCATCAGCCTGCATTGAACTTGGCTGCTCGATGGCATCTATCTATACCTGTTGAGTTGGTGCCCAGCATTTATTCTGGTTTTAACTGGGTAGTGATGTGCAAGCTTGGTTCACTACTTTATCCAGGTCAAGCTGATTTGCGTGCTAGTATTACCTTGCTGGCATGTAAGTAACATTTTAATATTAATATTTGGGTTGGGTCATGTCCGGAAAATATTTAGTTAGGTGAGTTTTGGGATTGATTTCAATTTTGTACTAAGAGTGTGTGTAGTCAGAGTGCCTCTGCTTGCAGGAACCTGCTCAGAGTTTTCTCAAACTAGTTTTTGTTACATTTTTTAAATATTTATCATGCAGTGTTTCCCAATCCTCTTCCTGCTGATGCAACACTTCGTTTTAGCGGATATTCATGTGAAAAAACTGAACGCACAACATAATAATCTCTCAACTGTAGAACGTAGATAACATTTCTTATCATTGATCACATTTATTGTAGAGAAATATTTAAAGAAGCACACTAAGGATTATTAGGAGCAGGGCTGAGAAACACTGTGAAGAGAGTCGAGAGTTAATTGTCATATGTTTCGGAAATGGTAAATTAAATTCTTGTCGCAGCTTCACAGGCATATTAACACAATACGCACCAAATAAATATACCTGTACAATAAATTATCAGGGTCTGAAGAAGGGTCTCGACCCAAAACATCACCCATTCCTTCTCTCCAGAGATGCCGTCTGTCCCGCTGAGTTACTCCAGCATTTTGTCACAAGGTCACAGGGAAAAGGTACAAACCCCTACAGACCGTAGCCATAGTCGGGATCGAACCTGGGTCTCTGGGGCTGCAAGGCAGAAACTCTACCCCTGCGCCACTGTGCCGCCCACATGAATGACATAAACATGATATTTTTTAATTAAAAAATGTAAAATGTAATTTATCTAAAAAAAATCTAATTTAGAAATGAGACATTTGCAGTCCGCGGTTTGTTAATGCTAATTCCTTTCTTCTTGGTATCTGCAGGACCTGGTGCTGACCTGTCATAACATTGCACTTTCCTTTGCATCGTTGATTGATGGCTACTCTCGCCTGACTACCGACTCGCACCATTACCTGTGTCATGAGGTGGCTCCTCCACGGGTGGTCCTGAGCATCACCAGCGGCATCCATGGGCCAATGCAGTAGGTGTCAGCTTCATTTTGTAATCATATCTTTTAGTTTTAGAGATAGATACAGCGTGGAAACATGCCCTTCATCCCACCAGGTCCAAGCTGACCATCGATCGCCCGCCCACACACCAGTTGCATGTTGTCCCACTTTCGTATCCTACACACAAGGGCAAATTACTCAAGCCAATTAACCTACCAACCCGCACGCCTTTGGAAGGTGGGAGGAAGCCGGAGGACACAGAGAAAATTCTGCTCCTATCACTAATGAAAACCAACAGGGAGAACGTACAAACTCCACACGGACAGCACCCGTAGTCAGGATTGAACCTCCGTCTCTGGCGCTGTAAGGCAGCGACACCGTGCTGTTAATATAATTTATGATTGTGTTTATGGAATTGGTCGGATGGTTTGCTTGAATTCCTTGCGTTTAAGTCTCCCTATGACAAGAGCCCCTTTTTGCAGTCCTGTTGGACATTCTCAGAAAGGATACTGCATATAATAGATGTAGAGAAAACCCTGCTGTGTGCTGGCTCGTCAAATAATTCAGAGTGGATGTGGTGAAATATAGAATCAGATGCATTATCATATGACTTGGAACATAGAACATCACAGGAACAGGCTCATCAGCCCACAATGTCTGTACTGAACGTCATGCCAAATTAAACTCAATTTATCTGCCTACATGTGATCCATACTCTTCCATTCCCTGCAGATCCATGTGCCTAACTAGAAGCATTTTAAATGCCACTATTGTACCTACCTTGTTTTTATTTTTGTAGACATAAGAAACTATATATGCTGGTTCACAAAATACGAGACACAGTGCTGGAATAACTTGGTCCAGCCCCAAATGTGGTCTATCTATGTCCTCTAGAGATGCTGCCTGACCTGCACTTTATGTTATTTTATTCATGTTGTGGCTGAGGTAAAGATCAAAATGAAAGTGGACCTTCAATCTTTTGCTTCCTATCCCCACAGACCGCACTATGTCACCAACAAGCTGCGGAGAGAGGAGAACAAGGAGGGGCTTTATGTGCTGCGGTGGAGTGCGTTAGACTTCAACAAGATCATCATGACGGTTGTGAGCAAGGAGAAACCTGAGGTACGTGTGGTCATAAGTTCATAAGTGATAGGAGCAGAATTTAGGGCACTCGGCCCATCAAGCATTCTCCGACATTCAATCATGGCTGATCTATATTCCTCTTAACCCCTTTCTCCTGCCTTCTCCCCATGACCTCTGACACCCGTATGCTTGTGTGCTGTTTGTCCAGCATGTGCATCAATTGGCATTCAATGGGTGGGTGTGAGACGATGATATGTGCAGTGGAATACTGTCTCCTTGACTGTTTCCAGGTATACTTGAATGGCACATTGGGTCTGATTAGAATGTGCAAACGGCGGAGATGCTGAGGAAGAGGCTGGGTGACGGGTTAGAGTTGTTTTCTTGCCACTACTCAGGCCAGCTGAGGACATGTTGGTCTGCTTCTCCCATTTATTCATGTTCTATGATGCCTGACCCACTGAGTTACTGCAGCATTCTGTGTTCTATGCAAGATTTCAGCATTTGCAGTTCCTTGTGTCTGCATTTACAGATAGGAAATCCTCTTCATTTTCTAACTCCCCATTCCCAACAGTGGTGTCTTGTAATTAAGTGCACATGAGAAGCCTTGTCTGTTTATCAGTGATCAACACCAGGAGATTCTTTATCCACCCGGGACCCAAGAAGGAAATGGTCTCATTTCATTTTCAAGTAATGTTGTAGCTGTTGCCACAACAAGCAGCAGTTGGTAATGAGTAGCATTGGAAGGTGGGAACCAGGCCTGGAATAACTTGGAGACTTTTATAAACAAAAGCTATGATCAAAAGCAAAAGACAATGGTCTGTTCGGTATGGATTTTTAAAATCAAAATAATGGAAGAATTAGATTGAAGAATCAAAACTTTGCTTCTGTATTAAAATAATTATTGAAGATCGGGATTTTTTTCACCCACCATCATAAGGATTTAATGTTTTTTAGTTGTATTTTTGCCATGTTTTTAAGTATTTAACTTTGGAAAAGTAGGAAGTCCATTTCATGCCGTGTGATCTTACACATGAGGAAATGGGGCTTGAAGGAAGGAACTGCTGATGCTGGTTTACACCAAAGGTAGATACAAAAAGCTGGAGTGACTCAGCGGGTCAGGCAGCATCTCTGGAGAAAAGTAATAGGCGACATTTCAGGTCATAAGTGATAGGAGTAGAATTAGATCATTCGGCCCATCAAGTCTACTTTGCCATTCAATCATGGCTGTTCTATCCCCATTCTCCTGCCTTCTCCCCATAACCCCTGACACCTGACTCCTGTCAGGAATCACAGACTTTGCATTAAAGAATACATTTCAACATGTAGAGATAGTCATCAGATCTTCAGATTTAGGTTTCTTATTATTGTCACCTGTACTGAGGTACAGTCCAAAGCTTTGTTTTGGATGCTTTCCAAATAGATCAGGTACACTATACATAAATAGAATTGTCAAACTTAATAGAACAAAGAGGAAAATACAGAGTGCAGAGGTTTGTTCTCAGCATTGTAGTGCAACGGATCACAGACAAAGTCCAATGTCCGCAATGGGGTAGAGGTGAATCAGCAAGTACCCTAGTCTATGGATGGGCCGCTGAGAAGCCTGATAAGAGGGGAAGAAGCTGTTCCTGAGCCTGGTGCTACACACGTTCTAGCTTCTGTTCCTTCTGCTGGATGGGAGCAGGTAGAAGGAATGACTGGAGTGGGAAAGAAGGGTGAGGCAGGAGGGGTTGGGGTTAGGTGACGTTTCGTCCTGACCCGAAACATCACCTATCCATGTTCTCCAGAGATGGTTCTGAAGAGGGGTCTTGACCTGGAAAGTCACCGATTCCTTCTATTCAGAGATGCTGCCCGACCCGCTGAGTTACTCCGGCTTTTTGTGTCCTTCTCCAGAGATCCTGGCTTGACCCACTGAGTTACTCCAGCACTTTGTGTCTTTTTTTTGTAACCAGCACCTGCAATTTCTTGTTTCTCCCACCTCCAGAGAATTGGACACCCAGCATTCTTTTTAATAGGGAAAGTATTTCATTTTGGTCTATATTTTATGTTTCACTTTTGGTGGTAATCCTTTGTTTCTCTTTCAGTATGAAGTGTTTCGAACTGCTGGAGGACTTCAGGGCATCAAGCAGTTTCAGATTGAGAGGAAGGCTTCAGATGCATATGTGCTGCAGGGCTGGGATCGATCCTTCCCCAGTGTTAAGGAGCTGCTCGGGAGCTTGAAGGGCTGCATGCTAAAATCAGGGAAGGAAAGCTATGTGGTCCACAAATGTTGCCCCCCTCTGCCACACGGTAAGGACTGGCATTAAACTCTGCCGAATCATTTGGAAAATGTCTAAATTTGTTTGCACGGTTCCCTGACCTCCTCTCTCCCTGCCATCCCCAACCCTTATTTCACTCATTTTACTTCAAGTAACCCTTCCTCCCCCTCTCTCTCCATCGCTCGCCTACCCTGGTCGTTGTACTAGTTTTAGTCGTCCTGCCCTTGTTATCTCCAATCCCACAGCCAACAATGGACCATTGTGGGCTCTGCATTTCATTGATTATCAGGGCTTTTTGCATGTCCTCCATTCATTTGTCCTAAGTACCGTCTATATCTCTCGTTCCTCTCTCCCCTGACTCTCGGTCTGAAGAAGAGTCTCGACCCGAAACATCATCAATTCCTTTTCTCCAGAGATGCTGCCTGACCCGCTGAGTTACTCCAGCTTTTTGTGTCTGTCTTCTCCTTATCTGATACCGGATCAGAGCAGCAGGAAACACCCAGTACTTTAGGAGTGTTAGCGGAGAGAGATGAAAACTGAGCAAAGGAAAAGACGCAACTCCTTTCTTGTAAAATGCTTAGAATGTTGTTACATAAATGTTGACCAGCTCCGCTGTGTTTTTTGGGTTTCAGAATTCTCCAATTTATTGATAACACGAAACACCAAAGATACCGAAATTCGACCTCTTTCAGCCCAGTTAAATCTGAGCCAGCTCAGCTTCCACCAGATACGGAAGGAGGAAATAATTCAGGTGTGTGCGTTCAAATTTACTTGTGCAATGTTTTGCCGTGCTTGTGGTTGAACCAATGATATGCGATTTGATTGGGATTTTCTCCATTCAGTCGTCTTCAAAAGAATTGAACCCAGGTTGTTTAAAAGTACCGATGGGCTGGATGCTGTGAGGGTTCCATACGCTGGAGAATCTGGGGGGTGAGGGAGGATTACCATTGACCAGAAACTCAAGCAGATGTTTCGGGTCCAGACCCTTCTTCACCAGTCTGAAATATGGTCTTGATCCAATACATCACCCGTGCCTTCTTTCCAGAGATACTGCTTGTCCTGCTGAGTTACTGCAGCATTCTGTGTCTATATATTCAGTGTAAACCAGCATCTGGCGTTCCTCCCTGCACAGTCTTAGCCATACACATGTGATGCAGGAAGATTGTTCCCGATGTTGGGGAAGTCCAGGACAAGGGGTCACAGCTTAAGGATAAGGGGGAAATCCTTTAAAACCGAGATGAGGAGAACTTTTTTCACACAGAGAGTGGTGAATCTCTGGAACTCTCTGCCACAGAGGGTAGTTGAGGCCAGTTCATTGGCTATATTTATGAGGGAGTTAGATGTGGCCCTTGTGGCCAAGGGGATCAGAGGGTATGGAGAGAAGGCAGGTACGGGATACTGAGTTGGATGATCAGCCATGATCATATTAAATGGCGGTGCAGGCTCGAAGGGCCGAATGGCCTACTCCTGCACCTAATTTCTATGTTTCTATGTGATGGCCACAAGACCAGATCACTTGCTTCCTGACACCCCAAGGCCTTTCCATATCGACAACGAGCTCCTCGTGTGTGTGGATCTCTACTGTTCCAGCAACAGTTAGGCAGCACAGTGGTGCAGCGGTATAGTTGCTACCTTATAGTACCTAAGACCCGGATTCAATCCTGGCTACGGGCCCTGTGTGTGGGAGTTTGCACATTCTCCCTGTGACCGCATGGGTTTTCTCCGGTTTCTTCTCCCAACCTAAAGACGTGCAGGTTAATTGGTTTCTGTAAATTGTCCCTAGTGTGTTGGGATAGAACTAGTGTATGGGTGATCACTGTACAGGTGAACATTTTCATATACTCAAAAGAGCAGGTGGATGTGGTTCATTTAATTTCACCTGAAACGAGCCCTCATTGCTGCACTGATGTCTCATTCTCTGCCGATTTGCTCAAAGGCCAATCACCTTGTTTTGTCTGAGAATATTCCGCTTCCACAATAACACAATTGTGCAACATGTCCAATGTGGAAATGGTTCAAGTTCAGGTTCAGGTCAGGTTCAAGTTCATTGTCACATGCACCAATTAAGGTACAGTGATATTTGAGTTACCATACAGCCATACAAGTAACCCTAGGAAACCTTCATGAAGTTGTTAGAATACAGGAACAGTATTTTGGGTGGCGCAGCGGTAGAGTTGCTGCCTTGCAGCGCCAGAGACCAGGGTGCTGTCTATACAGAGTTCACCGGGTACTTCGGTTTCCTCCCCCACTCCAAAGACCTATAGGTTTGTAGGCTTTGGTAAAATTGTAAATTGTCCGTAGTGTATAGGATAGTGCTAGTGTACGGGGTGATCGCTGGTTGGCATGGACTCAGTGAGCTGAAGGCCATGTGTCCACACTGTATCTCTAGAGTCTAAAGGAAAGAATGTTAAAAGTCTCAAATACAGTCTGGTCAGGTTAGTACACCAACACACTATGTCACAGAGTCATCAAACAAATGGATCGACAGAGCAATAAGAATTAAAAATTGCAGCCAAAACTCTCCAGTGATATATTTTTGCATTTGTTTCCAGGAGCTTCATTTGGGACGAGGAACCAGGATGAATATCTACGTTGGTAGATTTTGTATCCAAGAGGAGGAGGAGGACGAGGAGGAGGAGGAAGAGATGAACTCCTCCAGTGGACAGAGGCACAGTGAAGCAAGGGATATTCGTGTGGTGCTGAAAGTGCTGGATCCCAGTCACAGGGACATTGCGCTGGTGAGTAAAGCAAAAAGGAATTTCCTGCACTTGCATCTGTAAACTGCTAAACTACAAAGGCACAAGGAACTGCAGATTCCGGTTCACAAAATATAGCCACAAAGTGCTGGAGTAACTCAGTGGATCAGGCACCATCTCTGGAGAACATGGATAGGTGATGTTTTGGGTCAGGACCATTCTAAAGGAACTTTGTGGGTTTATCTGCAAAACTGCATTAAATATAATTCCAAGGAGGAAGTGCTCATGTGGGAAGGAACTGCAGATGCTGGTTTACACCGTGGATAGACCCATGGTGCTGGAGTAACTCAGCGTGACAGGCAGCATCTCGGGAGAGAAGGAATGGGGGACGTCTTGGGTGTCTGAAGAAGGGTCTTGACTTCAAAATCAAGCACAATAGATTGAACAAAGGGGACGATACAGAGTGCAGAATGTAGTTCTCAGCATTGTAGCGCATCAGTTCCACAGACAACCCAATGTCCGCAATGGGGTGCAAATATTCGCCAGACTAACGTCCAATGTCCACAATGGGGGTAGAGGTGAATTAGCTTATGGAAGGACTGCTCATGTCTGAAACACAGGTTATCCAGGTGATAACCAGTTCCTGAGTCTGGTGATGTGCGCTTACAAGCTTCTGTACCTTCTGCCGGACAGGAGCGGAGAGAAAAAGGAATGACTGGGGTGGAGCCCAAGGCTAGTAGGGAAGTTATCATGTTCTTGGTGGCTGTTAAGAGCACTAAGATATAGGAACAAACTCAGACAAGGAGTTGCAATATAGTCAAAAACCCAAGGAATAAAACTGACCCACCAATGTTACGATACAAAATAATAATCCAGGTTCCCCAGGTATATTCATGGTAAATAGGTCAATCTGCATATTTAACGTAACATTTTGGGATTGTTAGTATGGTGAATATTTGCACCCTAAATTACAAAATTGACAATGGAACGAATAAACTTCCAGCTGTTAATCCCATCCCGACCACAGCTGTATGCCAAGTAAGCTGGTCGAGACAAAATGTTATTCCTGAAAATGCCATTCGATTTGGAGCAAGTGAGTTTATCGCCCATCCATGTCTCCAGAGATGCTGCCTGACCCACTGAGTTACTCCAGCACTTTGTGTTCCCCGCAAGATTCCTGCATCTGCAGTTCCTTGTGTCTGAAGATAGACACAAAATGGTGGAGAAACTCAGCGGGACAGGCAGCATCTCTGAAGAGAAGGGATGGCGGATGTTTCAGGTCAAGACCGATACCAGGGAGTTCAGCTTCATTCTGCTGAATTGCCATCTTGTGTAACTGGGGTTTTGATAACGTGTACTCCGATAATTCATGTTCCAGCAGCCGTGATCTTGTGACACCCGGATTATTTGGCATGTGTGATTCACATCATTTATTTTTGTCCCTTTGCAGGCATTCTTCGAGCTGGCAAGTCTGATGAGTCAGGTTTCACACGCTCACTTGGCCTTTGTTCATGGAGTCTGTGTGCGAGGCTCAGAAAGTAATTGGCATCTTTATTTCACTCTGTGTATTTCACTGTCTGGTTTTGTTTATGAACCTGCTTTGTTGTGACGATAGAATACGTCGACTCTCCACACCCGCATTCGTGTGGTTCACCAATACCTGGTTCCTAATCTGTCCCATGCTTTTTGGAGAAATAAGAATGAAACGGAAACCCATCCTGAAGAGACAAAAGATATGTGTATAGTCTGGTGTATTTTATTGTTTTTCCTGTAAACTATGGTCCCCTTCCCTTTCTTGACTTGGGTTGTAAACCAAAATCTCTCCCACCCTGTATGCTGCTGTCAGCAACATTAATGGGAGCTGACCTTTGAAGCAAAAACAGGAAACACTTAACAGGTCAGGCAGCATCTGTGGAAAGGGAAGCAGAGTTAACACTTCAGCTTGAAGACCACACTTCAGAACCATTGAATTCAGTTTCTCTTTCTACACATGCTCCATGACCTGCTGAATGTTTCCAGTATTTTTTGTCTTTGTTCTAGATTTCCAGCACTTGTAGTATATCATGAGCTGACCTCTGTAATTTCCCCCAGTCAGTCTGGCTTCAAACATCCTACCAGGTTAGACTCTGGGTCATGGTCTATAAAGAGACCTTAGCGCTCATTTGTTTTTGTTTAGCTTAGTTTCCAGATACAGTGGGAAGCCCACCAAGCCCGTGCCGACTCTGGTGTGTGGGTGGAGCAGTTGTGAGGGAGCAGCTCTACTGCTGCGCCACCGTGCCGCTCCTCTGGCAAACTTCATCTCAAACCGTTACAGATTAACACCGGCGGCAGCGGTAGAGTTGCTGCCTCACAGCGCCAGAGAACCGGGTTCCATCCTGACTACAGGTGCTGTCTGTATGGACTTTGTACGTTGGGATTTAGATGTGGCCCTTGTGGCTAAAGGGATCAGGGGGTATGGGGAGAAGGCAGGTACAGGATACTGAGTTGGATGATCAGCCATGATCATATTGAATGGTGGTGCAGGCTCGAAGGGCCGAATGGCCTACTCCTGCACCTATTTTCTATGTTCTTCCCATGACCTACATGGGTTTTCCGCGGGAACTCCAGTTTCCTCCCATACCCCAAAGCCGTACAGATGTGCAGGCTAATTGACTTGGTAAAATTGTAAATTGTCCCTATTGTGTCGGATAGTGTTAGTGTGAGGGATCACTGGATGACGCAGACTTGATGGGCTGAAGGGCCTGTTTCTGCGCTGCACTTCTAAACTAAACTAAATTAATGCAATTTCTAAACTAAATGCTGCATCTCTAAACTAAACTAAACTAAACTAAACTAAACCATCTTCTCCCAGAGTCCAAATGACATAATAGCTTGTTGCAAATAATTCTATTTAAAATCTATTTTAATCCACCTGGTCCTCTGTGTGGGGGGAAGTGAGGGGGAGCAGGGTAGCTTCACTCTACATTCATCTTGCTGCCGCACAATTTGGCACCTGCGTTATCCAGAGAAGATATGAGGCTGTGAGCTGTGTTTGGAGAGGATGCGATGTGTAGTGTGTGGGTAGATGAGAAGGATCGAGGCTGCTGGGTGAGGGGGCGATGAAGGTTGAGGGTAGGAGGAAGTCTAGGTGGGGAGGAGTGAAGAAACACAAGTATAGTATCGCCAGGAAACAAGTGTGATTGTTGCGTTTTGTAGTTGTGAAGTCCACATAAAGAGAAAAAACAGAGACGGCTCTTGGTGCCTTGGTTCACATTTAATGGCCTGTTCTGTTCACATAATGTCAGTACATCCTGCACTTAATTGGCATGTCACAACAACAGTCTCCAAATATGATAATACAACAGTGACATTGTCTTGGACATTGTGTGGCCAACTCTTTGGTTCTTTTTCCTTGTTTCTCACCCCTTCTCCACCCTCTCTCCATCTCTCCCTCTCACACTCCTGCTCTGCCCCTACCTTGTTGCAGGTCACTAATCACTTTCCTACGTTGCAGATATAATTGTGGAAGAATATGTGGAATTCGGACCATTGGACGTCATGTTGCGGAAGGAGAAAGGGAAGATGAGCCCTGGGTGGAGTCTGACAGTCATTCAGCAGCTTGCAAGTGCACTCAGCTATCTGGTACGCATCAGTACTTCATCCACTTCACGGTGAACGCCTCCACATAAATTCAAAGGCAAACTCTTTTCATAACTGTCCATAAATTACACCAATTGCTCCCAATCTGTTCCATTCACGGCCAAAAATTAATCAAATATACGGACGAGCCATTTTTTTTAAGATTGCATGATAAATGAATTGATAATTTTGCCAAAATGATTTCATAAATGATAGGAGCCAGAATTAGGCCCAGCAAGTCTACTCTGCCATCAAATCATAGCTGATCTTTTTCTTTTTCTCACAGAGAGTGGTGAGTCTGTGGAATTCTCTGCCTCAGAGGGCGGTGGAAGCAGGTTCTCTGGATGCTTTCAAGAAAGAGTGAGATAGGGCTCTTAAAAATAGCAGAGTCAGGGGATATGGGGAGAAGGCAGGAACAGGGTACTGATTGGGGATGATCAGCCATGATCACATTGAATGGCGGTGCTGGCTCGAAGGGCCGAATGGCCTACTCATGCACCTAATGTCTTTTGATCTATCTTTCCCTCTTAACCCCATTCTCCTGCCTTCTCCCTGTAACCCCTGACACCCATACTAATCAAGAATCTATCCACTTCTGCCTTAACAATATCAATTGATTGGACCTCCACAGCCTTCTGTGACAATGAATTTCACAGATTCACCACCCTCTGACCAAAGAGATTTGTGTTTCCAAACCATTTAATGTTGGCTTTGCAGCTTTTTAGTGCAGAACAGGAAAGCATTAAATAAAAATCCAATTAAATTTTTGAAAACCGTATTGAAGCATGAAATTACATTTTTTTAGACCCTCTCACGGCCCAGTTTCAAGCAGTTGTCAGCTGATTTTTGGGCTGTGTGTGGCCCTCAGTTGGGATCCAGCACATTACGACCCAATTTAAATGAACACCACAGTGGAAGATGAATATATCTGTTCTTGCGATGAGAACGACATTTGGTTCCCAAACTCTGATGACCTGTGGTTTGACTTCTGTTTCCTCTTATAACCCTCAGGAGGATAAAAACATGGTGCACGGTAACATTTGCTGCAAGAATGTCCTTGTTGCCAGGAAAGGACTGGAGGAGGGCAGCAGCCCTTTCATCAAAGTCAGCGACCCGGGCATCAGCTTCACTGTGCTCTCTCGAGAAGGTCAGTCCATGCATTGCAGGAAGCATGATTACTTGGTGTGGCTGAAACGTCAACTTGAGTCTGATGAAGGGTCTCGACCCTATTCCTTTTCTCCAGAGATGATGTCTGACCCGCTGAGTTACTCCAGCTTTTTGTGTCTTACTTGGTGTGGAACAGGGTTCCTGCATCCTCTCAGCCTCGTGTTGACACGATATCTCAAGTTTTAAAATTCAGTTTCAGTTTAGTTTATTGTCACATGTACCAAGGTAGTGTGAAACGTTTTTGTTGCGTGCTATCCAGTCAGCAGAAAGACAATGCATGATTACAATTGAGCCATTTACAGTGTGTAAATACAGTGTGATAAGGAATAACGTTTAGTGCAAGGTAAAGCCAGCAAAGTCTGATCAAGGATAGACCAAGGGTTACTAAAGAGGGAGATAGTAGTTCAGTACTTATCTTACTCTGTTTTCAAATCCCCTCAATCAACATTTAACACTTATGTACACACACTGGGGACAATTTACAATGATACCTCTCCAGTTGGCCTACAAATCTGTACGAGTTTGGAGGGTGAAAACGCACGATGCAGACAGTATCCGTGGTCAAGATGGAACCCGGGTCTCTGGTGCTGCAAGGCAGCAACTCTACTGCTGCACCACCGTGCCGTCAGTTAGTTTTAAGCACCTTCAAATGTTTTGCTTCATTGTAGGAATTTTGTAAATATAAATGATGCAGGAACTGCAACAAGAGAACAAGGTAACAGGTAGATGGGAAACACAACTGTAAACATAAACACAGTGAGTGCACTACCACCTCTTCACTTCCCTTTGACTGCCTTCCCGTAAGATAGACGCAGTTGGATTTTAATTTTAGTTTTGGAGATACAGAGTGGAAACAGGCCCTTCAGCCCACCGAGTCTGTGCCGATGAACAATCACCCATACACTAGTTCTATCCCACACACTAGGGACAATTTACAGAAGCCAAGAAACCCGCGGTCTTTGGAGTGTGGGAGGAAACCGCAGCACCTGGAGAAAACAGGGAGAACGTGCAGACAGACAGCACCTGCCATCAGGGTTGAACCCGGGTCTCTGGTGTTGCAAGGCAGCAACTGTACCAATATGCCACCCCATTAACCTGAGGATGTGGATTTAATATATGTACTATAACGGAGGGTTGAATGGGAAGGTCTTGGTGGAACAATTTGAGAAACACCTCATTTTTACCAATCTTTGGCTTCCTAGAGCGTGTGGAGCGAATTCCATGGATCGCCCCAGAGTGTGTCCAGACCGTTAACAAATTAAGCCTGGGTGCCGACAAGTGGAGCTTTGGAACAACAGTGCTGGAGATCTGCTGCAATGGAGATGTTCCACTGAAGGAACGAACTCTATCAGAGGTAAATTGCAACCTTAGCCTGGGTTGAGGCACTGGAGGGAGGTAACAAGCGAGGGCTGACCTGCAAAACATAACTGAAGCACTAGCTGGTAAAGCAGGAAAGAGAAGTCAGGCTTTAACTTAAGTTTTAACTTCAAGCCTGAAGAAGGGTTTCGACCCGAAATGTCACCTATTTCCTTCGCTCGATTGATGCTGCCGCACCCGCTGAGTTTCTCAAGCACTTTTGTCTACCTTTGATTTTCCAGCATCTGCAGTTCCTTCTTAAACATTCAGGCTTTAACTTGTGTCCTCTCAAACTATGGGTCTGAAGAAGGGTCCTGACCTGAGACACTGCCTGTCCATGCCCTCCAAAGATGCTGCCTGACCTGCTGAGTCCCTCTGGCACATTGTATTTTGCTCAGCATTTTACCTTTTTTTCAGGTGACCCACCCACCCTTCCGTTCTTCCCACCGTGTGATTCAGTACCATGCAGTTTAAATTGGAATTATTTTCCTTGCCTGTATCTAAGTGCCAGATGTAAACACTTCCATTTATCTCCACAACCTAAACCATTCTCTTCTCACTTTTTCAATGTTGATGATGGATCCTTGACTTCCATTTCTCTGAAAATTAACTAAATTGACGTATTGAAACAAGAACTGCGGTTGCTGGTTTACAAAAAAAACCACACAGAGCGTGCTGGGGTAACTCAGCAGATCAGGCAGCATACCCTGGAGAATAGAGATGGGTGATGTTTTGGGTTGTGATCCATTAAGTCAGGGCTTGAAGCCACTGCTTTCCGTTTCAGTAATGATTGTGTGTCGTTAACGTGCATCAAATTGTGAGAGTAATGTCCCTTTTCCAATTCTGTGGGGGCCAGAAACGTGGCGAATCTTTGTGTACTATCTGGGTGTGGTCTGCTGTATGATCTTACTGGATTGTATGCAAAAACAAAGAATTTCACTACACCTAGGTGCATGTGACCATTAAGTATCATTGAATTCTGTTTTGCTTCCAGAAAGAGAGGTTTTATGAGATAAAGGGACAGCTTCCAGAGCCATCCTGCAAGGAGCTTGCAGACCTGAACAGCCTATGCCACAGCTATGAGCCAAACCAGCGGCCGTCTTTCAGGACCATATTACGCGAGCTCACACTGCTGCAGCAACAGAGTAAGTGCTCCAGGGCTGGCCTTAAGCCGATTGACAATAGACAATAGGTGCAGGAGTAGGCCATTTGGCCCTTCGAGCTAGCACCGCCATTCAATATGATCATGGCTGATCATCCCCAATCAGTGCCCCGTTCCTGCCTTCTCCCCATATCCCCTGACTCTGCTATTTTTAAGAGCCCAATCTCTCTTTAAAGCATCCGGACAACCTGCCTCCACCGCCCTCTGAGGCAGAGAATTCCACAGACTCACCACTCTCTGTGAGAAAAAGTGTTTCCTCGTCTCCGGTCTAAATGGCTTACTCCTTATTCTTAAACTGTGGCCCCTGGTTCTGGACTCCCCCAACATCGGGAACATGTTTTCTGCCTCTAGCGTGTCCAAACCTTAAACAATCTTATATGATTCAATGAGATATCCTCTCATCCTTCTAAACTCTAGAGTGTACAAGCCCAGCTCCTCCATTGTTAAAATTGTTAAGGGCTTGGACACACTGGTGGGTTGCAGCGCACCTGATACTTGTGGTGGCTTTGTAGCAGCATTAGCACTGAGATGCTCCGAGACCCAAAACGTCACCCATTCCTTCTCTCCTGAGATGCTGCCTGTCCCGCTGAGTTACTCCAGCATTTTGTGTCTTCCTATCTCTAATGTCTTGCGAACTGTTTTATCACAGATCCAGATATTTCGTGTGAAAACTCGGTGCCAACGGTCTCCGACCCAACCGTCTTCCAGAAACGCTACCTGAAGAAAGTCCGAGATCTGGGAGAGGTGAGGTTCTTTACCCTTGATCATCCTTGTTGGTTGATGCCTGTTCTGAATAAGCTCCTGTCTCATGGGTCAATTACTGAGGTTGGTATGCTTGCCTCATGTTGGGATCCATTCACAGCAAATGTCTGGTTACAGGGCAGAGTGATTCTGAAATCAGTGTTTCAGTGCTAGATTTGATCTGGGGCATAAAATAATACAACAAAGGAACAGGCCACAATCTCACGCCCAACACAATGCCAAGGTAAACTAATCTGTGCCTGCATATCCCTCCATTCCCTGCATATACGTTCCTATCTAAAAGCATTGTAAATGCCACTCTCGTATCCGCTTACCCCACAATGCTGGCAGTGCCTCCCAGACACCCGCCACCCTCTGAACAAAATGCTTGCCGTGCCCATCTCCTTTAAACTTTCCCCATCTCACCTTAAAGTGACGTCCTCTGGTCTTTGATATTTCCACCCTGGGGGGGGGGGGGAGCAAAGGGTTCTGACTGTCTGCCCTAACTATGCTTCTCACTTGAATATTAAGACACTTGACAGGCTCTGACTGCTGCAGTGAATGTTATACTTGCTGAAGGCTTGGGACATCAGTGCAGGAAATGGATTGTGCTCTGCTTGATTCCCCGGTGTAGGTTTGTAGGTTAATTGGCTTTGGAAAGTTGTAAAATTGTCCCTAGTGTGTGTGTAGATGAGTGTACGGAGTGATTGCTGGTCAGCGTGGACTTGATGGGCCGAAGAGCCTGTTTCCACGCTGTATCCCTAAAGTAAAGAGAGTCATAGAAACTCACAACACAAAGCCAGCTCCTTTGGCCCAACCTGTCCATGCTAACCAAGATGCCTCATGCAAGTTAGTCCAATTTTACCCTGTGTTTGGCCCATATCCATTCAACCCTTTCCCATGCATGTACCTGCCCAAATGTCTTTTAAATGTTGTTAAGTACCTGCCTCAACTATTTCCTCTGACAGCTCATTCCATATACCAACCATCGTCAGAGTGCAAAATGTGTCCCTCGAGTTCCTATTAAATCTTTCTCCTCTCACCTTAAACCTGTGCCCTCTGGTTCTTGATTCCCCAACCATGGGGCAAAGGGTTCTGTGCATTCACCCTATGGGACTGAGCCTGTTGGTACTGGCCTAGACAAAATGTGTGCGAAGAAACTGCAGGTGCTGATTTACACCGACAACGGAAACAAAAAGCTGGAGTAACTCAGCGGGTCGGGCGGCATCTTTGGAGAAAAGGAATAGGCGACATTTCTGGTTGAGACCCTTCTTCAGGCCTGGCCTGGTACTGGCCTATATCATTATGGTGGGGTTATGGTGATGTTATGGGCACTTCTCTTGGCATTGGCCTCTGATCTGGAGTGATTTATATTTGACCTGGAATGGAAATCCCAGCATAGGCTGTCGCAGTATCTGTGCTCACAACCCTCGGCTGCTGTGTATCACAGAAGGACTCTGCAACATAATCAGACATTGTGGTGAATGGATTCATACACATGGCAGACATACCAACCTTAATTACATTGAATTATGACACCTTACTCCCACCCTCAGCATATATTTTGCCAGTGCATGCTCCAGGGTATAGGATGAATGGGCCGTTCACTGGTAAGTGAGACCTGTTGGGGAGTAGATCGAGATACAGCAGGAAACAAGCCCTTCGGCCCACCAAGTCAATGCTGACCATCCCATTTTTGCACCCATTCCCTGCACACGAGGTGTAGTTTATAGAGGCCAATTAAGCTACAAACCTGCACATATTTGGGATGTGGGTGAAAACCGGGGTACCGAGAGGAAATCCATGCAATCACAGGGAGAGTTTGCAAACTCCACAGAAAGGCACCCAAGGCCAGGATGGAACCCGGGGCTCTGGCGCTGTGAGGCAGCAGCTTTCCCGACTGTGCTGCCCAGTCTGAAGCCGGGTGATTGACGGGGAGATGGGTGGAAGTACACGGTGGTTTAACAAATTTTGCTTCATTTCAGGGCCATTTTGGTAAGGTGGGTCTGTATATCTATGACCCATTCAACGATGGCACGGGGGAAATGGTGGCAGTGAAATCGCTGAAGTCGGACTACAGCGAGGAACTCCACACGAGCTGGACCCGAGAGATCGAGATTTTGAAAACTCTCTACCACGACAACATCGTCAAGTACAAAGGAAGCAGCAGTGAGCAAGGTAATGGAGCAAGCGGGGATCATTGATGGGCCATTGCACTCAGCTTTAGTCTCTACGCCAGTTCCATCAAATCCCTGTGCCCAGAGTGCAGTGAGAGGAGGCAGGCTGAGGAATAACTGCTTTCCCCGCTGTATCTCTAAAATAAAGAAAAAACTCATTGGGAGTGAGTGCACAACTGCCGGTCTTTAACAAATGTCTGCACTCATTGTGTTCTCAGGAGGGCAGATTATACAACTGATCATGGAGTTCCTGCCGCTGGGCAGTCTGCGGGATTACCTACCAAAGCACCATGTGGACCTCGGGCAGCTTCTCTTGTTCGCACTGCAGATTTGTCAGGTAACACAAGACTCACTTGCACGGTTTGTCCTGGTCGAATTATTTAAGCATCCCATATCCCCTTTTTAACAAAAATAAGGTTACTACAAGTTCAGAAGACAACTAGTACCCTATTCCAAGGATATATCAATCTAAAATAAGACAGAAGCAAATATCAATTCAAAACCATCAGACTATTGAACACTGCAACCTCCAAATAGTCTCCAAATTATATAGACTTGGGGACATTATTTTTGACTTTGCACTACTATTGTCGATTTATTTTCTGTTATATATACTGACCAAATACTGTTCCTATAATTAATATATACTGAACGTTGTTTAGTATGAGTTTTACCAGAGTACAATGTTCACATATATTTTGTGTTGCTGCAAGTAAGAATTTCATTGTTCTGTTTTGGGACATATGATAATAAACACTAGGCAGACACAAATGCTGGAGTAACTCAGCGGGTGAGGCAGCATCTATGGAGAGAAGGAATTGGCGATGTTTTGGTTCGAGACCCTTCTTCAGACTTCTTGACTCAAGCCCTTCCAGTGCCCAGCGGTCCAGGACAGTGGCCTTCATGCCTTGGTGTTTATGTATTACATTGGGGTGTAAATATGTCCAGAGCACATAGCACAATCAAACCATCAAGCTTTGCTCTTATAGTTTTTAAGGCAATGTCTCGATGAGATTACCATCACCATTTGCTGAACATGAGGGGAAGACAGTCCATTACAGCCCTTGGGCCTTATCAGGATCACCAGAAGCCCTCTGTACAATGGATGTTGACCCTATTCAGAAAGGTTATTTCCAACTCCAAAGAGAGTTGAACAACAGAGTTTTCAATGCTAGTTGAAACCTTGGCCCGTACATTTTCTAATCATTGATGGAACGTGTGTGCTGTTGGTAAGGTCAACGTTTATTGCCAATCGGTAATTGACATCAGAAGTTCTGTTGAGCCACAGCCTTGACCTGCTGCACACCATGTGGTGAAGGTGCTGCCACTGTGCAGTTGGGGCAGGACATCCTAAATTTTGCACTGGACGAATGGCAATATATTTTCAAGTTGTATTAATTGCAGTAGGCTTTGCTCTAGATCCGGAAGTGTATGAACCATAAGCATATTGTGAGACCAAGTGTTGGAACGGAGGTGTTCTGAGCAGGGATTGCTTGGTGGGCCACTAATTTGTAACACTGGCTCCATAGATGGAATGCAACTTGAAAATACATCCCAATGGTTCCCGCTCAAGCTGGGACAATTCTGATGAGAGTAAAGAGAATACCACCAAAACCAATAGATTTATCAAATGCTTGTATCCCTTCATGAATGCTTTAGTCTGAAAATCTCGTCTTTATCCTCGGACAAAAAAAGAATACATTTAGTGAGCAATGAATGAAGTTTGTATTTTTTTTACAACACATGAAAAGAACAAAGTTTCAACAAGTAAAAGATTAATTTTAAATGTATTTCTGTAATCTAAACATTGCTTTAAGAAAAGCTGAGGTATCCAACAGGGACTCCTAGCTAAAATTGATTTATAGCTAGAAATCACTCAATGGTGTTATTAATTCCACGGCCCCAGCTTCAGAAGCAGGTACCAGCATATATGCTACGATGTTTTAATTGGTGGAGATGTTGAGCAGTTGACCCAAGTGATCAGGCCCCTGACTCCTGTTCTTTGTCTACAATTCAGGGCATGAACTACCTTCAGTCCCAGCGCTATGTGCACCGCGACCTAGCTGCAAGAAACGTGCTGGTGGAAAACGAGAACGTGGTGAAGATCGGCGACTTTGGGCTGGCGAAAGCCATCCCCGAGAATCAGGACTATTACCGGGTTAAGGACGATGGAGACAGCCCTGTGTTTTGGTGAGCTCTTGCACGACCTGAAGTGGCTGGCTGCTTCAGCTAAGAATGTGGATTACACGCAGGTCATGGGAGGAACGTCAAACTCCGTACAGACAGCACCCGTAGTCGGGATCGAACCCGGGTCTCCGGTGCTGCATTCGCTGTCAGGCAGCAACTCTACTGCTGCCCCACCGTCTATAGCAAAGAATTTAAGATTACAAGCCCCTCTTTGACAATATTCCTCATTTCAGTCCTCGATGGAGCCGCCCTTATTCTTGCACTGTGTCCCTAGTCCTGGGCTCCTCAGCCAAGGAAAACATCTTCCCTCCATCCCGCCCATCAAACCCTTTCAGTTCCGTGTGTTTTGATGAGATCTCCTATATTCTCGAGCATATAGTCCATGTACTCAACCCCTCCTTACACAGCAAGTGAATCACCCACTGAGTGTATTGCATCTGTATGCTGATCAAGGGCTGTGTGAGGAGGGAGGGTGTGTTCTTTTGAGGTTAGCTGGCTTCCCCGGTGAAAAAACATTATTGATGGAGTGCTGGATTTGTGCATCATTTATATTCTCTTTTATTCCAGGTATGCTGTTGATTGTGTGAAGGAAGGGAAATTCAATTTTGCTTCTGACGTCTGGTCATTTGGAGTCACGTTGTACGAGCTGCTGACGTACTGTGAGAGTCGCCAGAGCCCACCTGCGGTAGGTCTCCCACCATAGCTCGCACTCATTGCTGCACACTTTCACAGTGTCATACAGCGTGGATGCCGGCCCTACCGCCCAACTTGCCCATGCCACCCAACATGTCCCAGCTGCACTAGTCCCTCCTGCCCACATTTAAGAATAAGGAGTAAGCCATTTAGAACGGAGACGAGGAAACACTTTTTCTCACAGAGAGTGGTGAGTCTGTGGAATTCTCTGCCTCTGAGGGTGGTGGAGGCAGGTTCTCTGGATGCTTTCAAGAGAGAGCTAGATAGGGCTCTTAAAAATAGCGGAGTCGGGGGATATGGGGAGAAGGCAGGAACGGGGTGCTGATTGGGGATGATCAGCCATGATCACATTGAATGGCGGTGCTGGCTCGAAGGGCCAAATGGCCTACTCCTGCACCTATTGTCTATTGTCTATTTGGCCAATATCCCTCTAAGCTAGTCCGAACCATGTTCCGAACTGTTTCTGAAACATTGTGAAAGTCCCAGCCTCACCTACCTCCTCTGGCAGCTTGTTCCATGCACCCCTCACCCTTTGTGTGCAAAAACAACACCCCTCAGATTCCTACTAAATCCTGCAGAGATCCCAACTCCTGCAAACAAATGTGAAGTCAGCATTTCCTGTGTATCCTTTGCTTCTCGCTTACACACATGGTCAAGGTTGTTAATGTCAGGCTAGAACGCACCCAGAATAGGAGCAATCCCATCAACGTGGGCAGGACTTGGACCTAACTGCCAGTGGCCATCAGGCATCAAACCGTGCCTGCTTTGCTGTTACTCATTGACCACGCAGTGTTCAGAATCAATCTGCAGAAAGGTCACTATTCAGTTTCTCTGCAAGACGACTTTGGCTTTGTTGAACCAATATGGTGTGCAGCCACATTAATGAATGCGGGCAGAGAACTTCAATGGAAATCACTTGTTTAACGACCCTCCAGGTTGTTCCTAATATAGTTTCAACTCCTTTATCATTGTTGTCCAAGTATGTGTGAGCCAAACCAGAGCATGAGTTGAAGCCTCCATCTTGGCCCCTTATGAACTAACTCCATTAGCTTGTGAAGGAGCTATGAATGCATGAAAGAATAACTCAATTCTTTTCAACATTTTATACTCAGAAATTTATTGAGATGATCGGAGTGACACATGGACAGATGACGGTGGTGCGATTGATCGATCTACTGGAAAAAGGCAGACGTTTACCCTGTCCAAAATTCTGTCCAATGGAGGTAAGAGCATAAATCTCTGGCTTTGAGCGTGAGGTTTCATTTCACACACACACAGCCCCTCCCACTGTTCAACTGAGAAGGACCAACCTTTTCTAAATTGATTTCCTTCAATATGATTTCAAGAGTCAGTGAGACGTACCAAAATGTGTTCTGTGTTGTTTCTCTTTAAGCCATACAATTCATTTCAGTAAATCTGCATCACACTCTTTTTCTCACAGTCGGCATCCTTTCCAACTTTTTTTTTTGCCTTGATCTGATTGCATCAGCCTGTGTTTAGCTGACCAATGCTTAAGATACCTTGCCTCCAGCATTTATCCCTGTACTCCAGTGTCTCAAGTGTGTGTAACCTTTCCACAACATCTTAATATTAACACATCAGCTTCATTCTTTTTAGACTTCCACTGCTGTCTTTTCCCCATTTACAAAAATATACTGTATAGGTCCAAAATGTATGACCTTGCATTTTCCTGCCTTGAAATGTATTTGCTGCAGTGTTTTGCCTGTTCACATCATCCCTGTAGTTTATTTCTTGCATTACTGCCAATCTTTGAATCAGGGACAGATTTACCTGCGGGTCCTTCTCCCATTTCGCCCAAGACATTTATACATATAGTGAATGGTTGTGGTCCTGATGGATTCTTGTGGGTCCTAGCATGACAAAATTAAAGTCTTCCCCTGCGTGCCAACTCATCCTCTCCTGCCACCCACTCAGTTTCCCAGCCAGAGCTATACATTGGCTTTGATGTGTTACTTCATTTATTTATTTTTTAATTGGAAAAAAAAATTACAGTACATTTGACGTATGGCATTACATTTCCCTCCATTTTGTTTTTTAAAAATAAATAATAACAACAAAATAACCCTAACCCGCCCTCTCTAAACACCCCTTGGCAGCTAATGTTTTCACTATACAAATATATCACTAAATCAAATGCACATTTTAACAATAATAAAGTAACAAAACAGAATAAAGGCGGCTCCTTACTTCATAACAAACTTGAATTATAAAGGAGGATGACTGACTGAACTGTGTTGCCTTCCACCACAGTGAAGAATGTTGTGGTGGATGTTTGTGTTAAATTCTATTGTGTATTGTGTGTTCTTTTTTTAAGTGTATCGCTGCTGGCAAATTCATTTCACTGTACCTTCGTTGGTGCATGTGACGAATAAATTTGACTTGGACTTTGTATCAGCGCCTTCTCTAAGTGCATATACATCCGCAAACACACATTTCAGTCACCCCTTCAAAATGTTTCTTCACTCTTGTTAGACAAGATCTACACTTTTAAAATCCATGTTACCTGCCTCTGACCTGGATATTGATAATTTCTCAACGAAGGTGTTGGGCTGACTGAAGTGTCAATCCCCCCCCCCCTCTCTCCTTACGCCTTTCCTGCACAGTGACAAGCACAGGTTCTCAATCGAATTCAATACAATGAACTTTATTTTTCTGTTAAGAACTTAGGTTTCTGCAGCCATACAACAAAAAGAAACAATTTTACAAGACACACAACCAACTCAATTCACACAGACATCCATCGCAGTGAATCTCCTCCTCACTGTGATGGAAGGCAAAGTCTTGTCTCTCCCCTGCTGTCCATCCTCTCCCGATGTTAAAGCCCCCGGCGGGCGATGGTAAGTCCCGCGGCTGTTAAAGCCGCGCTCGGCGATGTCAGGCCCCGCCCCGGGTCGTTTTCAGCCCCACAACTCGGGCAGGAGAAGCTTCCGCAGAAGGAGCTCCAAAAAGCGGCCTCCCACCAGGGACCCACGAGCTCCCGATGTCACCGTCCACAGGCCTGCAGCTGGAGCCTCCGAAGCTCCGAAGTCTGGTCGCAGTTCCTGAATCTAGAGAGCCATGGCAAAAAGAATCGTTAAATGATCTGCAACATTCTAACCTACCTCCTTCAGAACGCTGCACAGTGGCGCAGCGGTAGAGTTGCTGCCTTGCAGCGCCAGAGACCCACGTTCCATCCTGACTACGGGTGCTGTCTGTATGGAGTTTGCACGTTCTCCCTGTGACCCCATGGGTTTTCTCCTGATGCTCGGGTTTCCTCCCACAATCCAACAACATACAGGTTTGTAGCTTAATTGGCTTCAGTAAAATTCTAAATTGTCCCGAGTGTAGGGGAGTGCTAAAGTGTGGGGATAACTGGTCGGTGCAGAGAGGGTGGACCGTAGGACCTGTTTCTGTGCTGTATCTCTAAAGTAAAGTCTAACACCATGGATTGTTTGTAGCACATGTTGTGCTGCAGCAAGCAAGAATTTCATTGTCCTATCTGGGACACATGACAATAAACTCTCTTGACTCTTGATGTGTTACCATTTGCACCATTACTTTTCTTTTCAGAATATAATTTTGCTTAATTCTCTTGATGTCTAGCTTGTTCCTCTTTGTCTTCTCTAAGCCTGCCATTTCCCTGTCAGTTCAATGACAAATACATTGTATTGTATTGTATTGTAACTAAGCACACTTAACTTTTCTTTCCCCTGCAGATTTATAATCTGATGAACGAATGTTGGAAATCCGACCCAGCTGAACGACCCAATTTCCACGAGTTGTCTAAAACATTTCAGAAACTGTACGAGAGATACAGAAAGATTGAAACGTCAAGCATTCTCCAGAAGTGAGAAACACTGAAAGCTTCCAACCAACCTTTGTCTTTCTTTATTATTCCCTCTGCTGCCCTCCTGATCAACCCTGCCCCCATCGATCTCTCCCCAACAGAGGGCTGTTAACTGTTGCTACAGCAGCAAAAGCGATGCCAAATTGTGCACAGTCACCTCCCATGGATGGCAGAGAGTTTGTCTTGGTGTTTGATCATGGCTGTCTGTTGGCTGGGATATTGATACAGCACCTCGGAGTTCTTCAAACTGTGCCAAGACACAGAGCCCAGGCCTTGATATTGTGTCTCAGTGCAAAGACTAAAATAATACCGGTCACATTTGTAGCACTGGAATCTCATTTACATCATTGCTGTTCAATGGAGATTTTGATGAATTGTAACCAAGAAGTGTGACTGAAAAAGACTTCTGCCGAAGGTCAACATTTTTAACTCCTTCCAAGTATTCAGGGTGGGTGTATGAGTATCCTGATTTCAAGACAAGTGCAAGGACACATCGGCATACATCCTACACTTTGCTAACTTTATCAGAGTTGAAATGCCGTGGATAATTCAATCTTGGGAAATGCAGTTTGACTTTCCCTGTGAACAATGCCTGTGAGGCTTAAAATATGTAATTTAGTGTCTGATATAATTTGCTGTGTCACACAACAAAACTGGTGTAGCAATGTTTATTTTCAGAACTATGCCAAGAATTCACTCTCTTACTTTTTAATACTGTCAGTATTTGTGTCTTAAAAATGCTAGTATATATGTACTTTATATATTTTGATTTATGATATATAATGGACAACAATTCAATTTTGGGGCCTATAGCTCTAAGGTTTATACTGTTGGGAATTGAAATTTGCCGCCATCTTCTCTAATATTAGTACTGTTGCATGTCTTTCTGCACTATCTCTGCCAAATGAGGTTACCAAGCATCACGTTGGAGAAGGGGAACTCTCGTTTGTTCCCTTGCCAGGTTTGCGATATGGCTGACCGCTGAATGCGGAATCTATTTGTCTCCTCATTATAACCCTGCATCGTGCTGCAGTCTAGAGTATATTCACAGATGCATCAGTGGCCCCATCATGCTAAGGTTACATGAGCTGCAAGTTGAGAGAAGCCACGGAAGATCGTGAAGCCAAAAAACTCTTAAACAGAAGCAGAAGTCCCAACACCATGAGTCGGCATACGTGACTGAGGGTCTAAACACCTGTGAAGGGATTGAGCAGGCAGTCTGACCAGCACCACCTGCTGGGTTCTAGTACTGCACTTTTTACAGTGTTTCCACACCGTTCCACAACCACTGTTCTATTAGTATTCAAACACTTTATATCTTGCACGTCAATGAAAATATGGAAAGGCACTTCACAAATCATGTTAGTACAAACTGATAGTTGCACTTACTTCGTATGATAAAGATGGAGTTGATGATACTCATTGGGAAAGTTGGTTGAAATCGTTACTGGGCTTAGTTGTGATCTAGTTGTAAAACAGTGGAGCAGAGCATGGAGGAGGGTTCCTCGCGTGCTTGATCAATGTGGCCACTGCCTAATGTAGCTTTTGGGAATTCTCCAAGTATGGCTGGTCGTTGTGTGGTTGCTCCTGACTGGCCTGTTGTTGATGGGCTGGCGTGAACTGTGGTCTTTTGGGTGTGGAACATCTTCAGCAGAGTGCAACCAAGAATGGAGCTGGCACTCTGTAATTCCTTCAAAGAAATTTAATCATTGAGCTTCAAATATCTTTCAACAGTTTGAGTTTAGTTTATTGTCACATGTACTGAGGTAAGGTGAAAAGCTTTTGTTATGTGCTGTCTAGTCAGCGGAAAGACAATTCATATTTTTAAAACTGAGTCCCGAGAATTTGTTTTTAATCTTCGTACCCCTGTGTGGTTTATCAGTCGCTCCAAACACAGCTCGAGCATTGAATGGATTTTTGAACAGCCTCTTAAATCAAGGCTGAATGACACCTATTATCATTCTCCAGGCTGATTAGCCAATTGGACTGTGAGGCTGCCCAGCCAAGGATGTCACGTTTGAAGAAGGGTTTCAAACCAAAACGTCACCTATTCCTTTTCTTCAGAGATGTTGCCTGACCCGCTCCAGCTTTTTGTGTCTTACAATATTCTGTGCAGAAAATCAGGTGAGGAACGAAAGTAAGATGGATGGCTTGTTCTTCACTTCTCCTCCCTTTGATGCATGGTGGACGATCATTTTATAAGCCGTGACACATGCACAAAACTGCTTACTGGAACAGCAAATGCTTCTCAATCTCACCTTGCGCCTGGGAAGTCTTCCACGATGCAATTCAAGAAAAAAGCAACAAATGATGGAATTACAGAGCAGACATTTTGTGTTGATCTTCAGCACAAAGAGAAGGAGCAGAGCCACTGATCTTGTGCTCATTATCGAGGACACTTTGATTTGTTTTTTAAGACAGTGACTTATTTGTGAGGACAATGAGCTGAACTCTGCAGCGCAGGACGGCACGCCAGTTAGAAACTTGCTACGGTTTCCGAATAATTTGCATTTATATACTATCTCCTGTATAATAAAATGCCAAAGGTAGATAATGGGCGTATTATAAAGCAAGCCACCGGTTGTTCAACAAGAACTTGATTGTGAAGCATTTGAACTGGACAAAAAAAAAAGGCTTGAAAATCACCAAAGATATAAAAAAACTCAAAATACCTTGTGACATGCAGTTTGTTTTTAATTTGATGCACCATTATATCTAGGGATTGATTGTCAATGAAGGGAATAATGTATGTCATGTCGTATTGCACAAGAATGTGGCCAATATACTATTTAAAACTGATTATTTCAAGTTCAGGTTGAGCACGGCATAAACTATTTTGGAATACTGTGTGTGGAAGGCTTTGTGTGCACAGATTTGCACTTTGTAAAGGAATGGGGCGAGTGAGTCATTGGTCCGTGTTGGCCGGCTCCTCCGTCTAATTGCCCACAAGGAGGTTCACCACTTGAGCCCTCGGATACGTGGTTCACTGTTCCCACGATGTCATTGGGGAGGTTGCTTCAGGACTTTGGCCCAGTGATGTGTAATGGGCAGATTCCCAGTTCAAAATGGTGGGCAACTTGTAAAGGATGGCCTCACCCTGCTGCCTGGCATGTTCCTACAGTGCATCTTGTTTGGCTTCACTCCAGGCTATGTTTTTTTAAAAAGAAGAAGCTGCTCTGCGACGTGAGGAACTCCTCGTGTACACTTGTCATTGCTTTCCCTAATGTGTAAATCTCCTCTCACCTCTCAGAGCTTTGACTCGCACCCTGTACTTATGGGAAGCATTGATATTTCACCAGATAGTTGAAAACAAACTTTTTTTTTTGCAGAAGTAGTTATGGGTTTCACATGGCTAGCCAAACATCAAATATCTGTGTATGTGACAATGTTGTAATGGGTAGCATGGCTGGGTTATTTTATTATGCAGCAGGTTAAATGATTTTGTCAATATTTTAGATAACGGGGCTTGAATTTAAGATGGATGTGGGCTTAGGTTATCTGCAGATATTCCTTGTCCAGCCTTAATTGGAGCACGTACCAATTCACGTCATTTATCATGCAATTACTTTATTTTATTCTGATAACCATATTGTGTTTTTGCATTGTAATTATTTCTTCTGAAAATAATAAATATTCATTGTCACTGTCTGCTATTGCTTGTGTTGCATATTTGTAGAGTAAATGCTATTTAAGCAAGGGGTAAACCAAACTGACTGACACTTGGCCGGTGTTCATGTAACCTCACATCCCTCTCATTGTAGGAGGGATAGGACAAAGGGAGCACTCAGAGAGTGCCATGCTGTGGAGGTATTAAATCAACCCATTTGTGTTATTAGTTTGAGTTTAGTTTATTGCCATGTGTACTGAGGTACTGTGAAATGTTATGGTGTGGTAAGCAGTCAGCTGAAGGACAATACATGGTTACAGTTGAGCCATCCACTGTGTACAGATGCATGATAACAGGAATAGCCATCCACAGTGTACAGATAAAGTGCTACGGTTTCCCCTGAGAACCAGGTACCAGTATTATCCCTCACACACCCATTAAAAGATTTTTTTTTTTAATTTCAAAATAGACTTTATTCAATTAATACATGAACCGTACAAAAAATTATATCAACATTTTCGGAGGCTATACAAACATTCAATACTGTTCACAAATGTATCCCCCACTGGCGTGGAATCCCCCCACCCCACCCCATGTCCAGCAGCGGAAGGACCATAGACCATTAAAAGATTGAGCAAAACACATAGTACTGAGGTAATTCAGCAGGTTAGGCAGCATCTGTGGAGGTGATGTTTTGGGCTGAGACTCCTTTGGAATAGAGTCAGGGGAGAAAAGAGAGGAGAGGGGCAGGCAAAACGGTTACAGGCGGAAAGGGGGAGAGGGTGACTGGCAGAAGAGTGGGGTAAGTGGCAGGCTAGAGGTAAGGAGACAAAAGATGTTAGATAAGGAGAGGAGTGAGATGTAGTTGGAGGATGTAGGTGAAAGAGGCCAGGGGAGTGGAACATGTTTTTGTTTAGACTTTTAGAGATACAGCGCAAAAACAGGCCCTTTGGCTCCGTGAGTCTGTGCCGACCAGCGATCACTGTACACCAGCACTATGCTACGCACTTGGGATCATTTACAATTTCACCAAGGCCAAATAACCAACAAACCTGTACGTCTTCGAAGTGTGGATGGGAAAAAAAAGAACACCCGGAGAAAACCCACACGATGACTGGATACACACTCCACACAGACATGACCCACAGCCTCTGGCGCTGTCAGGCGAGTTTTGTTTATTATTGTCACGTGTACAGAATGAATTTGCTATTTATTTGTGTGCTATCCATTTAAAAAGACTATACATGAATACAGTCCAGCTGTCCACAGCAGGAGCTCCTCCAGTATATTTGGTCTACAGCAAAGATCTTATAGCTATAAGATATTTGGTCTACAGTGCACAGACAAAGTATCACCTTCCATGTGGAAGGTCTTGTATCCAAAGATCCTATAGCAAAGATCAAAGATCTTAGAGCGGATCTTTATCTGTTAATATGTGTGTTATGATTGTGTTTATAATTTGTTTGGTTGTTTTGTTGTTCCGCGAGCATTGCCACTTTCATTTCACTGCACATCTCGTATGTGTATGTGACAAATAAACTTGACTTGACTTGAAGGTTACACAAAAAAGCTGGAGAAACTCAGCGGGTGCAGCAGCATCTATGGAGCGAAGGAGATAGGCAACGTTTCGGGCCGAAACCCTTCTTCAGACTGACTTGACTTGACTTGACTTGTCCTATAGCATTATCTTTGCATGTATCCAATTGATGCCCATCAAATGTCGCGAGGTTTGCCCATACCGGAAGGATGTCTGGAACCTGGACTAATCAGCGCCCGTCTTACTCAGAGGTGGGTCACGACGTCTGTTCAACCGTTCAGCCAATGACAAGCGGTGGTCCTGTTGCTAATCCAAGATGGCGGCGACCGTTACTCCGCCGGCGAGCGAGTTGAGGGAAAAGAATGAAAATAAGGAAAGTAACCGCGGGGAAGAAGCGGAGGAGGAAGAGGAAGACTTCTCGGATGATGATCAGTGGTCTAGCCCGGGTCTGGGGTCCGACGGGGGGAGGTCGGACCTGTTGGAAGACGACGAGGCCGCGTTGCATCCGCGGACTCCCGAGGAGACGCTGGCCGAGCTGGAGGCCGAGGAGAGGGAGCAGCGGCTGGAGCGGAGCCGCCGCGAGTTCCGCAACCGGCGCAAGATCATCATCAGGAACCTGCCGCTGGACATCATTACCCAGGTGAGGTGGGGTGGGGGGCGGGAGGTGGCGGCCCAGGCGGCGAGGCCGCAGCGCTCGACATGGCGGCGGCGGAGGCGGAGGCGTCGTCAACCCGGCCCGGCCCCAGGCCGCGCTCACCCGGATGTTAGCTGTCAATCAAAGCCCGGCCGGGCCCGGCGTCTGCAGACCAACGCCGAGCGCGGCCCTTTGTTCCCCGTCTGCCCGCCCCCCCGCACAGTAACTGAGGGTGAAACGTGCTTGATGGGCACAAAATGCCCGTGCAAAAACAAGGCAGCATCTCTGGATAGGGAAGGAGTGAGAATAAAATCGACCCGGCGCTGGTTTACATCCTTTTTTTGCTTAACTCCACCCTCCGCCACCTCCACTTTAAAATTCCATTTTGGAGGACCAAGAACCAAAAACAAAAATGCCGCTCCAGCATTTTGTGTCTTATCTTTGTTCCTTTAACTCGGCGATGTGACACGATTGCTTTTTTTTATTAACATTACAATTAAAAACACTTTTTTTTTCAATTGTTGGTCTGAAGAAGGGTCTCGATCAGAAACGTCACCCATTCCTTCACTCCAGAGAAGCTGTTTCGTCCCGCTGAGTTACTCCAGTATTTTGTGCCTATTTCGGTGTAAACCAGCATCTGTAGTTCCTTTCTACACATCTGTAGTTCCTTTCTACACATCTGTAGTTCCTTTCTACACATCTGTAATTCCTTCCTACACATTGCTAGCATCATTTCTGAGTGGTGTCCTTTTAAATGTGTGATTTATTTGTAGGAAGTGGCACAAATATTTTTTTTACACACGGCAAGTTTCCCCCAAACTAAGTGTGAGGAAATAGCCCCAACCCGAAACGTCACTCGTTCCTTCTCTCCAGAGATGCTGCTTAATCCAATGAGTTACTCCATCGTTTTCTGTTTGCGATTAATGTTTAAGCAAGTTGGTACACGTAAATACTTGACCTGAAAATCTGAAGTATTTCACTTAAAGTAAGCTCAGTGGTATTCGGGTATGTCCGCCCTGGAGAATAAATGGGATCTTGTTTCGTGATCTTAATGGAAAGATTCCAACCATTTAATTCTACCGTGGTCGAAGTGAGGTGAGATTTGAATCCAGTCTGATTCAGAATGAAGTGAGTCACAGCTGACAATAAACTGTTCAGTTGTATGTAAAGTTCTTTGCAAAGACGTGTGATTTTTTTTTCTATCACAACTATCAAATTGTAGGGTATAGAGGCAAATAAATAAATGACGGGTCTTTGTCCCAAACATTATGGAAGGCACGATGTCTTGTAATTGCCTGAGTATTGTGCCATGCATATGTGGGCCACTTTACTGTCCACAGAACTTTCTGAATGTCCTTCCACTACCTCAACTCTTTCCTTCAAATGTTGCAAACCTTGCAATTCTTTTAATATTGTCTCCGGTCACCATTGCAAATTTCTCTCCCACTTCCTCAACCAAGTACTCATTGGGAAACACATTGTATAAATTCAATTTGTATCCACATGTTGAACTGTATCAATATGTGGACATCCGTTTATACATTTTTCTGGCAAAATCTTTGAGTGAAAAAGTTACTTACTTATGTGTGATATATCAGATAAAAACTTGTCGGCTTCCCTTTCCGCTTCAGCACTGCAGGGAGGTGGTGGGATAAGCATGAATAAATTACATGCAGTTCAGTAAGGTCAATCTGTGTTGATTTAACTGATCTTGGATGAGGCAAGAAATGGTACAGGTGGGAAAACTTCTTTTGGGGGAAAGTAAGGAGAAATAAAAACAGTAGATGCTGGGAACCTCAGCAGGGCAGGTGGCATCTGTAGAGGGAGAGAGAGAGTTTTTTTGACAAGCTGTTAACTCCCAGACCTACTTCCTGACCTGCTGAGTGCTTAGCACTTTCTGTTTTTTTGGTTTAGATTTCCAGCATGTCCAGGGTGGGATGACAGTCAGTGTCACAATGTGGATACAATATGGGGAGAAGGCAGGAAAATGGGATTAGGAGGCAGAGATCAGCCGTGATTGAATCGTGATATAGACTTGATGGGCCTAATGGCCTAATTCTACTCCTATAATTTGTAAACAGAAATGTTTTGGGGTTGATTCAGGTGAAATTCTTGTAAGGAGGACTGGTATTGGTGAACCTCTTGTAAGGAGTACAAATGAAGCAGAAATGCCTTCACAATCGGTTACTTGAGGAATAATTGCATAATATTCTCGTTCTATTGTGTAATCACTGATCACCTATAAGATGCATTCGGGTACACAATACCACCACTCGCCGCCATCACCATCCAACTGTTCTAATGAAACTAAAGATAAATGTTAGATTGGCACTTGCCAAAGTCAACGTACAATGTTTTTTTTTTCTTCTTGACAATCAATCTCCTCCCTCAGAGTTGTATTTAGTAGTCTATCCAACATGCTATTCCTCAAACATATTTTGATTGGCTATTTGACAGTGCAAACAATCCAGGTTCTGGCATTTACATTCTTGTAAATATAGTGAGTGTTCCAGAAATGTCCTTGTGTTTCCTGTAGGAATGAACTGAGGGTAAATTTGACAGTCGCTCACTCACTCACCAGAGCCTGATCCCTGTGGCTTGGAAATGTGTCAGCTGATGCTGCAAAGTATAGAGAATAGTCATCGGCAACATGTACTTTAGTTTATGCATTAAATATATTCATGAGTAAGAAATGTTGAATTTACAAAGATAAGTTGGTCGTACCATTCTTGGAAGAGTTTGCAGTCTGAGCTGTCTCATTTTTAGTCAGTATTGTATACTGGGCTGATGTACAGTGCCCTCCATAATGTTTTGGACAAAGTCCCACGATTTATTTATTTTTCTCTGTACTCCACAATTTGAGATTTGTAATAGAAAAATCACATGTGATTAAAGTGCACATTGTCAGACTCTATTGAACATTTTTGTTTCGCCATGAAGAAATTACAGCTGTGTTTAAACAGAGGCAAATAAATAAATGATGGGTCTTTGTCCCAAACATTATGGAGGGCACTATCACTAGAGCAAATCTTTGTGTGAATGATAAAGACTGGGAGAGAGAGAGACCTGAATAATTTTAGAAATAGTTGTTTTTTTTAATCACTCCCACGAAGCATGATTTAATGTCATATAAGGTTTTCAAACTTCAGAGGGCGAGAGATTGAACAATGAACATTGAGAGAGGGTTTGAAAGTGATCGTTAAACGACATGAAAAAAATTAAATCTTTACATAACAAAATACAAGCGCAATGTTTCATCATGAGTGCTTATTGTGGTTCAATCTATGAAGGTTATGGGAAGTTCTAGTGCCTCCACTTAATGAGCTGACACCAGGCTAGTGGAACAAATTGGCATTCACTGGATTATCAAGTAGCATCTCACTTTTTTAAAGTGCAATAGTTTTTGATAACTTTGCTTAATGTTGGGAAATGTGTTGAATATATATCAAAAACCTTCAGCACAGGGTTTTCTTAATCTTAATTTAAATTTTTTTTAAATAATTCATCTGACTTGTTTTACAGGAAGTCTATGAATTGCTGAGTGAGTATGATCTAAAATACTGCTTCGTGGACAAGTACAAAGGCACAGGTAAGTGTTCTTGATTATCTCCATCATGCCCAGATTTCAATGAAGACTCAGAACTAAAATCTGACTGTAAATAGTAAACTGCCTGAGGTGATCTTGTGCTATATGCCAGGGAGCAATGGACTTGCCCATATGTGAATCCTAGTCTTGGATTTTAATGAAGTTAGAGAGAAGTACTAAAACAAGCATAAAAATATAGGTGCAGGAGTAGACCATTTGGCCCTTTGAGCCAGCACCGCCATTCAATATGATCATGGGTGATCATCCAGAATCAGTACCCTGTTCCTGCTTTCTTCCCATATCCCTTGATTCTGTTCATCCCTCTCTGGTACATTATAATAACCTCCCAATTCTTTTATTAATAAACCTGAAAACTGTATCATTCTTTGTAAACTTGAGTTTTGGATATTTCTGAATATATTCTTTTAATTAATACATCTAATTTATATTTTCTAATTTGTACTTGAGTAATAATCTAGAACAATGTTGCCCTTTTATACTTTTGTCATACTCAATATGGTTTCGCTTAAACAACTATCTACAGGTGAACAATTTTACCTCACTCTCAGCTTTTACCTCACTCTCCACTCAAACAGCCTTCCATGTAAACTAAAGACTTGAACTATTCCTATTTATCCTTGACTCCATTCACCGAGAAACCATTAGAAAGCCCTTTGGAATATATGTTATATTGTATTAACAATTTGTTTTCTTGTTTATTTCTAGCCTTTGTCACGCTCTTAAACAGGGACCAAGCAAACTCTGCCATTGAGAAACTTCACCAGTCCACATTGCGAGACCGAGAGATTTCAGTCCAGCTGCAGCCTACCGATGCTCTGTTGTGCATTGCAAATCTGCCACGCTCCTTCACTCAGCAGCAATTTGAGGAGCTAGTGCGGCCTTTTGGGAACCTGGAACGATGCTTTCTTGTGTACAGCGAGGTCTCTGGACACTCTAAAGGCTATGGTTTTGTGGAATACATGAAGAAGGACTCTGCTGCCCGTGCTAAATCCGAGCTGCTGGGAAAGCAGATGGGTACGCGAACCCTCTATGTTCACTGGACAGATGTGAACCAACTAACTTTTGATCTCACACATTCTAAGTGCCTGTGTGTAGACAAACTACCACATGATTACAAAGACCTGGAGGGACTCAGTCAAAACTTCAGCAGTCTCCATCAACCAACCTACTGTCAGGTATGATCAATAGTCATGGGATGCAGGCATTCTTAGTCTAGGATGATTGCAAGGGTATTTTAAACCTATGGGCATCCTATTCTCCATTATTAATGCCCAGCATTCTGTGCAGCAAAGGCTTGCTTAGTTTTACTTCTATTATTTATTTGTCACTTTTCAGCATTTTTTAATTATACAGATGCTGCAGTGGATGGTTGTCTTCTGTTTTTGTTTCTATTCTAGTGCCGTTGCATGAGGTAGTAAAACTTTAATGACTGGCCCGTTTAATATGATCTTAGCCTATCTCCAACATCCGATTCCCTTCGTGCCCCAAATGTCTCAAGATCTTGCCCTTAAATGAGCATCCAAAGCAGTTTGGAGTATAAAATGGAAAGGCTTTGAATGAATAACAGCTTTCCTCATCCCAGATGTTAATAAACATTATTCAATCCTGGGACTATTTGCCCTATATGTATATTTAATTGAGGTTATCTCTCATTTTGTAAACAGTGAGTAAGGCCTGTACGATTTCATTTCTCCTCATGGATGAGACAAATTTAAATCTTAAATTGATCAATTTTGGCTGCCTCTTTTTATTTTTTAGAAAAAAACATTTGATCAACCTTAGTCTTAAGGAAGAGGAACATCCTGAATGTGATAATGATTATGATGATCTAATTTGTAGCACAAAATTGAAGCCATTGCAAATTGCTGTACACATTTTGAAATTGTGTCTCTGGAGATAGAAAGGATACATGCTGGATATTCTAGTCCAATAAATTTTGGTATTCATCAGAGGAGATGGCAGCTTTAGGTCTTTCATCATTCCTTGGCAGTTGAACTGAACAAAATAAGGAATTATACTGAAGCAATGAACAGGGCATGAAAAGACTGCTAAACCAGTACAATATTTTTCACTAGGACTACAACTTCAATAGGTAGATTAGTTGGTGCAGTCTGGATGCGATGATAGACTTGGTGCAGGCATCCGATTAATTAGTTTGCTCCAAGCACAGCATGCTGAATTCTTCCTTTGTAAATTCAGAATGTGAATCGGTATTCACCACCACTATTCACAATATTAGAATATATGCAGTCCATTTCGCATTAAGCAATAGAATTAATAAAGGTGCAGCTTTGGAGATAAGGAAGGAAAGACTGAACCAGAGGTAGACAAAAATGCTTGAGATACTCAGCGGGTGAGGCAGCATTTTTGTCTACCTTCGATTTTCCAGTATCTGCAGTTCCTTCTTAAACAAAAAACTGAACCAGGCTGGGTGACTGAAAAGTTGGACAGAAAGATGGCAGTTTTAAAGGGGTTTATATTTAGAGGGGTTAGTGGAATTAGTCTTTGCACTATAACTATTCGAATCATGCATTATAAAGTACATTCTTGTAAAATGCTAATAATGATAACCGTAACATTGCAAGGCTTTTGAGATTATGAACATAAAAAAAGAGGAAACAAATATGGACTTTCATGCCTTCTCTGCCTTTCAATAAAGTTGTGGCAGATTTTGTGTGTTGTCCTGTTTCCCACTCCATCCCTTTTTCCCTTGACCCTGACTGTCCAGCATTCTTCAGTTTTGAGTTTCAATATATCCAGTGATTTGGCCTCACAATCCTCTTCAATAGTGGCCACATAAGATTTTCAACTGTACAGCAATTTTTGGGGATCTCTAGCCTATACAGCAAACTGCTTATCTTGATATTTTGTGCCTGGCCACATGAGCCTTCCTTCTGTCAGTGATTGCACCTCAGTTGTGGAATGAATGGTTTTATGCCCTATTGATGTGTATTTTGATTTTTGAGTGTATTTTCGGGGAGTAAACCATCAACCACCGAGGATCATGATCTTGTTTGCTTGTTTACCTTTGTTTATTTCACTTTCCTTGCCCCGCTCACCCATGTTTTATGTCCCTCTTTCTACAGCTTGCTCAAGGCACCGATGGGCAATTTCGAGGTTTTGCTGTTGTGGAATATGAAACTGCAGACAAAGCAGAGGATGTGCAGCAAGAGATGGATGGCATATGGGTTGGCGGCAACCACATTCGGGTGTCATTTTGTGCACCTGGGCCCCCGGGACGGAGCATGCTTCCTGCCCTGATAGCAGCTCAAGCTATGGTGAGTCAGTTATCACATTTACTCTCGTGTACCGATTTAGAGCATTTGATCTTCATAATGTTTAACATATAGATTGAATGGAAATGGAGATCTTAGCAGTTTGTTAGGAAAGCTTAGTTCAATCTTGAACATTCCATTCACATCTAATAACATAGTCATTAAATATAGTCTTCATTTGTTTTAATTCTTGTCCTAGGCAATGAACCGTGGGAAAGGTCTTCTCCCGGAGCCTAATCCCGTGCAGATTCTGAACAGCCTCAATAATCCAGCAACACTGCAGCTCCTCTTAAACCCATTAATCCATGGAGGAGCTGGTGGGCTGCAGGGTGAGTAACAGCGCGTCAGCTACAGATGGATGTATATTTAATGCTAACCACTGTATCTTCCTTGGGTTGTTTACAGTGTGCAGGGTGAAGCGGTTGTAATTGTTACAGTCTTCCGATCACAATATTGAATTCTCCAACTTTAGATAACTTATTTTATGTTCCTGTATCAGAACAGACGTTTCTACTGTAAGCAATGTCTGGTATTGATTCAGTGTTGTTATCCTGTGATCTGCTGGACATGTCCCACAACCTGGCATTTTTTTTTTTATACTTCATAGTCTGGTTCTGTCACACTGCTCTCATTAACCCATTGATAGGACGATCTCTACAACTTATCCCAAAGCAACCCATTTGTACCCTATCTCAGATATCACTTGTCCTAGTCATCCTTCCCCTGCCTTCCCTGCATTTTGTTTTCTTTCCTTCTCAGTTGTGACAATGTTTTTGACCTGAAACATTAACTCTAATCCTCTCTCTATGGATGCTGGCTAATGTACTGAGTGTTTCCAGTATGCTTTTTATTTTTCAGATTTCTAGCATGTTTTTCAATTGATATAAATGTTTTTGATAACATTTATGCTTTGTTTCCTTCAGGACTTTTAGGAGTTGCACCAACAATGCCACTTTTGGGGAATCCTGGTTTAAGTGCTGCCCTCCTGCAGTTGCTTTTACAGAGCCAAAATCCAGCACAAGTCCAGGTAAATCTCTTCGTACACAAACAAAAGGTAGAGAAAATAAAATATTTGCTTTGAAGCCCGAGTACATACCTGAAAGGATTACAAGTTTTTCCCTTTTGCTGAAAAGTAAATATGAAGCATTGATGGTTTTGTTATTATCCTGAGTAAAACTGATGCTCACCATGAAATCGTTGGCAGTTCTGCAAGTGTCTCATTTACTTAATTGAACTTGTTTTCAATTTAAACTTTCTTGGTTTAAATCCTTCCCCTTTGTTTTGTCCTCTTGTGTGTTTGGAATGATTTTCAGCCATATTGACTCCAGATCATTGCATGATTGAAGGAGCTACAGGAATGACTAAAATTATATAATCCAACAGATGATAATTTGGGAATAGTGGGAATGACTGTTTTTGATACCAGTCACTAGGCTGAGCTGGTTGGTGTGAGAAACAACACGAAAAACCTATTCAGCAATTTTTGTGTATGTTTGGACTGATGTGCTTTCCTCGTATCTTAAGAGATAAACAAATGATCCTGTAGATCTAGTTTAGAGATACAGTATGGAAATGGGCCCTTCGGCCCACTGAGACCAGGCCGACCATCCATCTTTCATGGCAGTCTACGTTTTCCCGCTTTCTCATCCACTCCCTAGAGGCAATTTACAGAGACTAATTAACCTACAAACACACAAGTCTGTGGGAGGAAACCAGAGCACCCGGAGGAAACCCTCAAGGACACAAGGAGCATGTGCAAACTCGACACGGATAGCGTCCGGGGTCAGGATCGAACCCATATCTCTGATGCTGTGAGGCAGCAGCTCTACCTGCTCTGCCTGTGCTGTCCTCATATTTATCCAGATTATTCATGAATCCCCTCTATAACATATATGAGTCAGTATGTCTTATGTCCATTCTCTTCACATTGCTAAATTTGCAGTTTGCCATGTGGCGTTTAAAGAGAACATATGAAAATGAATGTTGTAAACCTGGCTCAATGCGTTGCATGGTATCTGAATGGAAAAGCATCACTCCTCAGTTGAATAACTATTCCACAATATTTATTTCCTTTAATGTTAATCTCCTTTTTTACAGACACTAAGTTTTAGTGGGGGGCCTCCACCCAAAATATATTTGGGGAGAGATCAGGCAACTGTTTTGTTGAGATTAAAGATGGGACACAAGAAATGGGAGTAATGGAAATGGACCGTTAGGTTCCACAAGCCTGCTGTATAATTCAGCAAAATCATGGTTGATCATGCCTGACCAACCACCACTCCTGCCTAATTTCCCAGTCTTTTTATTTCCACTGTCCAAAATCTATTTTGAGATGTGTTGGTGTAATGTACTTCCCTCTATACATTCACAGCCTTTGATTCCCCTGCTGTCCAAAATCTATTTAAAGTTGTATGATGTAATGTTCTTCACTCACCTACCTTAATATAAACCCTATGATCTAAATGAACCCAGCTCCCTGCCCACCGGGGCTAGATTCCCTTGTGGGCAAGGTTTCAACTGTACTGTAAATGCTGTGCCTGAAGTTACTGTGCAATTTAAGCTGTTTACTGCAGTGCAAAATACATCTGAGGTTCTCAGGTAAGCTGCTTGAGCTCATTAATGCCCACTCATAAGTGTTCAGCTAACATCAGCCAGCACCAGTAGGTGTCTATCGCGTGCAAGATGGAATGGACCAAAATGGGCATAATTTCAATTCCATATTTTTACTCCATATACTTTGCAGTTTTTAGAATTATGAGAATTGATTTTAGTATCAGTCCTTAAAGGCAGCAGAACTTCTGTTGGTTGAATGGTGATAGGATAAATGTCAAAGTACATCTCTCGCCTAGTTGACAGGGGGGTTAGTTTTATGATCAATGCTTTAAAAATTCATACAGTGGAGGTTTTGGTAAACCTTTTCCTGTAGCTGATGAGAATTGTGCTTTGGTTTATCCTACACTCCATGTTCCAGTGATTGGCACATTCAAGACAAATGGAAGAGAATGATGTTCACTCAAAAAACATGTGGATTCAATAGAGATTTCTTTACATGGCTCCTGTGTTGATGGCTTTCTGTGTTGGGGAGAAAATTGTGGATGAATGTTCCCATTAAAAAAAAAACCAATTCTTTATATGTTAATTATTGATGGAATTGATTAAATGTTTGTTGGAATAACCCGACCCATGCTGGATGGGCAGAATGGTGGCCTGAAGTGTACTTTTCTATGATTCCATTCAAATGAATTGAGCATTCCTTGGCCAGGCATGAGTACAACATTGTCTGCATTTTTTTTCAGAAGCCTGGGATTCTGGGTGAATCTCCTTTAGCAGCTTTACAACAAAACCCAGGACTTGGAGGACCACCACAACCAGGAAAAGGACTTCTTGGTAATTCGCCGTCAGGTATCTTTAAGTTTTGGAAACCATGCCGAGTACTTTATTTACTACCTTATCCAACTGTGTTGCCAGCCCAAAGTCCTTCTGCACATCATAATTCTTGAGTTCCCCACACTTTACTGTACATGTCCTATATATTATATAGTCCCAGTATCCATCCTTGCAGTAAACTAGTTCCAGACATCCAGACATAAACATCCATCAACTGCTCCCTTCTGCCTCTTATCACCAAATCAACTTTGCTCTTTAATTAAGTATTGCCATAAAATCATTAACTTGCTTATTGCCCAAGCAAAATAATGAGGGGCCAAGCCAATGTCACTGACAACTCAAAATTGTGGCTCGGTGGTGAACCAAAGCAGACAAGTTAGCTCATGAATCACTGGCTTGACAGATGTCTTTCAGTAGCCGCTTTCCTGTAGTTCAGTGTTAATTATTTCACAGTAACTTTCATCTGGCATCACCTTCTCCAGAGTGGGTCAAAGAGCAAGATCCGTGTGGCATCACGCAGCTGAACAGACCATAAATGAAGGACCCAATGCATATGGCGGAAACGGTCTCCCAATGTCATGGGCCACTGGAGATATTCTGCTCCATTCAAGATGACATGATAATGGAGGATTTGGAAGACCTTTTTTGTCTAAGCTTTCCATATGCCATTTAATAATTTGTAAAGTTTATAGCCAATGTTATCCAATAATTGGATTGATTTTTTAATGACTAGAATCAATGCAATATATTTTTAACCTTTTTAATTTTTCCCATGTTATTCAAATACCAGAAAAATAAATGCTTTGGCCAATAAGCCAACTGGATTGATGGTCCTCAGCCTATCTTCACCAGTGACTGTTTTTGAGCAGTCTGTCTTTACCCCTTCGTCTTCAGTTTCTCTCTCTCTCTCTCTAACTCTCTCTCTCTCTCTGAGGGCCTGTCCTTAAGTTGAGAACTTCTAGAAACTCCAGGCTGTGAGGTAAAAGGTTCTTTGGCAACCCATTTGTCCATTCTAGAGAACTTTTTATTGTGATTTTAGACTCCGAGGACTTTCCCTTTTAGAAGAGTGAATTGTAGAAGTAGCTTATCTGTAATATTATTTAAAGTTGACACAGTGTCCCTCTTTGGATTATGTTATTGAAGAATTACTTATAGGTTTAATTAAGGTTCCAGTCAGAATTTTAATTACATTATTTTCTGATCTTTTATTATTTATCGCCTTTGCAGGACTGAATTCTGAAAGGGGACATCTGAATCAACCTATGATGCCAATGCCAAACCAACAATATCATGGACAAATGTCGGCAGATGCGATGGGCATGATGGAGAATCCATCTCACTCTCGGCAAGTCTCCTCACCTCCAGCTTCTCTGCAAGGAATCCCCACCTCCATCCTGGGTTCTGTCCTCAATGATTTGAAGAAACAAAGGAACCAGAATATGTCTCAAGAGGCTGGCTTGGCTACATCAGGGGTGAGATATGGATTTAATCAGATGGTTATACCTCCATTTAGTTTGGCTTAGAGATACGTGCTGTGTTATGGATTGTAGATTATGGAAGTTTATTCCTGCAGGGTCAATTTATTCTTAAACAAATGCTTGGAAAGTGATTATCCTAGAAGAGTGCTTGCAATACAAATACGAACCGATGCCTTCGATTAATTTAAACCTCTTCCTCTTATCTTTTGGATTGTGATCTGTACCATAACTGATTGAAAGAAAAGTCTGTTCAAGTTCTGAAAAGTACTGTAAAGTACTGTTCAAACTGCACTTTACAGTACTTTTCTGAAGTACTGTAATATCTGAAGTACAGAATATCTGAAGTACTGTTCAAACTGCACTTCAGATATTCTGTTCCTAATTATGGGTAACGATAGAAAGATTGTTCGACAAGAAACAGTGCAGAAGAGAGTCACAAATGGGAATACAAGTCTGAAGAAGGGTCTCGACTCGAAACGTCGCCGATTCCTTCTCTACAGAGATGCTGCCTTTCCTGCTGAGTTACACCAACGTTTTATGTCTATATTGGGAATATAAGTGTCTGCCTTGTGCAGTGTTAATTGTAAGCAGTATGGTTTAATGAACACTCATTCCTGTAAAACTAAAGTTCAACTTATTTGATCAATTGCAAGAAGCAAAATGCTGGAGGAACTCTTTAGGTCAGGCAGCATTTTGGATTGGGACGTATCTTTGATCTATGTCTCCCTTCCGTGACCAATGTTTTGGATATCTGAGCTAGAAGTCAGATTGCAGATACATTTTGCTTGACAACATTTGTGTGAAGCACTATGATGTTTTTACTGTGTTAACTGTGCTATGGAATTGGTTGTGGCAGAGAAAGATTTGCAAATATGATTAATTGAAACTTGTATCACTCTGGAATGCAATAGGGAATGGAAGAACATTTATTAGACTGAAGATAATACTATTTTTGTTAACAAGCATTGATGAGTTTAGTGGTGTAGTTGATCCTGTCTTGCCACCGGCTTGAATAACACCAAATTTCTGTTGCAGCCATCTCTGTTGGGAGAGCCACCAAAAGATCTGCGAATGCCTCAAAATCCATACCTCAATCTACGAAGTGTGTTCCCAACTAATCTGTCTGGTATGGAGCAATGTAAGGTTTATTTTACTTATGTTCAAAGTGCAAAGGATGGGGAAAGTGTGGTTAAAAAGGTTGGCTGTTGCTTTTTGTTCTGTGAAAGGCTCTGCAAAGAAAGTATTGCTGATGAGTCCTGTACCTTTCCTTTTGGTTTTCTCTTACATACTCTATATCCCTAAAGAGACTCCCTTGAACCCCCTTGCCTATACCTGCCCTATACTACATCGAAACTATTTATTGGCTTTAACATTGATAATGCTCTCCTCTTCAACAGCCAACACCAGTAATTCAATGTCCTATGGGCACAGTACTGGTCTTCTGGGAAACTACCCAAGCTCCAGCCCCAGAATTCATCATGGATCTGGCATCGGTGATTATCCGGAGACTGGAGGCAGTCAGTCGAGTTACGGCAGCATGGAAAACTATGATAATTACAACCATTCTTACAGGGACTATGGGCAGGTATGTCTTTGTTGGCAGGGTGTTGGATTTTAGCATAATTAGGTATTGCCATTTGCCATTGAACCTTTTTTTTATACTAAATTATAATTTGCTGTGGCTAATAAGCATGCGCAAATATATTTAGTTGTTGAATGGACAGAATATTGTCCATTCAACAACTACTTATCTGTGTAATCTCTCTACAGCTAATTCCGAAACGGGAAATGTTATTACATACAGGCAAGAGTTTTAATTGCATTAGACAACGGTGGGGAGTGGAAACTGCTTAAATTGGATTTGAGCATGCGTTGCTAAAAATATATAATCTACAACTTTTATGCAAGGAAGTACTTCATTGCACAGATAATGTTAAATCAAAGTCCTATGTGTCTACTCGGGTGGGTTTTAAAGACCTGTGGTTCTATTTGAATCAAAACAAAAAGGTTCTCAAAAGTTAAAGCCAATTTTATTCGTCACATGCACCCAAGGGTGCAGTGAAATACACTGAATCTTAGCTTCTTGTCCAATATCTGCCTTTCAACTAACAACACTTAAGAGTGGAGTCGGTTCCTCACGTGCATAATCACTGAAATACTGGAAGGTCTCAGTTTCTTGTTCTGTTGGATTTCCATCGATCTCTATTGGAACATCTTGCTGCTGGTGCTAGAGGGGAGTAAACCTTAACGGTTGCAACTCTAACCAAAATGTTGCATGCACTTAGCGAAACTAAGCATATTTAGAGTGAACTGTCTAATTTTATCGTGGCAGGAAAGAGAAAGGGATATGGACCATTATACGGCATCAGGTGATCCGAGATATCGAGGATATGCCCGTGACAGGAGTGAGGTAAATATTACAAAAAATAGATTTTATTCGCTCCTAGACTGTGGAACAACATCCCCCTTCCATCAGAACTGCCCCCTCCATCGACTCCTTTAAGTCAAGACTAAAATCTTATCTATACTCCCAAGCCTTTCCTGAGCGAGGGTTATATGTATATATGTATGTTGTTTGTTTGTCTATACTATTCTTATAACAAATGTAAAGCACTTTGGCCAACGAGTTGTTTTTTAAATGTGCTATATAAATAAATGTGACTTGACTTGACTAGAGCATGAGTGCGGATTCGAGGATTAGCAGTTTGACCTATGAATCCGTTAAATGTCTTTTTGAGATTGATTATAATAGCCAACTGAATTAGAGACGAGCAAATAAATGTAAGGAGAGAAGAATTTGACAAAGTGTTCCTATTGTGAAGACCGTTTGACTGAATTTTGTTTCTGTTTAGGATAGAGAGCTGGAGAGATACTCAAGGTCCCGTGACCATGGCATGGGAGGCATGCGAAGCTACGGACGTGATCATAGTGATGTGAGTATTATAAAGGAAATGCCCGATTCGAAACGAGCTTCCCAGATAATGTACTAACCTAATGCACAGCAATGAATTATGAAAACTATGCCTATGTGTAGAAACAAACTCCAGATGCTGGTTTGTTTCGAAGATAGACACGAAATGTTGAAGTAACTCAATGGGTCGGGTAGCTTCTCTGGAGAATAAAGGATGGGTTTCGGTTCGGAGTTCTTCTTCAGACCCTTTGCCTACTTTTGCTGCTGATTCCTATCAATGGAAGTGGTTGGGTAACGCCTCAGCTACACTGAGTTAAGAAAGGTTGCTAGCAGTCAGGTATTCCCAATTATGACTGACAGAGAGGCAAACAATGTATGGTGTTGATAGGGGTACAATAGATGTTTGAATAACTTGTGTATAATGGCCAGTTGGACATTATTTAGATTGACCCAACAAGGAGCCGATGTATTAAGAAGGGGAATTATTTGGGAATGTATCTAATCAACGCTTTATTTGTAGGAAAGGGAGATGGAGCGATATCAACTTCCACTTGACTCTGGACTTGGAGGTTATGAATCTGACCAAAATCAGGTAAAGATTAGCCTAAAGAACCTTTCAAATGTTTAAAGGATTAGTTTTAAAATACTCATCGGCCATTGAGCTTTGTGTCTTGACAGGACCTGGCATGATTAGGGTTGTTAATTAAGGAAACATAATGGTATGTTCTTGTTTTGGCACAGAGCTACGGAGTGTTTAAATTAGTTAGCCGACACTATTAAATGCGCAATGTAAAGCTGTACAAGCCTGCCAGAGGTCAACCTGTGGGTTATTGGCTCTGTTTGGAGGAGCCCACAGGAGTGGTTCATCAAGTTATCTTTGTCCACTTACAAATGAGGGTAAAGTGTGAGGATTGGAGGGCTTTTGACCTAAGTTCCCCGCCTAGTAGCTTTGAGTGTAGGTCTGCGCAAAATGAGATTATATTTGGCTACTATGGTGGCCATGGTCAGAGAGCCTACCAGTATAAACTGTCCAGATTGTATATGGATGGCTTCAAAGTTGAGCCATTAAAGAGAGACAAATGCAGTTGTGTGACTGTTGGTTATGCTCCTTATAGGTGGGAGAATATGAAGTAGTAAATGTTAGATGCATTTTCAACTTCTCTGAAGTTGTGCATGATCTTAAATTAATTAAATGTTGAATGAGTTATCTCTGTTGATAGTGAAGGATTGTTAATTTTTTTAATTTTTTTTTTATAGCGATCAACTCCAAATCATTGTGGCTACAATGATTTGGAATCAGCTACACCTCAACTGTACTCCAGCTCGCCCACATCCTATTTCACTAGTGGCCTAAGAGCGGGACTCCGACAGGGCCCCTCCTCCCAGGTAGAACACCAATAATAGAAGATGCATCACTATGCATAGTCAGGCTGTTGTGAAGTGCAATATTTTGTCAATGACACAGTAGGTTAAATGATAGTCCATACTATAAATTGCTACGATTCCCTGAAGGATTCATACCCAACTTGACTAGAGACGTTCATGGCGGGTGGGGGTTGTCACAGTTCAATATACAAAGTAAGTTGCATCTCAAGTCAGTCAGGGGAGAAGTTGGGGCTTTTACATCCCTCAAATGTCTATGCTTCAGTTAATTACTTTGTGGGACAAAGATCGGCGAAATGATATTACATGTCCTTGGCAATGCCATCGAGCAGGTCCTTCCCACAATAAATAACCTGCTCTTTGATGCCAGGTTTTTTATTTCACTTGTGAATTTCAGAGATGAGAGTGACTGGCAGCTTTTAATCAATGCAGCTTTTAATCAAGTGTGGATTGGGAGCACCCAGTCATGTCTCGCACAAATATGGTGGCCCTGCTATACACAAGATTAAGCATCTTGGTCTCAGGATTACATGGCAAAAAGTTGCCCAATGCATTGCCCCGAGCCAAGTCTTTGGGATACTTGCTGCTAATGGTGAAAAGTTCAATCTCATTTGTAACTCATCAGTATAGCAGACTATGCTGGCATGCAGCAAGACCTAGGCAATATTTGGGTATGAGCTGATATCTGACAAATCGCATTCATGTCACAAACCGCTTCTCATCCTGCTGCACTCCAAAGAGTCTCAGCTTACTCAACATCTGCCTATAGCTTAGACCCTCGAGTCCTGGCAACACCCTCGTAATGTTTGTTCCTTTAACACGAACAAATCTAATGACTGAGGTTTATATTCTATCTTCAGGCTGGCTAATAATTTAGAGAAATAAGGTGTGTTTTGCATTGAGGGCAGAAGCTTTCACATGCTTATTAAAAGGAATAGATGTCCAATGTTTAATGTTTTTCTTACTGTTTAATTAATTGTAGATATGTTCCCCTTGTCCTGTTGCAGGTGAACCCACTGCTGAGCTCCGGGGCAGGCCTCTTGGGTGCTCGGCCCTCTAACTCCCCACCAGGCGCCCTGCTGAAGGTGACACTCGCTTTTTGACCTGCTTCTATCTATTTGCATTTTATGTTGGAAACGTGCCAATGCAAACTGCATTGTGGCCACGGAGTATTTCTCAAATGTCGTGACCTTATGTATGTTGAACGTATGATTAATTTTTGATGGCACTGGGCCTATACTCGCTAGAAAGATAAGGGGCGACCTCATTGAAACTTACTGAATAGTGAAAGACCTGGATAGTGAGGATGTTTCCACTAGTGGGGGAGTCTAGGACCAGTGGTCATAGCCTCAGAATAAAATTACGTACCTTTAGAAAGGAGATGAGGAGGAATGTCTGCAGTCAGAGGCGAGAGAATCAGTGGCATTCATTGCCACAGAAGGCTGTGGGCGCCATGTTAATGGATATTTTTACGGAATAGATTCTTGATTAGTATGGGTGTCATGGGTTACGGGGGGAAAGCAGGAGAATGGGCTTGAAAGGGAAAGGTATATCATTCATGTTTAAATGGCGGAGTAGACTTGATGGGCCGAATGGCCTAATTCTACTCCTGCAACTTATTAACTTGTGAACTTGATTATTTCGCAGACTCCACTGATCGGTCACAAGCGGGGTGCCTCTCATCTGATCCCATCACCTGAGCCCAGCCCAGAGGGAGGTTACATCGGCCAGCACTCCCAGGGGCTGGGCGGCCACTACGCCGACTCTTACTTGAAGAGGAAGAGGATATTTTAGCTGGGGACCTGGCGTTTCCATCTAGAATGATGCAGTTATTTTTTTTTCTTAAGGGTGTAAATCTTGTATAGATATTTTTAATCTGTCATTTTTGTTTTCTTTAATGTTTTGGGGGAAGGGGACTATCTTGTATCTGAAGTGGGATATGCATAAAGCTAGAACTTGCAGAACTGACTGAATCATGGCCCTGCAGCACTAGGAATGGCAGCTCCACGATGACCCAGTGTGGGCTTGCAGACAAACCTGCTCTGGGTCAGCAAGGGAGGAAACAGTGAGGTGAAGTTCACCGTACCTGTCTCCCGTCAACAACAACATGGTCGTGAAGACCTGTCAATGTGACAGATGAGTAAACATCTCAACCGTGCATGTAGTATGTATGTTCTCTCTGCAAATTTAAAACTGCGAAATACCATATCTACCTTGCAACAATATCCACTGTGACAGACAAACCTCATTTGACCCTGTCTCTGTGAAAGTGGCCACATCGTGTGTGGTGCTGCAGCAGCAAAATGTGCACTTTATATGTCAACATTTTAACCGAGTATTTTACTTCAAAGCCCGGGATTGTAAGCTGTAATTTCTCTTTCGTAATTTACAGTACTGTTTGGTTTAAGTGTTTCCCAGGAAGTGGAATTCTTTTCGTGAGTTTTTTCCCTTTGTTTCAATTAGTCCGCCCCACAAATTTTGGCTTTTAAGGCTTGTCGTGACTCTGTCTGGTCTGAATTCCGGTCCTTGTGCATACCCCTAACATCTATGGATTTATTTTTGGTGTTTTTCCTAATTTTTCATTTCATTCTGTGAATCAACTTTTGCCTTAATTTACAAATTATTTTTAATCCAATTTTTAGGGAATTATTTGCAGTGAAAGGGTTACATGCTCATCCTTTTTAACGTTTTAAAAAAAAAGACTGAGTGGTAGGGGTAACTTATTTTCGTCCTTGCCGTTTCATTTGGCGCATGCCTTTGTGCCTGTGTTGGTTTCTTGTTACCGCAAGTTTGTTCTGCAAATATTTTATGTTAAGTTTCTGATGTCGGCTAATTCGTGGTCCTTTTATGTTGAGCATTGCCCTGTGAGGCTTGGGCAGAAACCCTAAACTAGCAAATATGGGACCCTAGCGTAAATGTAAATAAGAAATAGTTTCAGCTTCTCAGATACTGGCTCCAGGTTAAAGCTGCAGAAACTAGTAACCAGCTGTGCCGCTCTATGTTTTCCAGTAAACAGGCCTGTTTTGTCTGAAGCTTGCAGCGGAATATCTCTTCTCCTATAGTGCCCCTCTGGGAGTTGCAAATTAATTGGTTCCACTCAGCATTTGTTTAATTTGCTTAATTTCAGCACAACAGAATTTAAATCCTCTCGGCTTCCTTGAGAGCCCGGTGTACAGTGAGAGTTACGGAAACGATGATTTTCATCTGCAGGAACTTATTATCTTTCTCCTGCCCCCAAACCCCTTCCCCCAACCCCCCCCCCCCCCCCCCCCCCCCCCCCAAAAAAAAAAAATGAATGCTGGCAATGGTTAAGGGCTGAGAAATCTTTGTGTGCCATTAGTTCAGGGAAGGGTGGGGATTGCAGAAACTACAAAATGTAGGCCCAAAAAAAGTTCTGATGGTACTTAAATTGCGTGCGAAAAAACGCTTATTATGAATTAATAAAGACCTTTGTACCTACCTAGTCTGATATTGTTGCACCAAGTCCAACAACATATTTACTTTGTGCTTTGACTCTAACTTCATCATATTACTGCAGTGACTTTGTGCAATTACATCAGGCAAGGCTCTAGAACAGCCAAACTATCAGATTCACTCTGATAAAGTCCTAATTCCCTGCCATTGTGAGGGTTTATTGCAATGAAGAGTGGGTATCCCAACATCAACAAGGTGTTGCAGCTTCTCTTCAATGAAATGCTGGAGAGCAATTCTGGATACCAGCCCTAAGTATCTCTTTCCCCCCCCTCCGTCCCCTCCTCTCTGCCAATTGTGACCCCCTAGCTTGATTCTCCCACTTTAGATGGAGATCAAGCTTCTGACTGCCTTGGTTCTTCTTCAAAGGGCAATGGTTGATGTTGACTCTTGAGTCATGGTGATTCACCAGTAGTTTGGCCTTAAACTGCAAGTGAATGGGTTTGGTGTCGGATGACCCCAGTTAAATTGCTTGCCCCAAGGCTCCTGGTTGCGCTTGGAGGGAATGGCCGCGGCACTCCTAAGAAATAAGGAGAGGAATAAAACAGGTGACTTCAATGTGTGCAGCATGGATCTGGAATAAATATAAAGGACACGTTCCTTTTAATACATCTGTAGCATCATGGGGACAAATGTTGTCTGTTTAGCCCTTTGGCCATGCACAGATGGAGGAGAAATTCAATGTCCTGCTATCTTCATCACGTGCAGTAAAACTGAGCATGTGGGGAGGAGATAACAGCAGATGGGAGCCCAGATCTGGAGGGTTACATTCCTTTTGTTCAGGTACATCTGAACATCCAGCTTCTGAGAGATGTAAGAAATAATTAATGGGTCTGAAAGGATGATAGTGTCTTAATCATTTGACCTATGTTTAGCTGCATAATTAGTTAGAAAACAAATGCAATTTCAAGTATGGAGAGTATACGTTACATCTCTAATAAAATTGAAATTTTCTCATGTGTTGAATGGTCATTTAATCTTTAAAAATGAATATTCAGTTGGTCCTACATATGATGTAAAGACCAAATGTTCGAAACTTTACATGTGCTTTTTGCTTCCTATAAGCAGCTTTATTTCCTAATACATTTCTGGCAACGTGTTCACTCTGTTGCTTATAATAGTGTGCAAGACTCCCACAATCAATAAGCTTAGGTATATTATTACATGTCCCCAAGGTACAGAGAAAGCTTCGATTTGCATGATAGCCATATGTATCCCATACAAAGATACAATCAGTTCAAATTCAAGTATAATAGATACAGTAGAAAGAAGGTACAAGATATAGTTCTCAGCATTGTCACCCACCTGTTCCTTAGATTGATCAATGTCCTCAAGCGAATAGAGGTGAATGGAACAGTAGCCGACCTTATGTATTCAGATAACGGAAAGAAGCTGTTCCTGAGTCTGGTGGTGTGCACTATCGGCACCTTCTGCCAGATTGGACCAGGTAGAAGAAGGAATGATCAGGATGGGACAAGTCTTAGTTTAGTCCTTTTTCTTACGTGTACCGAGGGACTGAATAGCTTTTGCCCGTTTGCTATCTAGCCAAAATAAAGAATACAATCAAGCCCTGCACGGATAAGGGGCACAACATTTAGTGCATGATATAACGTTAAAGTCCATAAAGTCTGATTAAAGATAGTTTAAAGTCTTTGCCTGAGTTGTGGTGACGAGTCAGGTATGAAATTGTCTTGTTGCATCCCTGATGACTTTTTAAAGGTGGTACCTACGTTTCCTGTGCAGTTTTGGATCAACTGACTTGAACATCTGAGACTTGGTCTTCACCTTGATATATGTCCTTGTTTGTGGCTGTGCAACAACCAGGATTGATGCCATTGTCATGGACCAAGATCACATAGTCTGTCTTGCAGCATGAAACAGATCCTGTGACCCAACTTTGCCCACACTGGCCAACATGTCCCATCTACACGTGTTCCACTTGCCTGCATTTGGCCCATGCCCATCTAAACCTGAAGATAGACACAAAATAATGGAATAACTCAGTGGGACAGGCAGCATCTCTGGAGAGAAGGAATTAGTTAGTTTCACGTTGAGGTCTCAAGAAGACTTTCCTTCCCTTCAGAGGTGGCATGGAATCAAGTCATTCCTCCAGTCTGCAAGGGGAACATGAAGGAAGGAACTGCAGATGATAGGAGGAGATTTTATAGCGGGGAGGTGGGGGTGAAGAATGATCTAGACCCGAAACGCCACCCATTTCTTCTCTCCAGAGATGCTGCCTGTCCCGCTGAGTTACTCCAGCATTTTGTGTCATAGAAACAAAAAAATAGATGCAGGAGTAGGTTATTCGGCCCGTCGAGCCAGCACCGCCATTCAATATGATCATGGCTGATCATCTAAAACCAGTCTGAAGAAGGGTTTCGGCCCGAAACGTTGCCTATTTCCTTCGCTCCATTGATGCTGCTGCACCCGCTGAGTTTCTCCAGCATTTTTGTGTCCCTTCGATTTTCCAGCATCTGCAGTTCATAGAAACATAGAAATTAGGTGCAGGAGTAGGCCATTCGGCCCTTCGAGCCTGCACTGCCATTCAATATGATCATGGCTGATCATCCAACTCAGTATCCCGTACCTGCCTTCTCTCATACCCCCTGATCCCCTTGGCCACAAGGGCCACATCTAACTCCCTCTTAAATATAGCCAATGAACTGGCCTCAACTACCCTCTGTGGCAGAGAGTTCCAGAGATTCACCACTCTCTGCGTGAAAAAAGTTCTTCTCATCTCGGTTTTAAAGGATTTCCCCTTTATCCTTAAGCTGTGACCCCTTGTCCTGGACTTCCCCAACATCGGGAACAATCTTCCTGCATCTAGCCTGTCCAACCCCTTAAGAATTTTGTAAGTTTCTATAAGATCCCCTCTCAATCTTCTAAATTCTAGAGAGTATGTGTTGAACACATCTAAAACCAATTTAACCCATATCCCTTGAATCCTTTCGCCCTAAGAGCGAAATCTATTTCCTGAAAACATCCAGTGACTTGGCCTCCACTAATATCTGCGGCAGAGAATCCCACCTGTGTTGATCCTCCCCATGGGAACTTTGGCAACAGTTGATGTCGGCAGACCAACCTCCCCTTTAAGAGGCCGGGCCGGGCCGGCGGCGACGTGCCCTTTAAGAGGCCGGGCCGGGCCCGCGTCGCGCTGTCATGGCGGCGGCCAGCGGGCTGGGGCGGTGCTTGCGCCTCGCAGCGGGGACTGCCCGCCGGCGGGAGCACCGGGCCCGGGCTGAGCGGACCCGGGACCGACATCTACACCTGCACCGGGCCCTCCACCTGCAGCCAGGTGAGACGGCCAAGGTCGGCGGGCGGGGACTTGCCTGTCCCGGGCGGGGTCGGAGCCTGGGTCACAGGCCCGGGGGGACGGCGAGAGGCCGAGGAAGGCCCGGGATAGACAGTGATGGCCACCTTGCACTACACGTTATCTATCTATCCCCTTATCCTGTATCTGTTCGGCTTAGTTGACAGATACAGCGTGGAGTATGTACTGAAGAAAATAGGTGCAGGAGGAGGCCATTCGGCCCTTCGAGCCAGCACCGCCATGATTGTGATCATGGCTGATCATCCCCAATCAATAACCCGTGCCTGCCTTCTCCCCATATCCCCTGATTCCACTAGCCCCTAGAGCTCTATCTAACTCTCTCTTAAATCCATCCACTGCCCTGTACTGTACAGACTGTAAACGGCTCGATTGTAATCGTGTATTCACTCCCCCCTTCCCCGGTGAAGAAATAGGCCGGGTTCAGGGGGAGAGATAGGCCGGGTTCAGGGGGAGAGAGAGGCCCGGGTTCAGGGGGAGAGATAGGCCGGGTTCAGGGGGAAGATAGGCCGGGTTCAGGGGGAGAGATAGGCCGGGTTCAGGGAGAGAGATAGGCCGGGTTCAGGGGGAGAGAGAGGCCGGGTCAGGGGGAGAGATAGGCCGGGTTCAGGGGGAGAGATAGGCCGGGTTCAGGGGGAGAGAGAGACCGGGTACCGGGTTCAGGGGGAGAGATAGGCCGGGTTCAGGGGGAGAGAGAGACCGGGTACAGGGTGGGGAAGAGAGGCTGGTGAGGGATCCACTGGAGGTGGGAGAGGTGTCTGGCAGATGTGGGGGAATGGGAAGGGAAGCAGATGGGAACAGGGGGTAGAAGCAGAGGACTAGACATCAGCAGGTGGGCACAAAATGCCGGAGTAAGTCAGCGGGTCAGGCAGCATCTCCGGAGAGGAGAAGGTGATGTTCTGGGTCGAGACCCTTCTTCAGACTCATCCAGAGATGCTGCCGGACCCGCTGAGTTACTCCAGCATTTTCTGTCTACCTTCGGCGTAAACCAGCAGCTGCACTTCCTTCCTACACAGACATCAGCAGAGTTTCAGGCAGGATGGTGGTGGGATCTTGAGGCAAGAGGGAGTATTCTAGGGATTGAAACAAGAGGACACAGCTGTAAGGTGAGAGGAGCAAAGTTCAACACATAAGATGTGTGGGGCAAGTTTTTAGGTGCACAGAGGGTGGTGGGTGCCTGGAACACGCTGCAAAGGTTGGTAGTAGTGGTGACAGATACGATAGTGGCATTTAAGAGGGTTTAGATAGGCACATATATTGGGGGGGGGGGGGGGGCGTTATGTTCGGGGATATGTAGGACCAATGGGCCTACCCCGTTCTGTATCGTTCTACGTATGTTCTCGTTGGAAAGAAGGGTTCGGATGAGTATCCCTATAGAAAAGATTGAGTGGTAATGACAACGTTATTCGTGTCACCCTTAACTCTGAGATCATCTTCAGAGCGCCTATGATCATAAGTAATAGGAGCAGAATTAGGCCATTACGCCCATCAAGTCTACTCTGCCATTCAATAATGGCTGATCTATCTCTACCTCCTAACCCCATGCTCCTGCCTTTCCCCCATAACCCCTGACACCTGTACTAATCAAGAATCTATCTCTGCTTTAAAAATATCCATTGACTTGGCCTCCACAGCTTTCTGCAGCAAAGAATTCCACAGATTCTCCACCATCTCAAGTCCTTCGTAAAGGAACGTTCTTTCATTCTGAGGTTCTGATCTCTGGTCCTTGACTCTCACTGGTGGAAACATCCTTTCCACATTCACTCCATCCAAGCCTTTCACTATTCGATACATTTCAATGAGCCCCCCCTCATTCTTCTAAACAGCAGTGAGTGCAGGTCCAGTGCTGTTAAAAATAGTATGTTAACCCACTCATTCCTGGGATCATTCTTGTAAACTATCCTGTCATTATGAAAAACACTCCTTAAGGTTCTCGACCTGAAACGTCACCCATTCCTTCTCTCCAGAGATGCTGTCTGTCCCGCTGAGTTACTCCAGCATTTTGTGTCTACCTTCGATTTAAACAAGCATCTGCAGTTCTTTCCGACACACGGACATTGTAGAAATGTACTGGCATGCCCAGAGTGATTGTGGACTGGCCGCAGGGCAGATTGAGTGTGACATTGTGTGTTCTGGGGTTAAACATGGTGATCACTCTTGTTTGCCTCCAGATGCCCATCAATGTGAGGATGCAGGCCAGATGCCGGAGAGTTTAACAGATGTGTGAGTACAAAAACTCAGCACTGGGGGGATTCATCTCCCGTTGTGCTCTGCTAACAGTTCGTTTCCTTGTTCTTCTGTCTAAATGTGCTGCATCATGCTGTGATGTACACTTCTTTTCCTTGTGACCTTTGCCTTCAGATCTGCAGAGTCATGGTGAGCTTGTGCTTTCTTCCCAGTGTGGTATTTACACAGGGCCTGATGTACAATGAAACCAGGGATCTGACTTGCTATGAGTTTGCGGTGGCTGTGGATGTGACTTCTCAGAGGAAGGCTCTGTCACAGCCACAACCTGAATCCCACCCCTTGACAAAGTAACCAGAACCCCTTTCCAAATTAGGAATTCGCCTTCAGGAGTAAACAGACCATATCTAGCCTGGCACGGTGGCACAGCAGTAGAGTTACTGCCTTGCAGTGCCAGAGACACGGGCTCTATCCTGACTACGGGTGCTGTCTGTGCTGAGTTTGTACGCTCTCTGTGACTGCATGGGGTTTCCCTGGGTGTTCTGGTTTCCTCCCACAATCCAAAGACATACAGGTTTGTAGGTTAATTGGTTTCAGTAAAAATTATAAATTGTCTCTAGTGTGTAAGATAGTACTAGTGTACTGGGATCGCTGTTCGGCGCAGACTCGGTGGGCCGAAGGACATGCTTCCGCGCTGTGTCTATAAACCAAATTAAACTAAAATATCTGAGGAAAGATGTGCTGCCATTGAAGAGGGTCCAGATTAGGTTTACGAAAACTATTCCGAATGACTCTGGGCCTGTACTTACTGGAGTTGAGAAGGATGAGGGGGATCTCATTGAAATCTAGCAAATAATGAAAGGCCTAGATAAGAGTTAATGTGGAGAGGATGTTTCCAGTAATGGGAGAGTCGAAGACCAGAGGGCACAGTCTTAGAATAAAATGACATATCTTTAGAATGGAGATAACAAGGAATTTATTTTGCCAGAGGGTGGTGAATCTGTGGAATTAACTGCCACGAACGGCAGTGGGGGCCAAATTGTTGGGTATTTTTAGGATATTGGAGATTGATAACTTCTTGATTAGTAAGGACATCAAAGGTATTGAACAGAAGGAAGGAGAATGAGATTGAAAAATAGTTCAGCTGTGATTGAATGATGAAGTAGAGTCGATGGGCCAAATGGCCTAATTCCTTTGGTCTTGTGTTGATTTTAACCGCCACCTTTCAATAAATTGGAAAATCTTAGATAATTAATGTTAACCATGAATAAACAATGGTGTAACAGACCCTGTTTCTCCTTGTTTCAGAGTAAATGTCACTTTCCTTGACCGATCCGGGAAGAGAATTCCTGTGAAGGGGAAAGTAGGAGACAACGTCCTCCGCTTGGCTCAGGAAAATGGGATTGATCTGGAGGGTGAGTATTGGTGGAGAGAACTTTAAACTCCTCACCTGTGCAGTTTCATAAAATAGATGGATAGATAGAAAAAAGGCACAACGTGCTGGAGTAACTCAGCAGCTTGGGCAGCATCACTGAAGAAGATGGATAGGTGGTTTTTCAGGGTCGGGACCCTTCTTCAGACCGTCACTTAATTGTATTCCCCAGAGATGCTGGCAGACCTGCCGAGTTACCCCAGCACTGTGTGTAGGCGCATGTGTGTGTGTGTGTGTGTGCGAGTGTGGGTGTAGGCATGTGTGTGTCTGTGTGCGAGTGTGGGTGTAGGCAATGTGTGTGCAAGCACCTGGACATGTGATGAGTCAGTGGTGTGTGTTCTGTGTACCACGGTCACGGTCAGGTGTAGCTGGACAATGGCAGAGAGCTCTCCCTTGCCTCTCATCCCCCAGGATTGCTCAGATTTATCCACCAAATCGTGCAGAGGCAACACACTTAACTCTTGGGAAAGTTACAACTCATCTGGGGCTACAGAGTACCTCATCACTCTCTTTGATAGACACAAAAAGCTGGAGTAACTCAGTGGGACAGGCAGCATCTTTGGAGAGAACGAATGGGTGACGTTTCGGGCCGAGACCCTTCTTCAGTGGTTAGGGATAAGGGAAACAAGAAATATAGAAGATGATGTAGAGAGATAAAGAACAATGAATAAAAGATGTGCAAAAAAGTAACCATGATAAAGGAAACAGGCCATTGTTAGCTGTTTGTTGGGTGAAAACGAGAAGATAGTGCCACTTAGGTGGGGGACGGATAGAGAGAGAGGGAATGCAGGGGCTAACTGAAGTTAGAGAAATTAATATTCATGCCACTGGTCCGTAAGCTGCCCAAGCGAAATATGAGATGCTGTTCCTCCAATTTGTATTTAACGTCACTCTGACAATGGAGGAGAGCTGGTCTGGTCTGATTTGTGTCTATCCTCAGTTTAAACCAACATCTGCAGTTCCTTCCTACACATTTCATCATTCTCTTTCCCTGTTAGGTGCTTGTGAAGCTTCTTTGGCATGTTCGACCTGCCACATCTATGTGAATGAGGAACATTTCGATAAACTTCCTGAACCGGTTGAAAGGTAAAGATAATTTTGCTGGATCTAATGTACCCACACTCATTTACTAATGCACGATGTGCTTTGTTTTAGCTTCCACTTGTCTAACTGATGTGTTGATATGTGCTTGTGATAAAACATGTATTCTGTGGTGATAATGAACTAACAGTGTCTTTTACCACTGGAGTTAATGTTGGATATTACTAGGATACCTCATCATGAGTCTACTCCTTTCCACTGGTGAAGTACAGGCAGATACTGCAGTTCAAGTACCTAAAATAAATCAAAACGTATTGCATGGTAAAAGAGTCAAGAGTGTTTTATTGTCATATGTCCCAGATAGAACAATGAAATTCTTCCATGAGCAGCACAACAGAATATGTAAACATAGTACACTGTAAACAATAATGATAAACGAGAGAGAAAAAAAAGTTCAGTGTGTATACACGCTCGCACACGCATGCACTCACTCACTCACACCCGCACGCACGTACTCACGCACTCACAAACACTCACACTCAAACAATTATTATAGAGCCCATACTAATAATTCAGATCTGTTTCTGAACTGATGTGTGAACAGATCTGGCAGTGAACACTCCTGAACCTGGTGAGTTTTCTCTGTCAATTAGGTAATGGATGATATTGGGCAATTGAATACTGCTCTTAAGTTGTGAGTTGAATAAAAAGATACAGCCCTTCGTCCCACTGACCACCCCGACCATCGATTCACACTAATTCTATGTTATCCCACTTTCTCATCCACTCCCTACACACTATTGGCAATTTATTGAGGCCAATTAACCTCCAAACCTGCACGCCTTTGGAGTGTGGGAGGAAACCGGATCACGCAGGGGCAACCCACACGGCAACAGGGAGAACGTGCAAACTCCACACAGGCAGCACCCGAGATCAGGATTGAGCCCCGTCCTCTGGTGCTATGAGGCGGCATCTCTACCTGCTGTGCGGCTGTAGACAGAAGCATGTTTAGTAGCCCTCGTTGACTTTCGAAAGCTTGGGGATTACTTCAATTAGTGTATTTAGTAACCTTAGTGTTTGTGCATAGTTCAATTGCATTGACATCCTCATTCACACACTGGCATATCAAATTCCAGTAAAAGTTGAGAAACAAAGTTATTTGATCGTAAGTTGCTTAACTGTGGTGAAGGAAAGAAAAACACTTAAGATCCCTGCAGTGGAAAGCATATAATTAAAATGTGATGTTCTCACAGTCAGTTTTCATTGTCACTCAGGGTAGGAAATCGTGACAAATTGTATCCAAAGATATGGGTAGATAATTTGTTAGCAAGCTGTGACAGTTTTAACACATCAACGGATTGAGCCATAGAATCACACAGAACAGCTTTTAGATAGACACATGAAAGTGCAGGGAATAGAGGAATATGGATTATGTACATGCAGATGAGATCAGTTTAACTTGGATCATGTTTGGCACAAACATTGTGGGCTGAAGGGCTTTTTCCTGTTCTATGTAAGGGCCCAAGAGTGGCATGGTGTGCAGCAGCAGAGTTGCTGCCTTACAGTGCCAGAGAACCGGGTTTGATCTCAACTACGGGTGCTGTCTGTACAGAGTTTGTATGTTCTCCCTGGACCTACTAGGGATCTTCGTTATCCTCCCACATTCCAAAGATGTATGTTTGTAGGTTAATTGTCCCTAGTGTGTGTAGGATAGTGTCAATGTACAGGGATCACTGGTCGATGTGGACTTGTTGGGCCAAAGGGGCCTGTTTTCACGCTGTTTCTCTAAACTAAAAAACTAAACTCAACTTGTCCATTCCGACCTATATGTGTTTATAAAGTTTGCAAAAGGGTGAGGTGATTGCAACTTTCAATGAGATGAATGTGTTTGTTTCCAGGGAGGAAGACATGCTGGACATGGCACCCGTCCTGCAGATCACCTCCCGGCTAGGATGTCAGATTATCCTCACCAAAGAACTGGAAGGCATGGAGCTCACGCTGCCTAAAATCACCAGGAACTTCTATGTGGATGGGCATGTGCCAAAGCCCCACTGATGGGCAGCGGCGGTCTAGGTACGCGATCTCCCTGATGCTTCTAACGCACAACGTGACGATGGGCTGTGCCGCCACCTCCACGCAGGAGCCGAGTGGACATTAGAAGCAAATGGATACATTTGGACTGGAGAGAAGATGGAGGGCAAGATATCTCCGGGAGGGCGTGCATTCCTCTCATCAGTCTTTCTTCTTCACCCAGTTGTGTGCCTTTGGCCAATGGGATGATGAGATTAGAACAGAATGGTATATGCGGTCATTTATTTTTTGTATCTTTTCCTCTTTCCTCGCCCTGCCTCATTCCCTCTCTCTGTCCCTCTTTCCTTCTCGTCCTCCTTCGCTTGGCTTATCCAGTATTCTTTCTCTACACATCATTAATCTGTATTGACCATATTTATATGTTATGGTTTTGTATGAATCTCCCTGAGACGGTTACAATTTCCTGCTGTCATTCCTACAACTGGGACCAGAGTTTAAAGTTGAAGCTGTGTATTGAAATGTTTTCGAAGCAAAAAAAAAAGTAGGATGCTTGCCTAATGTTTAAGGATACAGCTTTGTCGTCTGTGGAAAGTGAATACCTCCTTCCCTCCCACACACGCCAATACTAATATTAGTGCCTTGAATCTGGCAATGTATGCGTAAATGGTACAGTGAAGGTGCCGATTGTCAGTCACTCCATCGTCTCACTGCTGTTTGATCAGCTTCTAGTTTACTGCAATTCAACACACACATGAGTTATTTAAAATTTAAATATTTGTGTCAGTAGCTCAATGCAGTTTTGCTCCTGTTATTTGCTGAGGGTCTGGCAGCATCTCTGGAGAAATGGAATTGAACTGAAGAACTGATCCAACTTGAAACCGTTTTTCCAGAGATGCTGCCTGACCTGATGAATTGCACCTATATTTTGTGTCTATCTTTGGTATAAACCAGCATCTGCAGTTCTTTCCCACACATTGTAGAGGTTCCGTTATTTTTGTAAGTTGGAGGACATGGCTGGATTTTTAAACATTGGGGATTACATTTTGCGCATGTTATTTTATGAATCACTTAAAAGGGTCAAGAATAAACATGGATCCATTTTGTTATCAGTGTGTGTAATTCCTTTATTTGAGAACCCTGAAACTGAAATTAGTCTCTGCCTTATACCCAAGTCATTGTTCGGTGAAGAAGTAACTAGTGTGGTGTCAGCATCTGCTCTGTCCACGTGTCCCACTGGATCCTAATTATGGTATTTGAACTGTTGCCCGGGCCAAACTGTAGAATAAATAGTGAAAGTGAGCAACTAAATATTTTAGTCTGAAGAAGGGTTTTGGCCTGAAACGTTGCCTATTTTTTCGCTCCATAGACACTGCTGCACCCGCTGAGTTTCTCCAGCACTTTTGTCTACATTCGATTTTCCAACATCTGCAGTTCCTTCTTGAGCAACTAAATATTGTTCGCCTTAGCAGGTTTATTGATCTGCTCATACTTCCTTTGGGTCAATGATACTTGGGGACTGTGACTCCGGGCCGGCAGGGGGCGTTGCGACTCCGGATGAGCAGCGAACCCGATACCCTCGGGGCGGCGCTGTGGCTCCAGGCTGAGACTGGCGGCGCTGGACCGGGATGCCGGGCAGGTACTGCCATTCCGAGCCGGTTGCGGCGCTGCACCGGGAGGCCGGACTGGAGGCACTGCCGCTCCGGGCCGCTGGCGGCGCTGTACCTGGAGGTTGGACTGGCGGCTCCGGGCCGCTGGCGGCGCTGTACCTGGAGGCGCTGCCGCTCCGGGCCGCTGGCGGCGCTGTACCTGGAGGCTGGACTAGCGGCTCCGGGCCGCTGGCGGCGCTGTACCGGGAGGCCGGACTGGAGGCGCTGCCGCTCCGGGCCGCTGGCGGCGCTGTACCGGGAGGCCGGACTGGAGGCTGGACTGGCGGCTCCGGGCCGCTGGCGGCGCTGTACCTGGAGGCCGGACTGGAGGCGCTGCCGCTCCGGGCCGCTGGCGGCGCTGTACCTGGAGGCCACGGCGCCGGCAGTCGGGCCGAGCTCCGGAAGGCGGATGTTGTCGTTCACTTTGTGTCTCCGGCTGAAGATGGCCGCGGTGTTGGGCGAGAAGGCGGCGCTGAACTCGCTGCCCGAGAACGTGCTGGTGGAGATCCTGTCCTACCTCTCCACCCGGGACCTGCTGCGCATCAGCGGGTAGGCGGCCGGTGGGGGTCGGGGCCCGAGGAGCGGGGACTGGGGGGGACGGGGGGGGGGGAGGGGGGGAGGCAGTTGTCAGTCCTGCGGAAGGGGCGGTGGGAGGAGACGGGCCCGGCCCGGGGGGGGGGGGGGGGGGCGCTGTCGGAGCAGGAGGATAGAGGGCAGGGATGTGGCTGAGGGGGGGGGGGGAGAGACCCCAGCCTCAGGCCCAAGGCCGCGGTGCCAAAGTGACAAGCCTGGAGGGAGGGGAGAGGGGCAAACCCAGCCAGCAAGCACCGTGGCTGAGGCCTCTTGTGTCAGACGTGGAGGGAGATGCGGAGGGGTGTAGAAAGACACGAGTAAAATGATTGATTTGGATCATAGAAACATAGACAGTAGGTGCAGTAGTAGAGGCCATTCGGCCCTTCGAGCCTGCACCGCCATTTAATATGATCATAGCTGATCATCCAACTCAGTATCCTGTACCTGCCTTCTCTCCATACTCCCTGATCCCTTTAGCCACAAGGGCCACATCTAACTCCCTCTTAAATATAGCCAATGAACTGTGGCCTCAACTACCTTCTGTGGCAGAGAGTTCCACAGGAGGATCTCAGGAGGATGGTGGAGATGGTCTTGTTCCAGACCACTGGGAGACAGGGGAAAACATTACCAGCCTGCAGAGGTGGGGAGGGGTGGGCATGGATTAATAGTTATAGAGCATAGATACCAGTACATCTGAAGAAGGGCCTCGACCCAAAATGTCACCCATTCCTTCTCTCCAGAAATGCTGCCTGTCCCGCTGAGTTACTCCAGCTTTTTGTGTCCATTACCATTAAATCTCATCTATGTTGATCAAACTGCACAAAAGTGGCACTAAAAGCAATAAACTGGGATTTTAATTTCAAAGCAGCCTGGGAATATGGCCAATTGTTCTGACGAGACAGTCGCATGTCCAAGAAACCCCTTGTTAAAGAAAATTGAGTTATACAAACGATTTTCTCAATGAGGAAATGGAAATCGAGGCTGGAGAGATTCAGATTGGCAAAAGCAAAGTTATTTTTGCCCTGTAGGATTTAAAAAAATAAATGTTCTTTTAATAATTATGTTTATTTTTGTTACTGCTGCAATCTATAAATACCAAAGGCTGCATGTAATAGATTTTAATAGCATATCATTGCACAACTGTGAATAGAAGCGATTGTTTGTCAATTTCAATGTCTACCTGTGGTGAAACATACTGACTATGTTGTTACAATGTTGCCTGATCACTGCATGGAGGTTACATGGAAACAGTGTTTATCCAACACTATTTTTTCTACTTGTCAACATTTAGTGGTTCTCTATTTTGCAGTCGAAATCATGTTGTAGCTTTTAACCCGCAAAATAAAAATGGTGTTCCCTAATTCATCAATCACATTATATTGAATTTGTGTTAATGAAACTTGTTTTATATCAGAACGACCTGTACTTTGTGTTTTCAGAGTCTGCAAGAGGTGGAGAAGATTAGCTTATGACAAAGGTCTCTGGAAAGATGTCAATTTAACCCCATACAAGGTAAGGAGCAATTCTGGTGCTTATTTCTGTAAGATTTCAAATTTGAAATGTTGTCCATGAGTTCCTCACCTTGAAAGAAACAATTTGTCAGTTTACGAATGATTTGGTGGTGAAATGAAGGTATCACGTTTGTTTTAAAAATCAGTATAAGCTTCCAGGTTAGGGTTATTTTTCAACAGGCCATCGTCATCAATAATGAAGAGACCGTGACATTTTAGATTTTAGTCTGAAGAAGGGTTTTGGCCCGAAACGTTGCCTATTTCCTTCGCTCCATAGATGCTGCTGCACCCGCTTAGTTTCTCCAGCTTTTTTGTATACCTGTGACATTTTAGATGTCAGGTTTTTCCTGAATGAAGAACTACCACCTGATCAGAGGAGATGTTTTCTCCATCTTGGCCCTGGTGCAGATGGCACTTAGATACGCATGGGTGACACAGCATGTAGCAACTGAGAAAGTTTCCCAGCTGAAAAATCCCTGTAGCATGTGTTGGTGTGTTTTTTTTGTTCAGAATATCTCTTGCCCAAATTGATTCCATCACACAGAATCTATCTACTCTTCATGCTGCCCTGAAAATGCAGCCATGGTAATCAAAGACCTTTCTGACCCCGGTCATTCCTCCAACTCCCGCCTGGCAGAAACCTGAAAAAGTGTTCCACCAGCAGACTCGGGAACAACTTCTTGCCCTTTGTTATTAGGCTTCTGAACAGTTCTTCCGTAAGCTAGGCTACTGTCTGATTCACAACTGCCCCATTCAGGACTTTGGTCTTTATGGAACTGATGTACTACAATTTTACTACTGCAATGTTTAAGAAAGATTTAGACCATGGATAGGATAGGACAGGTTTAGATGGATATGGGCCAAACGCAGGCAGGTCGGACTAGTGTGGATGGGACATGTTGGCCAGTGTGGGCAAGTTGGGCCCAAGGGCCTGTTTCCTCACTGTAAGACTCTCTGACTCTAATGTTGAGAACTATTCTGCACTCTTTACCTTCCCCTTTGCTCTACTTATTGTACTTTAAACTGATTGTATCTATGTTAGTGTATCTGAACTGTTTGGATAGGATGCAAAGCAAGGGTTTTCACTGTATTCTGGTACATGTGACAGTCATAAACCTGAACCTTGTGGTTTGACTCTGCCCTACAGGTGAACTCGCGGATTCTCTGGCACCTGGTCAGACATTACCTGGGTGGGACTCTGCGAACCCTGAGAGTGAAGGGCGTCCTCCATTCGGTCAAGAAGCACGAGTCGCTGACAGAAGCCTTGCTGTTGGAGATTGGGAAACGCTGCCCGAACCTGTCTGAGCTGCGGCTCATTGAGATGAACCTGCGGGGCATCAACTATGAATGCCTGCCACCTTCCTTGCTCAGCCTGGAGCTGACACACTGCGAGATTCCCCTGCACTGGTTCAGAGCGGCGGCAGCCACAGCCAACGGGACCCGCATGCCTCCCCAAATCAAGAACCTGGAGGTGGACAATGTCCCCAACTTCTCAGACCAGCACTTGCAGAACGTGGCGTCGCGGACGGCGCTGAAGGTGCTGATCCTGTCGGGCACGTACCGGGTCACCGACTCCGGCATCGAGAAGTCCGCCCAGTGTCTGTCCGAGGTGGTTCACCTGAAGCTCCACGGCTGCAACATCTCAGACGAGTCGCTGCGCCATATCTCCCAGCACCTGACGCAGCTCCGCACTTTGGACCTCACGAACTTCTGCTCCATGACGGACGCGGGCCTGGCCTGTCTCGGCGACCTGCGCTCGCTCCAGGCCCTCTGCTTCGAGTACTGCGACCAGATTACGGTGGAGAAGCTCCTGGCCGTGTGCACCGGGCTGCCGTCCCTGGCCAAGCTCAACCTGAACGGGAACCCCTACTCCGATGGAGACCTGCAGAAAATCCGGCAGAGCTTGCCCAACTGCACCGTCACCAACGATTTCCCTGCCATGGACTCCATGCTCAAGTTTTAAACCATTGGGTTGTTCTCACCCTGGTGGTGCTCTGCCTTTTGGCCAGGAGAATTAGGAGCTGGCCGACTGCACCAAGTAACCCGGGCTCTTAGTTCCCCGAGGCTTGCATGGATTATTGTGCAGTTGGTCAAGTCCCCAACAGCGTTGTGTTTGAATTGACGAGCTGGCTGCCGCAGCCCACGTCTTCTCGTACAGTGAACACCTCGTGGTATCTGTGGCATGGCGGAGAGCGAGCACCCTGCTGTTCAAAAGCGAACGGGGTGAGGGGCCTGTTTGGAGTATGTTGAGATGAGCCAGGCGCGGACTGCCGAATGGGAAGCAATGTTTCGTTGCTGGCCTCAGGCAGACGGCATCCAACGTTTAGTGATGCTCTGTCTTTGGATTGTGTGCCATTTATTTTTGCGTTGGTAGGACTGTGGAAATATGTACAGAGATGCAAGGAGGGAATGCATTGAGGTGCAAATTGTCTGGAAATACACAGCAAGTGCACAAACCTTCGACTGCTGTGCTGGGTAGTGGAGTGTGGCTAACCAACTGGTTTGCTGGATGCTGACAGCTTACGAAGAATATTTAACTCGTTCAGTAACGTCACACTGTTCGGCTAGGGTAATTTTATTTCGGAGCTTTGTTTTGAAAATAAAGTTTATAATTTGTAACAATTTACATATCTCTCTATTTCCTGGTAGCTGATCTCTCCCCCTTGACCCAACTCATGGGCCAACTGCGAGAAGGGTATCAGTAGTGATTCTTCACATTGAGGGTGAGATGGTTTGTTGCAGGGAGAGATTGAAGCAAAGGCAATGACATGTTTTAAGAACAAGTTGTGTATTTAAATCGGAGAGAGAGCAGGTTGGGGTTTGCTCGGCATCAGTGTGATGAGTTAGTGTAGCCACAGTCTTTGGCTCTTTAATATCCCCTTCCCCTCTATGGCATGTCCCACAGTCATGGGGTGTTTCCATCTTCTAAATATTCCAGCTCCCTTCCCCCCTTCTGTGCCTTAGATCACCTCTGTGCTATGTGACAATTGGCTGACTTAAGGCTTGGTGTCTTGATGTTGAGAAGACAGAACTCACTGCTCTTGGTGGCCACTCACTCTGCTGTTTACACTCTGGCTCCAAACCTTTCCCTGAATCCAGCTAAATGGCTCCAGACATCCATAAATTGATACTATCAAGTGCAAGTCCTGTTTGTCCCATATGCATGTCCTCTTCGATCTAACTGCCTCCTCGTCCCCCGAGGCATTCATTGTAAAACCAAATTCCGTCATCTTCCCCCCCCCCCCCCCCCCCCCCCTTCCCCGTCTCCTAAACCGGTCACCACGTTGTGTTGAGACTACGCTGCAAGGCTCTTGTCTCTCCTCCTTTGGCATGGTCCTCTCACCACCCAAAGCACACAAGGTGTTAACATTTCAACACACACCTCTCTCCTTGCTCATCAACCCTCTCGACCGAAACAAAAAAAAGGAAAAAAGAACAATGAAATCCCAAAACAACTGATTACAAAGTGAATATATGAAAAGAAAAATCAATAGGAGGAACTGAGGGAAGAGATGAAAATCTGATTGAAAACATCCAGGAATCCTGCTCCTGTTTCTTGCCTCTCTGGACCACTGGGAAAAGCAGAGTCTTCATGTTTCAATTAATTTATTTAGACTGATATTTTTATATTTCTATTTACTGACAGTATTAGGAAGGTTTCGTTTCAAAGACTTTCCAACATTTCAAACTGTTTCACGAGGCTCCTGCAATTTTGATGCAGTTTACTTTTGTGCTGGTACCTTGGTTTGTGGAGTGCTTTACAGTTATGGAGTTCCTGTGGTCGCCAGTTAGTTTCTAGAGTTGTAATCTGTCTTGATAAAAGCACCAGAGGAGAAATAAAATTTTCATTAATAACCTTTGTCCAGCCTTCATTTATGTTCACGGGCCTCAGATTCAGATTCAGATTCAGATTCAATTTAATTGTCATTGTCAGTGTACAGTACAGAGACAACGAAATGCATTTAGCATCTCCTTTGAAGAGCGACATAGCAAACGATTTTGAATTAAAAAAATAAATAATAAGTGTCCGTGGGGGGGGTGATTTGGCAGTCACCGAGGTACGTTGTTTAGTAGATTGACAGCGGCCGGAAAGAAGCTGTTCCTCGACCTGCTGGTTCGGCAACGGAGAGACCTGTAGCGCCTCCCGGATGGTAGGAGGGTAAACAGTCCATGGTTGGGGTGAGAGCAGTCCTTGGCGATGCTGAGCGCCCTCCGCAGACAGCGCTTGCTTTGGACAGACTCAATGGAGGGGAGCGTGGAACCGGTGATGCGTTGGGCAATTTTCACCACCCTCTGCAATGCCTTCCGGTCGGAGACAGAGCAGTTGCCATACCATACTGTGATGCAGTTGGTAAGGATGCTCTCGATGGTGCAGCGGTAGAAGTTCACCAGGATTTGAGGAGACAGATGGACCTTCTTCAGTCTTCTCAGGAAGAAGAGACGCTGATGAGCCTTCTTGATCAGAGTAGAACTAAAAGTCCTGTTGCAGCTTCCACCAAAATGTCCATGTAGGTCAACAAAAGCCTTGTGGTCACTCTTGAGGCTAATTTGTGTTTTGTACTAAAACTGAAAAGATGGTTTCATAGTAATGTCTCTTAACAATTTCAAATCATTCAGACTCCACCCTGATGCACAATGGACAAGCTGTGTTTATTATCACAGTGAGATACAGATACAGTGAAAATAAATACTCAAAACAGCACACAAAACCATAATTTACAATCAAGTATTGTTTAGAGATACCGCTTGGAATGAAACCGAGTACATGCCATCCAGCGTTCCCCACACACTGACACTATCACACACACACACACACTTTACAATTGGCCAATTTACAATTTTATCAAAGCCAATTACCCTACATACATGGGCAAAACCCATGCGGTCACAGGGAGAACGCATAAACTCCATACAGACAGCACCCGTAGTTGCGGGTTGTAAGCTACCCATGTAAAATATGAGGTGCTGTTCCTCCAATTTGCATTTTGTAACATTCTTGACAGTGGAGGCCCAGGTCAGTATGGGAGGGGAAGCATATTTCATTCTGCCTCTGATATGGTTAAATTAAGCCATTAAATTGGGCTGCTGCCAATATTTCTTTGAGTACACAGGTATATATATGTTTACTTATTCTGTTGTGTAAGAATTTCATTGTTCTATCTGGGACATATGACAATAAAACACTCTTGACTCTTGAGCTGTTGGTATGTGGTGAGCCACCATAGAGTCTTACACAGTGGAAACAGGCCCTTCCGCCCAACTTGCCCACATCGACCAACCTGTCCCATCTACAATAGTCCCACCTGCTTGCGTTTGGCCCATATCCCACTAAACCTATCCTATCCATGTTCCTGTCCAACTTTTTCTTGAATGTTGCAATCGTCCCTGCCTCAACTACCTCCTCTGGCACCTTGTTCCATACACCCACCTTACTTTGTGTAAAAAAAAGTTACCCCTCAGATTTCTATTAAATTTTTTCCACTTCACATTACACCTATATTATCTGGTCCTCGATTCCCCTACTCTGGGCAAGAGACTCTATGCATCTACCCAATCTATTCCTCTCATGATTTTATATACACCTCGACAAGATCATCCTTCATCCAAGGAATAGAGTCGCAGGCTACTTAACCTCTCCCTGTAAATAAGACTGTCGAGTCTTGGCAATGACCTTGGAAATCTTTTCTGTACCCTTTCCAGCTTGACAACGTGATGCCCGAACTTGAACACAATACTTCAAAATCTTCAAAAAACTCGATCAGATTCGTGAGACATGAACTCCCACGTACAAAGAAAGCCATGATCGTCCCCAATCAGCCCTTTTCCATCTAGTTTTTCAGTTTAGATATACAGCGCAGAATCAGGCCCTTTGGCCCACTGAATCTGCACCGACCTGCGATTACTGCACACACTCTCAAAACAATTTTCAATTTTACCAAAGCAAACCAGCATACATACCTGCACGTCTTTGGAGTGTGGGAGGAAACCGAGACGACCGGAGAAAATCCACGCAGATAACGGGGGGAACGTACAAGCTGAATACAGACAGCAGCCGTTGTCAGAATCGAACCTGGGTCTCTGGCGCTGCAAGGCAGCAACTCTACCTCTATTCAGAAGTTGTAGGAGCAGAATTAGGCCAGTCGGTCCATCGAGGCCATTGCACCATTCAATTATGACTGATCTTTGCCTCCTAATCCCATTTTCCTGCCTCTCCATAACCCTTGACACCTGTTCTAATCACAAATTCTCTGGATGCTTTCAAGAGAGAGCTAGATAGGGCTCTTAAAAATAGCGGAGTCGGGATATGGGGAGAAGGCAGGAACAGGATACTGATTGGGAATGATCAGCCATGATCACATTGAATGGCGGTGCTGGCTTGAAGGGCCGAATGGCCTACTCCTGCACCTATTGTCTATTGAATTTGTCTATCTCTGCCTTAAACCATCCACTGCCTTGGCCTCCGCAGCCCTGTGTGTGGCAATGAGTTCAACAGATTAACCTCCCTCTGACTAAAGACTGATTTTCATAAATACATGCATGCATACTTCCTAACTTTGTCAATGCCCTTTATGGGCAACTATTTGCATACCTTGGATATGCAAGCAAATAATTTCACTGTCCCTGTGTTTAAAATCGTAATTAATTAATTGGTTGATTGATTGATTCATGTAACCTCAGACACCAGTCAGCGCCCTCTCTTCTCTTCCCAGTCTGAAGAAGGGTTTCGGCCCGAAACGTCGCCTATTTCCTTCGCTCCATAGATGCTGTGGACCTCTCATGAAGGACCTCTTCCACCCCTGCAACCGCTGGGTCAGGCAAACGCCTCCGTTGCCATGCAGTGAGAACGGAGAGGTTGAGAAGGAGTTTCTTCCCAGAGGCAATTCGGACTGTAAACGCCTTTCTCACCAGGGACTAACTGTACAGAACGTTTTTCCTTCTATTATTTATTACGTAAAATAATATGTGTGTTATGATTGTGTTTATAATTTGTTTGGTTGTTTTGTTTGTTCCGTGAGCATTGCCACTTTCATTTCACTGCACATCTCGTATGTGTATGTGACAAATAAACTTGACTTGACTTGCTGCTGCACCCGCTGAGTTTCTCCAGCAATTTTGTGTACCCTCTCTTCTCTGCTGTTCCTCCGAGGCCACGGGTGGCGCTGTCGGGGGGGGACCTCGGTGAAGGGGCCGCTCCTCACAGTTGGTGACGATTGTTGGGGAACGGCCGCCGCCGCCGCCGCCGCTTTAATCCCGCGTCCGTCCACACAGCGCGTCAACCATGGCCTAAAGAGGCCGTTTTATAAACTCGACGACGCCTGCTGGCTAGCGCGAGTGCGGGAAGAGATGTAGGCTGAGGTGAGCGTTCATTTAAAGCGCGGCGTTGGCGTTGGCGCTGGCGGCGGCTCGGCCCGACGGTACAGTATAGGGGCGGGACCGGCGGCCATTGGCTGCTGACGTCCCGCCCCCTCAGCCTCCCGTGATTGGTGTGTGTGTGTGTGGACCCGTCCTGTGATTGGCTTGCGGGACGTCAATCATCCGAATATCTGCCCCGCGATTGGTCAGTGAGGGGGTCGATCAGCCCCCTTATCCAATCTGCCCTGTGATTGGTCCGTGCGGTGTCGATGGCCCGCCCCGCAGCGGGCACGGGGTCAGCCTGGGGGCTGTGACCTTTGGCGCTGCGGACGCGGCAGGACAGGGCCGGACACAGAGTGTGCATCTTGTCCTCCTCCCCTTGGTCTCTACATCTACCAACCTTCTACCTCCTCCAATCCCTCAACTTCCTCCCAACCCTCTACCTTCTCCCATGCTTCTTCCTCCTTGCCTCTGCCTCCTGCCATCCCTCTCACTCTTAAATGCTAATGGAGCGCCCAGGAGTGGCGTAGTTTGTAGCAGGCCGGCCGAGTTAGTTCATGATGCCCACGGGGTTATTGCAGCTACATGTCCCAGCGGCAGATTTGGGTGCATTCACAACCTCTCTCACTTTCACGGGGACATCCCGAAACATTTGTAGCTGTTCACCACTCGATTCGACCGTGAGTTGTTTTTTTTTTTACCTTGATCGCTATATGGAAGTTTCTTCACGCAGCCACATTTCTTCACAACAGGTGAAATTGTAATTGCGGTGTGTGTAAAAGAGTTGCCGCTACACAGCCGTGATTGAGTGGTGGAGTAGACTTGATGGGTCGGATGGCCTAATTCTGCTCAAAGAACTTATCAGCTTGTTAAACGATCGATCAATAAATGTGAATATTTATTACATTACTCTTTGGGTGGGAGAGTATATTTCGTTTGATTCTTAAGGCTGTAATTTTGATTCAATTTGTATATAATTCAATTTGTAAAAGGCCAACAGCCATACGGATGAGAATTCAGCAGAGTTGGTGGTGAATGCTACTGAAAGCCTTTTAATTGTAAGGGAATGAATTGTAAGGGAACTGTATCCCAATTGAGGATAATTATAAGAATAGGAAATGGCCTACAAGTTAGGCTTTACTAATGGAGAGGGGGAGAAATCGGACTCGATTTTACAAATAAATAAATTGCAACACAAGTAATTAGTTCTGGAGGTTATGTTTCTAGTTTAGGATGCATTGGTTGTTCACCATGTGGTCTCTGGATTAGAGAAACCAAATGGAGACTGGATGAGCAGTTTGCAAAGTATCGGCATTGAGTTTGCAGAGGTAATCCTAAACTTCCTGTTATCTGTCACTTCAATTCTGCCTCTCAATCTTTCCTCATATGACAGTCCCGCCATCCATGAGATCAATGTCGTGAACCTACGCTTCACTGCCTCGATCACAAGGATGTTTTTCCTCAAATTAGGAGACCAAAACTGTACACAATACTCCAGATGTGGTCTTACCAGAGCCCTATACAGCTGCAGAAGTACCTCTCTACTTCTATACTGAAATCCTCTTGTTATTATACAAGATGTCATATAAGATGTTATCAGTACAGCTGCTCAGTTGAGAGGTGGGTTTTAGTAAGTATGAAAGGTGGAAATTGTATGATTTAAATGTTTAGAAAGAGAATTCAGGAATTTAGAAGCCAAGGATATGGTTGCCAATTCTGGGATGATTTAGTTGAGCCCAGAATTAGGGACACGATGATCTCAGTTGTGGGCTGGACGAGGTTCCAGTGACCATTTGGAAATCACTGAAGCATTTGGAAAGCAGGATAAGAATGTATCCTGCTTTGCCTAACAGCATGTCAGTGTAAGTCAACAAACACCAGCACAATACACTCTCCCAGACAATAGCTCGTCTTTTATTGGGATCTTAAATCTCTTGAATTCATCCGTCAGCTTTTCCTACCAGGACGTCTGAAAGACTAAGTTGAGTCTTGTGAATTACTTTTCATTTTCCAACTCGTTTCAGTCTTGGCTCTTTCCTACAATTTGAACTTTAATTCCTCAAACAGTTCTCCAAACAAAAGCTTTGAGATGTCGACCAGCAGAGCAAATGGACAGTTTAAAAAAAAAAAAATCTGCTATTTATTATTGAGGAGCGCTCAATATTTTGTGCCTCAACATTTTGTGTTGGTTTTGAAAATTTGGTTTTAAACCTGGAAAAAATTGAGCTCCTTTTGCCTGGGTATTGTTATTTATGTGAAGAATTAATAACCCAGTACTGACTGTACCTGTGGTAGCGCATACAGTATTGGCACAAGCTTTACAACATATTGAAATAGGCAACTCTACACACCATAACAGTGTAATTTAGTATTTAATATCCTGGATAATGCCTTAAGTATGGTCCATTTAGAGAGAACAATAGTACTGTAATTCTCCTCTTGTCTACCAAAGGGCAGCGCTGTACCTACAGACGAATGGTGTGTGCACTGTTCAACTTAAAATCTTTGGAATGTACTCAGAGTAACTACTCAGAGTAACTAAGCTAATGCACGATTGTCCCAAACATCTTGTGGAACTCGTTACAGGAACAATAAAGCCACAATGCAGTCCTTGAGGTAGTGGTTGCCATCTTGAATCCCGGCAGGCTTGTAATTTGATCTTGTAGCAGCTTTAAATACAACCTGAATGTAGGCCCAGCATTTGGATTAGTGGCAGATTGGGATCGTGTATTATTGGTACAGATGGTGGTCCTGTGACATTGCTGCTCTTAAGAACTTGAAATAGCAGCTGGAATAGGCATCCCTTGAGCCTAATTAGCTAGTCAGTAAAGTAGGAAGGAGCTGCGGATGCTGACACAAAATGCTGGAGTAACTCAGCGGGATAGACAGCATATCTGGAGCGAAGGAATGGGTGACATTTCAGGTCAAGAACCTTCTCAGTCTGAAGAAGGGTCCAGACCCGAAACATCACCTTTTTCTTCTCGCCAGAGATACTACCTGCCCCGCTGAGATACTCCAGCATTGTGTGTCTATCTTAGTATTTAATAAACTCAACTCTGCTCAGACGATAGTTTCAAGTCTACTGAATTTCCTATAATCCGCTCTGCTGTGGTTCACAAATCTTTCTCTTTCAGTCTTGACCAATTTCAGTGATTCATTCCCCTTACTTTCTGAGGTAGAGAATTCAGAAGATTCACAATCCTTTGAGATCTTTCATCTTATCCTTTCATCTTATGGTTAGAACCGAGATGGCGACCTGATTTGTTCAGATTAGTTTATTTACTATCAGGTGTACCGAGGTACAGTGAAAAGCTTTTGTTGGGTGCTATACAGTCAGCAGAAAGACAATACATGATTGTATTAGTTGCTGCCTTAATGCAACCATGTGCAGTTCTGACCTTGATAGCCTCCTCTTCCTCTAGCAGCTGCTACTTACGGAGTGTATCATAGTACTCTTTGTTGCATGCTAACAAAACATTTGATGTATTTATGACAGAGAATGGGTAAGACAGATGAAACCAGCGCTTAGTTTTCAGTGACGGTCTGGAGCAAGTGTATGTCGATACAATACAAAGTGAAATGTAAGCAGTTTGTTTTAAAACGGGGTTTCAAAGCTGGGAGAAAAATAATCAACATGCTAGAGTAACTCAGCAGGTTTAGCAGCATCTCTGGAGGATATGGTTAGGCAACGTTTCGGGTCAGCACCCTTTTTCATACTCTACTCTTCATAGACCGGCATCTGCAGTTCCCTGTCTACATTTAAGGCAGTGGAATGTAGCACAGAATTACTGAACAGAACATAGACTACGTCAGTATTTCATAACTAGTTAGACAGGTGATTGGACATGGATGACTGGAGATCAAGTCTGTTTCTATATCGCACATTTTGCAATTCTCTGTCATAAACTTCAGAAGGTACTGTGATACACTCTGTAAGTAGCAGCATGCTGGAGGGAGAGGAAGCTACCAAGGTCAAAACTGCATGTGGTTGTATTAAGGCAGCAACTAATGGATCTATTTAAGGACATAACTTCATATTTTAAAATAGAACAATCCAGTGGTAGTTGCCGGAGTTTCTTTAAACAGCAGCCGCAATGTGGTGGTTTAGTTTAGAGATGCAGCATGAAAACAGGCCCTTAAGGCCACTGAGTCTGCGTCAACCAGCGATCACCCGTACACTAGTTCTATCCTACGCACATGGGACAATTTTACAGAAACCAATTAACCTACAAACCTGCATGACTTTGGGATGTGAGAGGAAACCGGAGCACCTGGAGAAAACCTGGGCAGTCACAGAGAGACTGTACAGACAGCGCCTGAGGTCAGGATCGAACCTGGGACTCTGGCGCTGTGTGGCAGCAACACTACCACTGTGCTGCCCCTATTCATTTTCATTTCACTGCACATCTCGTATGTGTATGTGACGAATAAACTTGACTTGACTTAAAGTGTAGGTTTGTTTGGTAGATTTGTGTAATTCACTCAGCTGAGTCTTTAGCCTATTTTGTGTTCCTTTGGGTTATAGATCTGTTCCTTTGAATTTTGAAAATTACCAAACATTTGCTGGTTTTTAATTTTTTTGTGTAATTTTTTTCTCTTCCAGGATTTCCTTTGTGTAATTTAGATAGCCAGGGGGCAAATGAATCAATGCACTGCTCACCGATGCTGTGTCTTTTGACCATTAACTACGTGCCCAATGAATTCCGTCTCACCTTCTGCCGTTCAGTACATCCAGAGCCAGGAAGATTTGACTCCCTCGGATTCTAAGAGGCGACTGCACCCAGCAGCCAGTGAGCGAGAGAACAACTGGAATGGCCAATATAACTTGCCAGAGAAACCACAACCCAACGAACCAGATGAAGTGGACAAGATTAAAGCTAAGTTTATGACAGCATGGAACAATGTCAAATATGGTGAGGGCACCTGGCGGAGAAGGAATTGTTTTCATACCTCCTATATATTGTTTCTCACTTTATTTCCCATTCAGCCCTGAATGTATTGTCTTGTGTTGGTTCCCAAACATCTTCCCCTTGCCTTTTTGCCTTGTGTTGTCAGCGCTTCAGTTATAAGGACTTGCCTTTAGTAACGGGCTGTACTAACCGATTTGTGTTTCTGCAGGTTGGGTGGTGAAAGGAAGAACAAATTTCAGCAAAACTTCCCCAATTTTTCTGCTGGGACGGTGCTACCAGTTTGAGTCAGAAGGTAACGCGTTCATTTCTGGGTCTGTGCACTTTTGAATGTTGCTAACCGTCAAGAACAAGTAATAACAAAACCATCTCTTTCCCCGCCATCAGCTGATTCGCCACCAAGTCCAGAATCTGTTCACGAGGCAAGAGACAACCAAAATGCTCCTTCTCCCGTAGTCGAGCTGTTCAGGAAAGACTTCGGCTCTCGAATCTGGTTGACGTACCGTCGTGAATTTCCGCCGCTGGAGGGTTCAATTTGGACCACGGATTGTGGCTGGGGATGCATGTTACGCAGTGGACAGATGTTGCTCGCCCAAGGACTGCTTGTCCATCTGCTCTCTCGAAGTAAACTTTTCACTTTGTTTTAATTTTCACCCCTGATTGTAGTTCATCATAAGTGATAGGAGCAGCATTAGGCCATTCGGCCCATCAAGTCTACTCAGCCATTCAATCATGGCGGATCTATCTTTCCCTCCTAACCCCATTCTCCTGCCTTCTCCCCAAAACCTCTGACACACGTACTAATCAAGTATCTATCTATCTTTGCCTTAAATATCTCCACTGACTTTGTCTCCACACCCTTCTGTGGTTAAGAGTTCAACTTGGATATTTTTAAGGCAGAGATAGATTTTTAATTGGTATGAGTGTCGGGGGTTATAGGGAGAAAGCCTGAGAATAGGGTCGAGAGGGAGAGATAGATCAGCATTGATTGAATGGCGAAGTAGACTTGATGGGCCGAATAGTCTAATTCTGCTCCTATCACTTATGAACTAAATCTTCACCTGGTACTGAGGTTAGCAATAAAAATTCTGCAGTTCCCTGTCCTTAAACTAAAGTGGAGGAATCATTCCTGCTCCTGATCAGTGCCAATCCACTCCTGGTGAAAACGGGATCAGAGTTGAGTCATACAGCATGAAAACAAGCTTTTCAGCCCAACAGGTCCAGGATGGCAAAGTTGCCCCATCTATGCTAGTCCCATATGCCTGCATTTGGCTCTTATCCCGCTAAACCTTTCCTATCCATGTTCCTGTCCAAATGTCTTTTAATGGGATCTTTTCCTACCACATATAACTGTGTGTTTGCGACTGTCTTTTCTCTAATGAAAAGTTGCCATTTTGGGGTATATTAGAGGATGGTGAGTGGCCGTGAATGTTTGTCATAATCTTTCTGTCCTCTGCCATCTACATTGGGAAAACCCGGAGTGAGCTTTTCACAAGGCATGTTACAGTCGACCAGACTGAGCAGTGCGTTCAGAAATCTTGAATGCTAATTATTTTGTTCCAGTTAAAATCTCCCAAAAACGCTTTAATATTTCCAATCTACATGTTCCATTTTGGCCTCTCTCATGTTGCTCAATCCTTCTTTAAATACTTACTTCTCCTACATCAAATGCATTCCCCTCCCCACATTCCCCCTCTGCATAGTTAAGCAGCTTATTCGAGCTCAGTTCTGATGAAAAGTAATTGAATAGTTTGTCTCCATGGATTGAACTGCTGAGCATTTCAATCATTTTCTGCTTTGACAGCATTGTAAACTTCCTATCTGTGATGAATTTATTTTCTATTATTGCTAGCCCTGGTTTTAAATGGCCGTCTTTCCTTTAGACTGGACCTGGCCCGATGTGTTACTCTCTGTAGAGTCAGAGGCCGAAACCAGATCGCCATCCAGGTCCAACATCACAAACTGGTCAGCTTTCTCCGAAGTCCTCGGCTCGCAATTGGACAGAAGTAGAAGCCTCCATGCCCAAGGCTCCGCTGTCCCACAAGCACGTGCACGGACATTGAGACGGGCCAACGCTGACCCCAGAATGGACAAAGAGGAAATGGAGCATCGAAAAATCATTTCCTGGTTTGGTGACTACCCCAAGGCCCCATTTGGAGTACATCAGCTTGTAGAATACGGAAAGAGCTCTGGGAAGAAGGCCGGAGACTGGTATGGCCCATCCATTGTAGCGCATATAATCAAGTAAGTAAAGTTTGTGGAAGGGAAAGTTGTAACTGTATAGCACATTACCAATCAAAGTGTCCAAAGTAAAGCTACACTACTGCATGAAAGATGTGAGTGTGCTAGAGTAGTAAGAGAAGGTTCACCAGGATATTGCTTGGATCAGGGCTTTTAGATTATAAGGAGTGAATAGATAGGATGGGTTTATTTTCCATAGAGCAGAGGAGGCTGAGGGGTGACATTGAGGTATACAAACCTGGAGGGATGAATGGGATAGATAGTAAGAATCTTATTCCTATGGTGGGGTTCTCCAAAACAAGAGGACACAGGTATAAGGGGTATGGGGATTTATAGGTGATCGGAGGGAGAGATTCCTTCACATTGAGAGTTGTTGGAATTTGGTTGTGGTTTATCTGGGGTGAATTACCTGATCTTGACTGTTAATCTAGTGGAATTAATTAATTGGCTAGCGAGCAAATATTATCCAGAACTCGTTTCCCTTGAGTGTTCTTCAGTGATCGCAGCCAAACCTGCCACTGCATGTTCAGATTGGGGCTGCCATGCTTCTCGCTATTGAATAGTTATCTGTGGCTCTGCCGTGTGTAGGAATGCCACATGGTTGAGATTCAGAAAGACCTTTGGAAACCATCAGATGGGCCTGAAGAAATATTGGGAAGCCAAGTTGGTTTGCAGTCATGCCTTCGTTGTCACATGCTGTCATGAAACTGGTTCTTCATTTTGTTTTTAGAAAAGCAGTGGAGCAAGCTGACGACTCTGAATCGCTGGGCATTGCTGTCTATGTAGCACAGGATTGTACAGGTGAACATGCACGCTGATTCTTCATACGTGTAAACATTGAGCGCTGCGCGACTTCTTACATGGTGAGACTAGAACTCTCTTTTAATTTGAGTTCACTGCAGGTAGAGGTACATTCATTTAATTTTAATGATATCACATTTTATCAAGGTTTATAAAATACACAATTATAGTGTCAATATAAAAAAATTTGCTAGTGATAGAAGGCAGATGCAAGGAACTGCAGATGCTAGCATCAAAAATGGATAAAGTGCTGGAGTACTCACTGGGTCATGCAATATTTCTAAAGTACATGGACAAGTTTTGGTTCGGCACCCTTCATTAATTGGGGGCTGGGTAGGTTTTGTGGGTTAGCAAGTGATAGATGGATACAGGAAACTGGAGAATGCGGTGCTGGCTCAAAGGGCCGAATAACCTCCTCCTGCACCTATTTTCTATGTTTCGGCACCTATTTCCGCATGGTAGTTTTCAAACCAATGATAAGAACATTGTATTTTCCAAATGGAATTAACACTGCTTGTCTTTGCATATTTGAAGTTACCATCTATTTCTTCTTCTGTGACAGTGTACACAGGTGATGTGGTGAATCTCTGTGAGATACAACTGAAGGGTAGAAAAGTTCCTGGTTTGGATTGGAAGTCTGTAATTATCCTGGTGCCTGTTCGACTTGGAGGTGAAAGTCTCAACCCAGTGTACATGCAATGTGTAAAGGTAAACAGCGTGGTTAATATTAGATTATAAATGTTTTGAACAATTGTGTATGCGTAGCCTTCCCGCCCATCGGCTCTGATAGTCAGGTACACAAAAAAGCTGGAGAAACTCAGCGGGTGCAGCAGCATCTATGGAGCGAGGGAAATAGGCAACGTTTCGGGCCGAAACCCTTCTTCAGACGTTGAGCTGTAACTTATTCAGGCTCTGATAGTCATTTTGCTTTTCAAATGCTGTGTACATTAAGGTTTATCTCAAGTGCGCATTATTTTTTTCTGGATTTGGGTTGATACCATAGTTCTGAATAAATTCTTGTGTCCCTGACATGTGTCTGCTCTTCAGGCAATTTGTCTTGTTCCTTTTGATTCCATATCTTGTCACTTCCCTGTTGATGCATCTCAGTGTCCTTGTGGCTTTCCACAGAGATCTTGTGGAGGTGTACCAGGCATCTAATTATTGTGTGTTTGCAGGAAATCCTGAAGCTTGAATGTTGCCTTGGAATCATTGGTGGGAAACCAAAGCACTCGCTTTACTTCATTGGATTTCAAGGTAATAATAATAATAATACATTTTATTTATGGGTGCCTTTCAAGAGTCTCAAGGACACCTTACAAAAATTTAGCAGGTAGAGGAAAAACATGTAAGGGGAATGAAATAAATAGTAGAGACATCACTAGTACACAAAGAGCACTAGTAGGTACTCTTGTAGGTGTTGATGTTTAATGTAGTTAAGTTTAGTTTATTGTCACGTGTACTGAGGTACAGTGAAAAGCTTTCGTTGCGTGCTAACCAGTCAGCGGAAAGACAATACATGATTACAATCGAGCCATCCACAGTGTACAGATACATGATAAGGGAAGAAAGTTTAGTGCAAGGTAAAGCCAGTAAAGTCCGATCAAAGATAGTCCGAGGGTCTCCAATTGAGGTGGATAGGTGAATTGAGGTGCTCTCATCTTATGTGTAAGAAAGAACTGCAGATGCTGGTTTTAATCGAAGGTAGACACAAAATGCTGGAGTAACTCAACGGGAATGGATGATGTTTTGGGTTGAGACCCTTCTTCAGACTCAGTCACCCATTCCTTCTCTCCAGAGATGCTGCCTGTCCCGCTGAGTTACTTCAGCATTTTGTGTCTGCCTGCTCTCATCTTATTTGTTCTTTACCTGACTGGGAAGGGACAATGATTTGTGTGGGGCTCAGGACCAGGGGAATAGTTGTGGAAGTAACAGCAGCATCTGCATCACTGGCAAACATGCAGATGCTGGGAGGGAATGTAGTAAGTTTGCATTACACAAATGAAAAACACTTGGAGCATTCAATTCTCCATTGAAGCTAGCAATGATGGTGAAGGAGTTCATCCATGCGGTCTTTAAATCTTCGCCATTGCATCTCCACTGTCAACCCTTCAAGTACAATTGCCAGTCTATCCCAGCCAATTCCCGTCTCATACCTTCATTACTTTACAGATGATTTCCTGCTGTATTTGGACCCTCACTACTGCCAGCCGGTTGTGGATGTAACTAAATACAACTTCCTGCTGGAGGTAAGCAATGCTTGGCTGCTGCTGCAGGACGGGGCCCATGCCTGCTGCTCACCTGGTTTCCATTAGCCAAGCAGTTGCTGAGATATTTATGTGTTGGGAGGTTTATTTGTTGGCTTAAACTGAAGACAGACGCAAAAAGCTGGAGTAACTCGGGTCAGGCAGCATCTCTGGAGAAAAGGAATAAATGGCATTTTAAATTGAGACCCTTCAGACTGCAAGTCAGGGGAAAGGGGAATGAGAGATATAGACGGTATTCGGGACAAATGAATGTTGTGGAGCAGGAGGAAGAAGGGCCTCGACCTGAAACCTATTCCTTTTCTCCAGAGATACTGCCCGACTTCTGAGTTACTCCAGCATTATGTCGGGTTAATACTGAGTCAGATAGACTGAATCACGACAGCAGTATTAAGCTGTCTTTTGGCATTGGAAGGGTGTTTTTCATTTCCTGGCCTATTAGCAAAGCTATTTTGTGGCATTTATGGGTGTGCTATTTTAAAAATAGCGGGTTTTTTGTTTATTACAAATAAAACAAGTACATTATTAGAGAGAAAATTGAATCTTGTTAATTACACAGTGCACCAGAGTTGGTGCAGAGGAATGGAAAGTTGTTGGTGCACAATGGTGCTTGCTGTTTGACAATGACATTTTATATTGTAACATAGTTTGATATTTGGGTCAGGTTTTTTTCAGGCAGGGTAGCGAGCTTACTACTTTATTTAACCTTTACATAGTGTGCTATTTAAGAGAAGTTATGTTTCTCAAAGCTTCCTTAAATGTTAATTGGTGATGTGCTTCGAGGCATTTAGTTCAGTTTGGTTTATTGTCACGTGTACAGTGAAATGGTTTTGTTGCGTGCTAACCAGTCAGCGGAAAGACAATACATGATTACAATCGAGCCATTTACAGTGTATAGATACATGATCAGGGAAGAAAGTTTAGTGCAAGGTAAAGCCAGCAAAGTCCTATCAAGGATAGTCAGAGGGTCGCCAATGAGGTAGATAGTAGTTCAGCACTGCTGTCTGGTTGTGGTAGGATGGTTCAGTTCCCTGATAACAGCCGGGAAGAAACTGATGGTGTGTGTTTTCACACTTCTATACCTTTTGCCTGATGGGAGAGGGGAGAAGAGGAAGTGGCCAGGGTGTAACTCGTCCTTGATTATGCTGCTGGCCTTGCCGAGGCAGCGTGAGGTATAAATGGAGTCAATGGAAAGGAGGTTGGTTTATGTAATGGTCTGGGCTGCGTCCTCAATTCTTGCGGTCTTGGATGGAGCTGTTCCCTGTGATGCATCCCGATAATTGCCTTCAATGGTGCTCCCTTAATACAAGGTAATGTGCAACATTGCAAACTGTTCATTAATTGTTGATCTTGTTCCACAGTCATTTCACTGCATCTCTCCAAGAAAGCTGTCCTTCAGTAAGATGGATCCCAGCTGTACCATCGGATTCTATGCCAAGACGAGGGAGGATTTTGAAAATTTGTGTGAAAATGTTTCAAAGGTAAGTAAGTAATTGCTGCAATATCTTGTATTAGTATCTAAAGATGTATCTAGGGGAGTGTAACTGGTCAGATATCGCAGCAGTAAGTGGAGTCGTTAGCTTTAAGTCACTTTTTGTTACCTTCCGATTACCAATAGCTTAGAGATGTGTTCAGGCTTTTGAACCCGTGGTGTTTAAGCCTGTTGCTGCACCAGATCAGTTTTGACCAAAGGAAAGGCACCCTTAATGTTATATAGCGGGTGCTGACCTTCTGGCAAGCAGTCCTAGGCACTTGATAAGGCTTCACTTGCAGGGCTATTCGAGAATGGCAGAGTTCTCTTGGTTGGGAGAGGTCAGGAAAATGTTGGTAGAAAGCCATGGATGTTGTTGAAGGAGCTACATTGGACTGGATTGGAAAACAGTGGGTGTTTCAGGATTTTTTTTTTGTTGAATTGCTGTTAAAAACACAAAGTACTTGTGCTGTAACAGCAGGATAAGTGCTCAACTAAGTAAACCAAGCCCAATGCCTAAGTCGTATCTAAACTACCCGTTCATAACAATTGCATCTGTGACATTGAAAACTCAGAAACAATTTACAGACAATTCAAATTCAATTTAATAAGAATGGTTTCTCTGTCCTTCAGGTGTTGTGTTCCTCGTCTTTGAGAGAGAAGTACCCTATTTTCACCTTTGCAGAGGGCTGTGCTCAGGATTACGGTCTGGATGAACTCTGCACTCACAAACCGGATACTACTGTGCAAATCTCCAATTCTGAAAGACTAGGGAAGTCAAAGCAGAACAGCACTGACGAGTTTGTTTTCCTCTAACGAACAATGGACTTGCAATTAAATATCTGTGCCTGCTGCCTTTCAGCAGGGAACAAACTTGGGAACCTCTCTGAATGTTCTGATATTTATATTCTGTTGTCTTTCCATAATGACTTGGAGTCACAGCAATCATCAACCTTTCTGGGTAACTTTTACTCCGACACTCGTATAACTCTTCCTAAGAATGATCTTGTTGCCTTTTCGTTCCCTTTTATAATAGTGCTGACATTCTGTGTGTTGATCGTGGGTCTGCTTGATGCAGGTCCTCTGAGGCATTGGCAATTTCAGACTGGCTGATATTGAAACGGGTTGTGCAACAAGTTGATGCAGATGTAGCTGAGATGCTGGCACTGGGATTTGCCCAATCCTTAACCTATAATGATCTAAATTATTGAGCAATGGAAGGATTCTGTTTCATAGGATGGACTGGAATGGTTGTTGAATCTGATACTCTTCCATTGGTGTATTTGCAATCCATTCTGCTTGAATTATAGTTGAGGCCTGGCTTCCACGGGTCAGGAGCACCGAGGACGATTAACTGGTCCCATTATTCCTCTGAAGATAGACACAAAATGCTGGAGTAACTCAGCAGGACAGGCAGCATCTCTGGAGAGAAGGATTGGTGACGTTTTGGGTCGAGACCCTTCTTCAGACTGAAGGAATGGGTGACGTTTCGGGTCAAGATCCCTCTTCAGACTGAAGAAGGGACTCGACCCGAAACGTCACCCATTCCTTCTCTCCAGAGATGCTGCCTGTCCCGCTGAATTACTCCAGCATTTTGTGTCTATCTTCATTGTAAACCAACATCTGCAGTTCCTACCCTTTTGGCTGATAGTGGATCCTTTGAATTTGCCATTTTTTTTATTCCCTCCACAGTTTTCTCCTCGGCAGGTAAACTGATCAGCCCACGGAACTGCCTCTTGGATTTCTGACACCCTCCTTCACACAGTGTGTGTGTGTGTGAGCCACATTACCTGGATTCACAACTCATTCTTACTCGAGTGTCGGCATGTACCCTATCAGCACACAGACTGTCCTCACTACAGCACTCCTTTGCCTCTTTAAGTTACCCCACGACGTTCTGTTTCAACATTACATTGGGAGAACTGTGACCTGAATGTTTTGTGTGAATGTCAAACCACATCTTCATTTTGGGAAACGGAAAGGCAAAACATTTCTCTACGGAATGGTTACAATTTATCTATTTTGCGTCGTACATTTATTTATAAAATAGTAGGCTAAGAGGCCTACCATGAACAAAGGAACGAATGTTAAACTTTTTAAAGAAATAGTTTAGTTTATTATCAAATCCACACAAGCAGTCCGATGCAGTGCAGTGACATTTTTAAATTTCTAACGCTCCACCCGTTCTTTTTTGATAATATTTTACTTTGGGTGTTAATAGGGTTCTGTTGCCTTTTACCTGGAGGTTCTGGTTCACATTTATCTTGGTGATGAGTTGAAAGTCTAAGCTTGTCCAGGGATGTGTTCTTTCCTGTAGCCTGCATTCAAACTGGGCCTTGCCTCTAATTCGACACAAACTAGCATTAAAATCTCATTCGGGCCACTGGATGTTGGTGTGGCCAATGTAGAAGGCCAGTGACCGAAGCGTGGTTCTTGTTCAAGGTATCATTGGAATAGAACAGGAGTTTCACAATACTTTCTTGCACTTGAACTACCTGGAGCCGGCGAATTTCAGATCGCGTGGATTCCGAGGGTTGGTCTGCTCCCTGTGTCACCCACAGCACCATCTGTACTTTTAAATTGTTACTGTTATCTGTCAATGCTAACTACAGACCTTGAAACATCACTACTGATCCTAATGACTCTAAAAGTGTTGTCTTAGATGATTTATTGATCTAACAGGTAAGAGCAGTCTGATTCCATATTTAGTTGTACTATTTATTCTGTATGTTCCAATTTCTGTATTTGCTCGTTACTTTGCTGTAATAAGCCTTCCCTCTGAAGCTTAGCTGTGTGCATTTACTTCTGTCTGTTAAATCCATCTTTCTGCCCTCCCCACAATGGTTGAAATAAGAGTTTGTAGTAACGTCTTTAGGATCAATTTCACGACTGAGGCAGTGGAGAGTTGTTGACAAGCAGGTGAAGATCAGTTAATGGTCTGTGCAGTGGAGACTTTGGCATTCAGCATCTTGTTTTGTGATGAGTGCTGTGCATTCTCTCCATCACCACCATATTGTGTGAACAGCCAAGTTTGACAGTGTTTAGTAGAAGAGGGTTTATCGTAATGTCACTGTTTACTGGTGTGGGTTTGGGTCATAAAACCTGCTGACTACTACGTTGCAGAGCTCAGGACCATTCTCATAGTGGGCCATCATGTCTCCTCAGTGGTGACCCTTTGTTTCATGTTAACAAATATCTGTTTCAAGGGTAGAGAAGGCAGCTGTTTGCGCAGTATTTTAAACTTGTATCAGATTTTTAGTAGAACCATTCTGCCTTGAATCTTATTTTGAAAATGTTTTGCCATAACAAAGATGAACTGAGCTAAACGAGGTAAGGGGAGTGGGGGTGGCAGAGGGACATTGATCTTTCTGTGATACAGTTTGCACCTTTCACTGTGGTGAGGCATGAGGCACTGTACGATTCACTGACAGTTTTTCTGCACTTAACTTCAGGGAATTAATCAAGCTGCAGAACTGTCAGGAGGGGTGAAGGACTCTCGATCGGTTCTGTTTAAGCAACTGGCCATCTTTCTTCCGAAATGGCAGCATGTTAAAGATATCGTCGTTGGCAAGCTGGTGAGCCAATGATATCATTAACGTGCAGTCATTTCATTAGCCAGATCCAGTCAGGGGGAGGCTCAGGGGGGTCGGGGTCAGGTTGCTGCTGTAGGGGACACCCGTGAGACATGCACATGAGTACAAACTCATGGCTGCAATGGTTTACACTCTGGTATTAATATGGGACATTTATACTCCGATAACTAGATATAAAATATAGCTGCATCTTCTGTTTAGATCAGGTTGATTATCGCTAAAAAAGATTTTTCTTATTATCTATCCCGTTGCCCAATCATCATTTTATGTTTAAACTCCATTTCCTGTCTCCTTCACCCTTCCTCACTCTTGTGGCTTCCTGTTCAAGTGGCTCCTAATTAGCCCTACTATTCAGAGAAGAGTTCTGCATCCTGGCTGCCATTCTCCCCTCATTAAAGATTGAGTATCTCTTGCTACTTGTGGCACCTCATACCCAAGGTCCTGCCATATTTACCCATGTAACTACAGTCATTAACACAGTGGAATTCACTGAACCAAAAATACATTCCTTTGTGAGAAATGCTGCTGGATAAATGCAGGTTATTTTACCGAAGTGTGCAGTTGAACATCCCGCAGCAGGAGTGTTCTCCAGTACTGGTTCCTCCCGGTATATTCTGAATGTTCTTTTAATACTGGAGTCAACCCGTATTCTGGTGTCTTTCCCACTGTGTGCAGACTGACTGATAAACCATTCTGAGTGTATTTTTTACCACACTTGAATTTGCAGGTAGTGATTCCCTATTCAGGACACACAAGGAAGATTTTCTGCAGTGGTTAGTGCTGTGACTGTTGGCTGGAAGAGTTGGAGAGCTTGTGCAAGAGCCATTTGTAAATGGGTGCTAGAAAGAGCAGAGTGAGGGATGCAGGGGGCATCCTTGTAGAGTTTAGTTTTTTTGTAACTCCTATTCCTGTGTCAAAAGTCCCTCCCCATGATTAATTTTTATTTGTGGTTGCTCTTTGCTCCTTGCCTACGTCTTCCAACCTCTGATTGCTTCTTGCTGGGTTGTTCCTCTGCCCCTTCCCTCTGTTCTCCCAACGGAAGGTGTGAATCATAGTATATTTGGTGTGAATTGCATTGCTGAGTGCTGACAGACTGTTTAACTGTGGCGGACATTAGGAACTTGCACTTCAGGCAAGGGTCGCTGATCGGTGACTGTAATCTAGGGCCATTTTACTGCACTCCCCAGATGATCCTGTACCACTGTCCATAGGCAGTACAATACAGACTAGCCCAGGTATTGAAGCAATTACCTTCCTAGCTCAGCCTGTATTCTTTAAGCCATTTTGTTGAACTCTTGCACGATTCTGCGATTGAGTCATGATGTGATAATTGAATCTTTAATATACAGGGTTGGTTAAACGTGTGTGTGTGTGTGTGTGTGTCTCATCTCATCTCAGTTTGACTTCCACGTTTCATGCAAATTTAATGCTGCTAGAATTTGGAAAAAATCATGTGCATAGTTTTTTTGCTCTATTTATAGACATGAAATGAAGAATTATATTACTGTGAGAGTGGATGGAAGTTACAATCCATCTGCTTCAACCAGCAAAACAGCCCTTGCTTTGTCTGAGAGCAAATTGATTTTATCACTGTCGATGTTTCAATGGTATTTGTATTCTGCTTGTCATTCCTGAAGCTACTGTGCATGCACTACTGAAAACTGTTCCAGCTGTGCGGATTTAGTAAGGCCTGGCTGCAACAGTGTCCATATGATAGTGTTCAAATTACTTTCTAGCTGCCTTAACAGCACTGTCATGAATGGTACCGATCCATGAATGATCTGGAAAATCCCAGGAACCATTTGCTTAAAGCTTAGGAACTTCTGAGAAAGGAGAAAGTAACTGGTTTTCATTCCTACTTGCCCCCCTGGAACTTGTCCATAAATATCAGATGCGAACCAGCCTCTTTATCTCACAGGTGAGATTCTTGAGCATGCCTGGCGCTCGAATTGCATCCCAGTAAAACTCCGCGTCATCACAAGCTGATCTAGCGGCCTGGGGTTTGGTTGTGTGGCTGAGATGGGTGCAGACTCCTTCACACTTCCTCTTCTGTTGCTGTCTATCTGTGTACAGATAGTCCAGCTTCTAACAGAATTAACGCAGGCCTTCCTAAAGCGCACAGTGCCATACGATAATGCAGTACTCATAAACCAAGCAGTCTCCTTGTATTTTGTGTGAAAAGTTCTTGGATAACACTAGGAAGTTTTAATCCTTTGAGAATCTTTATTTTTTGACAGAGCAGACTGGAGAGAACTTCCTCCTTCTGGGTTTCGGACATCTTGAGACATATTGGGAACTTAGATCACACTTTAATTTAAAGTGGGTCAATGTTACCAACACCCTCCCCTTTGAGGGCACAAAAAATTGGGCTCACAGTGTCCGTCTGTTTAAAAACATTTGCATCGCAAGAGAACTGTGCAGGAAAGTGTGAAAGTCTCCATCCCAATTCTCAATCTGCGTTTACCATGCATCAAAGGATTAAAGCAAAAGCTTTCTAATTTATTTTGGATTAGAATGAAACTGAATTTAAAGCTACCTGGCAGTTATAAATAAATGGAATCATCCACATTTGACAATCGTTATTCTCCAGCTTTTGGTGTTTTATTTAAACAGGTCTGACTCAAAATCTAAGGTAAGAAGTTAGTACAAACTTGAAGATATAAAAACACATGATGTTTGTGAATGAGCATGAAATAATATTATAACTCCAAGACAGGAGAATAAGAATCGTGCTTAAGGTTATTAAGGACTATTGTAGAGTGAATAAAATATTTCTATACATGTACATAGCAATCAATGATAGGAATTGTTTAGCTTTGAGGATGATTTTGGCCAGGATCCTTGAGTCATTCAATAGCTGGAGGTGTTTAAAGAGAGAGAGTCAGATGAGGTGAAACTAGTACGGGTGTCAGGGGTTATCGGGAGAAGGCAGGAGAATGGGGTTAAGAGAGGAAAATAGATGAGCCAGGATCGAATGGCGGAGCAGACTCGATGGGTCGAATAGCCTAATTCTGCTCCTATTTTTTATGAATTTATGGTTAACAATGTGTAACGGGGACATTTTAATTATATTTCTGCATAAAAAAATAAGTTACTTTGAAAGGCTTTTTTCTTGGCTATATCCTGATAATTCGTGGATGGTGGTGTCACCAAATGTTATGTACCAGCCCAGCCATTTCTCCAAAGAACTCTTTACAGCAGAGATCATTAGTGAGAAAGAAAACAAAAATCTGGAGATACTGAAACAAATCAGAACATTGGAAATGCCCGGCATATCAGGCAGCTTTCCTCTAAAGCGAAACGGCATTAAGGTCTCGGGTCAAAGATGTCAGCAACGGGACAGTGAAAACAAAAGTTGGGTGAGAAGGTTATGGAACGAGCTGTCAGAGGAGGTAGTTCAGGCAGGGACAATCCCAACGTTTAAGAAGCAAGTAGACAGGTACATGGATAGGACAGGTTTGGAGGGATATGGGCCAAACGCAGGTAGGTGGGACTAGTGTAGCTGGGACATGTTGGCCATTGTGGGCAAGTTGGGCCGAAGGGCCTATTTCCAACCTGTGTGACTCTAAGGTGTTGGAGAAATAAATGGTGCAGCATCTCTTCGCAGATCTGTTAAATGTTCCCAACGTTTCCACTCTAAGTACCCTGGTTGATCTGTATGTCCGTGTATCCTGTTTGCAGATTTTAAAACTGTGGGGAATGTCTCCTTGCCGCTTATTTCTTGTAACACTCCGTCCGAGCACTATACTTCAGAAGGACGAGCTTTGGGATATCCTGAAAGGCATTATAAAAGTTGCAATTCCGACAGGCATCTAGGCCACTTCAGCATCAAACAGCTTTGCTTTTACAAGGCTGCCGCAGTAGGAGTGGAGCGGCATTATTCCAGTGCTCTCTTTGCTTTTGGAATGTGGGGTTGATTGCTTCCTGATGTACAAGTCGTCAGGATCAGAATCATCAAATTTGGGTATGTATTTCTAAATCACCGCTACAAATGTTACGTGTACGATACAATCTTTCCCCTCACCAATTTTTTTATTTTTTATTTTAACCACTTTGTGTTTTGACTTTTGACTGGTTCAACAGACCATATAAATGGAGTCATTGAAGGTATAGCCAATTGTTCATCAAAACCAAAATAGCAGCAACCTTGGGGATGAATGCACTGCTTGCTAATTTACAGCTTCATTCAAGGCCTTTCGGAAACTCAGCTGACCAGCGGGGGCGGGGGAAGAAAAGCTCACAATGATTGGTCTCGCTGTTAGCTTTTTTTCTGCCGTGTGCAACTGCAGAAGGAGATTTATTGTGCATTTAATCCCTACTGTTCCTGTCATGGAAGTGATTAATGGGCTACTGCAGAGGGAGCTTTAGTCTTGTTGAAGTGAACAATGGGGCTGGATTTTTCTGCTTCAGGAGGAAATGTATATTGCTGCTCTGATCTGCTTACTTGTGCCTCCTGCTGGTAGGTTTAGTGTAGTTTTGTTTAGAGATACAGCACGGAAAGAACCCCTTCGGACCACCGAACCCACTAGCGATCCCTGTACTAAAAGCACTATCCTACACGCTAGTTTAGAAGGATGAGGGGGAACTTATAGAAACATATAAAATGATCAAAGGACTAGACAATGGAAAAATGGTCCCAATGCTGGTCGAGTCCAGAACCAGGGGCCACAGTCTTCGAATAAAGGGGAGGCCATTTAAAACTGAGGTGAGAAAAAACTTTTTCACCCAGAGATTTGTGAATTTATGAAATTCCCTGCCACAGAGGGCAGTGGAGGCCAAGTCACTGGATGGATTTAAGAGAGAGTTAGATAGAGCTCTAGGGGCTAGTGAAGGGATATGGGGAGAAGGCAGGCACGGGTTATTGATGGGGGACGATCAGCCATGATCACAATGAATGGCGGTGCTGGTTCGAAGGGTCGAATGGCCTCCTCCTGCACCTATTCTCTATGTTTTGGAGTGTGGGAGGAAACTGGAGCACCTGGAGGAAACCCACAAGATCACAGGGTGAACATACAAACGGTCCGTACAGACAGCACCCGTAGTCAGGATGGAACCTGGGCCTCTGGCGCTGTAAGGCAGCAACTCTACCGCTGCGCCACCATGCTGTCCCGCATGGTTAAACATTGGTGCCCATGGTTCAATAGCTTCTAACTTTTGACAATCTTGGTGAGACATCTGGAGTCGAGGAGTAATTGGAAGTTGACTTCAAAGTTCTTCCATCTTTGCTGTGTTTTGCAGTGATCCTATGCATAGAGACCCTTACCAGAGTGCACTTCTACCTCCTGAGGCATGAGAGTGCTTTGCCAGCTCTCTAATAACCAGCTGCTGTTGCGTTTGTGTATATTCACTTTATTGAGCATCTGGCTGCTGGTATAATGTTGACTATGATGTTGTTTGGGCAGTTGGTCGAAGATGATGGAATTATGGGCAGCAGCCGTCAAAAGCTTATATGAACTCTTTTACCATGTATCAGTCTGTAAACAGAAAGGAAAGACGCAGTCAGTCATGAATGCTATTAAAATGATGCAGTGAATCGACGGAATCCGCACCCTCCATGCAAGAGCAGCCCATCACCTGCATAAGTGGGGGATGACAGACAGCCCTGCGGACATCCAGACCACACATCATGAATGACTGCCCACTGAGGCTTTTCCCCGGGGGCATCAAAGCCATTCACCCAGTAACTGATGCTGTCCTGGCCTGGATGACTACTTGATCTACAACTTTAGGCTGTGCACGCCATACGCAAGAAGAAGTGAATTGGTCTAGGAGAAAAAGTGGTATTTCTTCCTTTAATCTCTTGGACAAATGCATGCTGAAATGTATGGATAGATTGTACAGCACTAAGATAATAACTATAGAACTGTTTTGACTTGAGCTTTTTGTAGGAGTATCTTAGAAATCTGGAGGACAATGGCGAGCCATTCACCTCATGTCCATGCCACTTATAATCTCATTAATCTCACATCCCATCTGCTCATCTCCTCAACACAGTTGTGCTACATCACGTAGATACTTGAAAAATGTTATCAGGGGTGTTTGCTTCCATCTTCAATTTTCAGGCAATCGCTTCTGACTCCCCTCCACTTCCTGGGTGTAAACTTTTAGCAAAGTCCCCTTGTCATCATGCTACAAATGACCATAAATCTATTCCCCCATTGTATTGACCTCTCAGGTGAGGGGACAGTTTTCCTTATTTTTTTCGTGTTCAACTTGAATGATCCAAAATCAACTCATTTGAAATGTACAATGACACAGTCCAATCTTTTTGGTTTGGGAGAGGCAGAGGAAGAAATTCTTGGGAGAGGAACAAACGGCAATAAGCAATTGTACTTGTTATTCCTCTCTGATTTCCAACTAGATTTGTGACTTGCTTTACTAACCTAATGGGCATTATTTTAATTGCAGGCTTATATGGAGCTGGTATTGAAGTGGCCCATAAGATGTCTTGCTTGTTTATTAATTTCACCCAGTTGCTATTCTTGTCAGGAAATCCAGCTGATGAACCAAAGGAGATGATGGATCTACGCTGCAGAGTCACGGTAAGGTTTATATTTCTAATCAGTTGGCATTTGTTGCAGAGTTGGTTGCGACATTTTGACATTGTGAAAGATGCTATAGAAATGCAAGCCTTTCTTTCTTTGAACTCTGGTGCAAATGCTGGTTTAGTGATCTAACTCCCATCTGAGTTTGAAGGATCAAGCCCCATTTACATTTTACAGTTTAGTTGATTGTCACGTCCCGAGGTGCAGTGAAAAGGAACTGTAGATGCGGGTTTTCAAAATAAAGACACATAGTTCTGGAGTAACACAGCAGGTCAGGCAGGAGAACATGGATAGGTGATGTTTCAGATCCATCTGAAGAAGAGTCCGAACCCGAAACGTCACACATCCATGTTCTCAAGAGATGCTGCCTGACCCACTGAGTTACGCCAGCGCACTGTAACCTTACTTGGAGGACTAGGGGGTAGGTTTTGCCCACAATTAATCCAGTAAATATAAGGGGGTGCAGAGTCAAAAAGGCTAGGGTGGAGTTTAACATGCTCAGGAAGATCTGGAGCTCAAAACACATCTCAATCGACACCAAAATACGCATCTTTAACTCGCATGTGAAACGGGTGATGCTGTATGGATCGGAGACATAGAAAACAACAAAACACACTACAGACAAGCTGCAAACATTCACCAACACCTGCCTTAGGAGAATACTTAACATCTGGTGGGGAGACAAAAGGGCCTGTCCCACCTGGGCATCATTTGCATGTCACGCAGATGGCGGGCAAAGATTTTGTACATCCCAAAATCCTGGGGTGCTGGGCGCGACCGCGCGTCACTGCCTACATCACCACGCACTATGCGCGTGTCGTGACCCGTAAATGATGTCGTGTAAATGACGCCCAAGTGAGACAGGCCCTGACGTAAGCAATGTGGACCTGTGGAAAAGAACAAGCCAGGAGCCCATTGACTTACAAATTCGAAGGAGAAAATGGAGTTGGATTGGACACATCCACAGGAAACTTGCTACAAACATCACCCGGCAAGCCCGGAAATGGAACCCCCAAGGGAAAAGGAAAAGTGGTCGCCCCAGGAACAGCTGGAAAAGAGGTGCCCAGACAGAAATGTCTGAGAGTGGGCGCAACTGGGGAAATCTCGAATGAACTGCCAACAACCAAGTGAGGTGTAGGACATTTGTCAATGGCCTCTGCTCCTTAGAGGAGCAAAGGCCTTAAGAAGAGGAAGACAATACGACGGGGAGCAGTTGGGAATTCACGAGCATTCAACTCACCTCAGAATCTGAAGTATTGCACATTTGTTTCACCATCAACTCTTTCCTTGTGTTATCAATACATCTACCTGTTAAAGAGAAGTCCTGTTTTATTAGCACACTTTTTCTTGATATATTTGTATTGCGCAGAAAAGGTCGATTTAGTTCTGACTGCAACCAAATGTTGGAAAAACCATTGGGGAAGAGGTCACTATCATGCTGCAACTTGCACATATTTAAAATGGGGAGGCTCTTTCGGTAAAATGTTAGGCTTGGTTGGGCTTAGTTCAGCAGGTATACAACACCTAGGTTTGAGCTGTGGACCTTCTGGTCCATGGGTGGGTTTTCTCCAGGTGCTCTGGTTTCCTCCCACAGTCCAAAGATGTGCTGGTTGAAGGTTAACTGGCTTTGGTTGTAAATTGTCCCTTGTGTGTAGGGTAGTGGTTGTGTACGGGGATCGCTGGTCGGCACAGTCCCGGTGGGCCGAAAGGCCTGTGTCCGCTCTGTATCTCTGTATAAACTAAACCAATGAAGCGAATGGCCTAAAACGATCAGGGAGCACATATTCACAACATGAAGATTACCAACATGTACCCATGAATGGATTGTGGATGTGATTTGAGTTTTGTGCTCTGCTTTCCTTTTCAAGCGAGATAAATTATTTTTAACTATGATTTTATTTAAATTATTTTTTTAAAGTAAGGTCATAAAGTCATTGACTGAGTGAAGTCTGGAGACTGACCTCTCTTAATCTTGGCTACGGTCGTGTTTCCTTTGCTGGAATAGCACAGGTTCTGAATCTGCTCCTGCATGTCGACCATTGCCAACCTACATTGAAATACAAGTGGGCAACATTAAAGGTTAAGAGACCAGATAGAGGTCACTCTACTATACCCCTTCTCATCAATCTTTACCCTACACTTTGGTTCCAAGTTTCCCTGCTCCTGAAGGTGCTATCTATGGCCTGTCCTCACTAAGTGTTTGTCCCTGGGTAAAACGATCCATTTCCCAGTCAAGTTTAATTCCTCCTTCCCAGTCCACAGTGTCCGAGGAGGGCAAGGAAACTGGCGCATGTTCTCTCTTCTTAACCCTGTATTTATAGTGTTTCTTATTATATAGACACATCAGGATCAACATGGTTGATGCATTACCACCAGGCAGTTCAATCTCATGCCATTTTGACAAAGGAATTGGGAAGAGACATTCATAACCATAAGACAGAGGGGCAGCATGATGCCATTCAGCTCGTCGAGTTTGTTCCACCATTCGATAATGGCTGATCTATTTTTCCCTCTTAAACCCCATTCTCCTGCCTTCTCCCTGTACCCTTTGATACCCTTACCAATCAAGAACCTACCAATCTCTGCTTTAAAAATACCCAATGACCTGGCCTTCACTGCTGTCCTTGGCAATGAATTCCACAGATTCACCACCCTCTGGCTAAATACATTTCTCCTCATCTCCATTTGGAAGGTACATCCTTTTATTCCGAGGCTGTGCCCTCTGGTTCTGGACTGTCCCACTAGTAGAAGCATTCTCTCCACATCCACTCTATCCAGGCCTTACATTGTTCCAATGAGGCTTCACTGAGATCCACCCTCATCCTTTTAAACTCCAGTGAGTACAGGCTCAGCCATCAAACGCTCCCCATATGTTAGCCATGCGGTCTTTCGAGTCACCTCTGCCAGGCATAAAGATCCTGGTCTTTAGCATTTTCCTACCCACTCTTTCACATTAACTACATTTGAACCTGTTGTTCTGCCACATACTTAATGTCTTTTAGCTCCTGTTCAGGATCCAGTGACTGTATTTGTCTGCATCTTTGTATTAGTCTTTCTAGAATCTGGATGGGAATAAAGAATTACAGGACATTATCTTCACAGTCTAATGTCACCTGTAAGAATAACACCATAGGTTAATGGCCAAATGCAGGCAAATAGAACCACCTCAGGAAGGCACCTTGGTGGTGTGGACTAGTTGGGTTGAAAGGCATGTTTCCATGCTGCGAGACTCATTAAGTCTAACTGGGATTTGGGATCATTTGGCTCCTTTAGGAACAGCTGATCAAGAAACAAAATAAAGAGTAGATTGAGTGTTCATCGTGTTGCTGTACCTGATTATATTTCTTTTGGTTCTGCCTGAGTATTTTGCAATCTGTCAAACTACTTAACAGATCATCCTCTTGAATAGCTGCAACACAAAAGGAATAAAACTATTTATTTTCATTTTCATTTCAGAAGTCTTTAGCATTCAGTCCATCTAATTTCCCCGGTCTGGATCTATATATTTGTTGTTTCTCAACCCAATCAACATATACAACGAGGAAGAGGCAAAGGATACTCACTTAGCTTTCTGTTAATTTGCTCTATTTCTTTATGCAATGATTCGCATTCTTCCCATAGAAACTTTTTGCTGCAAGAGACAGAGAACTGGGTTAACTCACTTATTGTGATATCACAGAGAGTAACTTACAATTAACATGTGGATAAGATGCCCTCCTTTGTGTTTCCCCATCAGATTATTCTGGTGGACATTTTTCTCTTGAATACCTTTGGTCGAATTAGGACTAAACATCTAATTAGAACTGAGACGAGGAAACACTTTTTCTCACAGAGAGTGGTGAGTCTGTGGAATTCTCTGCCTCGGAGGGCGTTTGAGGCAGGTTCTCTGGATGCTTTCAAGAGAAAGCCAGATAGGGCTCTTAAAATAGCGCAGTCAGGGGATATGGGGAGAAGGCAGGAACGGGGTACTGATTGGGGATGATCAGCCATGATCACATTGAATGGCGGTGCTAGCTCGAAGGGCCGAATGGCCTACTCCTGCACCTATTGTCTATAATTGTTATTTTGCTTGTAATTTCTCCAAATGGGTGCAGTCGGCTTGTCAGCTGGTGGGCTCCTTTGACAAGCTACCTGTTTGTTTAAAGTGAATTAATCGCCTGTCATTTCCTCTATTGAGTAGCTACTGGTAGCATAGGTGGTGAGTGCAGGTATTGAGGGGGGTGGTTCTGGGACACAGGAACTAATTGTTGAACATTCCCAATGTGTGGGCCTAACTCAATGAAACACCAGTGAAGGAAGGTGCCCACTTGAAGAAGTGTCTCGACCCAAAGCGTCACCCATTCCTTCTCTCCAGAGATGCTGCCTGTCCCACTGAGTTACTCCAGCTTTTTGTGTCTAACCCCAATGATATACTTGCATCGTTTTTTAAAATGTTCTTACTAACATGTAGATAGCTGATTATTGCATATGGAGTTAGTTATTGTCCTTAGCACAAGTGTGTATAATCAGTGCAAAAACTACTTGGGTTTTGGGCTTGGTTTTCTTGGTTGAGCGCTTATCTTGGTGTTGTAGCACAAATGCTTTGTGTTTCAATTGTAATTCACACCTCAGCATGTACGGGACAAGTTCTGAAACTAAAATCCAGAGCAAGAATAAGCCCCCTATCCGATCATTATCTTGTATGGAAAGGAAATGACTTCTGCTCTGAAACTATCTGGAAAGGTCTGAATACAAATACCTGCAGAATCAAAGCTAGACTTCCTGGGTGGCTCTAATGTTACAGCATTGTCAGGTCACCACAAATCTGATTCTAATGTTGAGTGGGAGTTAATTAGATGTTGGCCTGTGCTTCACTCCAACTAAATGGTGCCATGGTGGAGTCAATGCTATTGGACTTGTACTTGGTTATGGTTCTACAGGCACCAGAATGGACCCATTACTAATGGTAAACCTAATCCAGTGGTTTAACTGGGGGAGGGTATAGAGTCTACGGTCACCTAAATTACACATCTTGTCCAATGGATAATAACTGTGGCTGGATTCTTGCCCATTAATCATTTCAGTTTAGCTTATTGTCACTGTCCCAAGGTACAGCAAAAAGCTTTTGTGCCCCCACTGATCTTGAGTTGGAGGTGCCCTAATGGATATTGGCATAAAGGAGCTTAAATCCCTCTGAGCTTTGATAAGAATAGTAAATCTAGTTTGTCAGAGAGCCTCTGTTTTGGCCTGGTTCACCTCTCGTGTATTTCTGTCGCAAGTTCTTCGGTATGGTTGTTGGTATCTGTTGATTGCCCCTGGTTTTCTGCTTGTTGGGTCGGGTCTTGTGAATTGGTTGGGTTCGAGCACAGCTCCTTCTTCCAGTCTTCAATCTTTCTGTCTATCATCAGGTTAATCCTGTCCTCTTCGATGTTGCTACACATGCTCAGTCTCCTCACCTCCGCTGCGAAAGGAACAAAGGGTTCACCGGTGTGGTGGGAGCAGCCACGCTCCCTGTCCGTGCTAAAGGGAGTTGGTTTCTAGGAGGGTTGATCTCTGGGTAAGTGCTCAGGTTAGGGTGCATTATAACAATGTAATCTCCGCATGAATCTTGTCCCTACGGGTGTTGGAGGCTAGAATTCAGTGAACGGGAAGGTTTATTGTTAATTGTCCCATGTACTGAGGTACAGTGAAAAGCTGCGTGCTAACCAGTCAGCGGAAAGACAATACATGATTACAATCGAGCCATTCACAGTGTACAGATACATGATATGGGAATAATGTTCAGTGCAAGGTAAAGTCCGATCAAAGATGGCCCAAGGGTCACCAATGAGGTAGATAATAACTCAGGACTGCTCTCTAGCTGTTGGTAGGATGATTCAGCTGCTGGACAACAGCTGATGTGGGATTAGGATGTGGAATGAAACTGGGGCAGATTACCTTGGGCATCTAACAGAGCACCATCCCTGCATCTGCTGCCCACTGGAGATGCTCCCACCCACCCACCTCGCCTGCACCACAAACATTCCCCAGAGACCCTTCCCCCCCCACCACCGTACCTACCCTCTAGTAGTCGGATCTGCTGCTGATGGTGGCTTCGTTCCTTCGCCAGGAGGCTCACAGTCTGATTCAAGGATTCAATGGTCTAGGAATGAAGTGAAGCGTGAGAACAGGAGCAGGAACAGAGTGGCACCATTTCCAATCACAACACACTACCATGGCTATCACAGTTACACGTGGCACATGGACAAATGTGACAGAGCACAATGTTAGCGATATGTGGAGGGTGATGTCGAAGTGGAGAAGATGGCTGATGTGAGCTTAGGTGATATCAAATAACACTGGCACAGATGCTGACAGATTGCAGCAACTATCTTTCAGATGTTGAGAAAGGTCTCGACCCGAATCGTTGCCCATTCCTTCTCTCCAGAGATGCTGCCTCACCCGCTGAGTTACTCCAGCATTTTGTGTATCCCATCCATTTAAACTACCATCTGCAGTTCTTTCTTACACATTCTTTTTTGTTGCTGCTATTCTTAGCTACACAAGGAAATGGCTTATCTGTTCCAGCTTATATGTTCTATATGTCCCAGAAAGAAATATGTAGAGAGGAACTGCAGATGCTGGTTTAAACAAAAGTTGGCACAAAATGCTGGAGTAACTCAGCGGGACAGGCAGCATCTCCATCAGTCTGAAGAAGGGTCTTGACACGAAATGTCACCCATTCCTTCTCTCCAGAGATGCTGCCTGACCCGCTGAGTTACTCCAACATGTACTTTCTACAGGTACACAAAAAAGCTGGAGAAACTCAGCGGGTGCAGCAGCATCTATGGAGCGAAGGAAATAGGCAACGTTTCGGGCCGAAACCCTTCTTCAGACTTTCTACTTTCTACATATTGCCAGTTGTGATGAAGGCTGATCAGAATGTTTCTCGCCCCACCCATGCTGGCCGAACTGCTGAGCATTTCCAGCATGTCAATAGACAATAGGTGGAGGAGTAGGCCATTTGGCCCTTTGAGCCAGCACAATGTGATCATGGCTGATCATCCCCAATCAGTACCCCGTTCCTGCCTTCTCCCCATATTCCCTCCCTTTAAGAGCCCTATCTAGCTCTCTTTTGAAAGCATGTCCTCTTTATTTTAGCTTCAGATTGCAATGGGAGAGAGAATAAGTGAAGAAATCACAGAAGTAAAACTGTGCCTGAGCCATACTCGAGTTTGGACTTCAATGTGGAACTTGATGACCTCGAGCTCATCTATCAGGTGCTTGCTCTCTGGCGAAGATCCCGCCTGGGTGTCACTGAAGCTCCGCACCTTGTTAAATGCAGTGTCTGCAACACAGGAGAGGTTCGTCAGACCTGCTGATCAAGTGATGTCTGTTTTGTTAATCTGTGCTAGTGAACTGGATGTTTTGAGTTTAAATATTAACGTGTCCCCACCTTTCTGGTGACAACCGCCAAACTTCAACGTCTGCTGCAAGGGAACAAAATAATATCAGTGACTCAAAACCAACTTGCAGGTGAGCTTGTGATTGACAGCCCCATTGTCTACACTAGACTGGTGCTCTCCTCACAAAGCCTAGCGCAATTAATTAGCAGCGATCGCTTGATCCCTTTACACCAATGTTATAGAGTCTTACAGTGTAGAAACAGGCCCTTCCGCCCAACTTGCCCACACTGGCCAACATATCCCATCTACACAAGTCCCACCTGCCTGCATTTGGCCCATATCCCTCCAAACCTGTCCCATCCATGTCCAAATGTTTCTTAAACATTGTGATAGTACCTGCTTCACTTCTTCCCCCAGCATTCACCCACCAGCCTTTGTGTGGAAAATGTTACCTCTCAGCTTCCTATAAAATCTTTCTTCCATCCCCTTAAACCTATGTCATGTGGCTATTGATTCCCCTACTCTGGGCAAGAGGGTGAACCTACCCGATCTATTCCTCTCCAGATTTATACCTGATCATGCTGTACATTTTGTACATTCGTCTCATGATGTTGTTCCTACTTGCCAAGTAACTTATGCTGTTGTTCAACTCGGTAGATCAGGAGTTTCAGATTTACATCCCTTCTGGTCAGTGCACTGTAGGTTAATAGTGTTCCTCTACCAGGAGACACTGGGTAAAATGTATGAAGAAGGGTCTCGACCCGAAGCGTCACCCATTCCTTCTCTCCAGAGATGCTGCCCGTCCCGCCGAGTTACTCCAGCATGTTGCTGCCAGGGCTCCACCATTGGCGGCCACATGTATTTCCAGCACTGTGCGGCTCCATTTAGATCAAAACCACCCCCAGTTAAGCCACTTGTGTCTGGGGAAGCACAGGTATGACACAGCACCCACCCCCCAGGAAGTAACTAGAGTGACTCAGCTGACTGATCTGCGGGGTTTTGCCCAGCGATTTGTTTTTATTCCCTTAATCAGAACCTAGTTTCAATGAAAACCCAAGATAGTCTATTTTAGATAAGTTAATTTTAAAGTTGTATGTATTTATTCTGTTTTTATTAACTGCACTGACAGGAACTGATTGAGAAACAATTTTTAGTTTCCTCTGTGTATGTAAGTACTCAGTGAAAATGACATTAAAGTAAATACTGAATAGGCACAAAATGCTGGAGTAACTCAGCGGGACAGGCAGCATCTCTGGAGAGATGGAATGGGTGACGTTTCGGGTCGAGACCCTTCTATGAAAAAGCCATCGAGCTGAGCTTGTAATTCTGTTTCTCTCCCACACGATGGACATGTGGATATAAGCACGTTACCTACCATTGTATCCCCATCATTGTCGGAGACTATCCGAGACATGAGAGAAATATCGGCATTCATCTTTCCAATTTATTAAACTGCAAAACAAAGCACAAAGATCCATTCAATCTTTCCCCGCCACAGGTAACTCCAAACACTGCTGCTGCCTGGTGCTTTCAAGCAATCGCACTAATTTAAAAGCACATCACTGCCCACGCCAGCATTTATTGCCATCCCTAGTTGGCCTTTCACTGAGTGGCGAGGCTATTTCGCTAGGCAGCCAAATAAGGATGGCTGATTTTCTTCATTAGGAACGATGTCAAAAGTGATGGCAAGAAAGTAGGAGATTGAGCAAAAAAAAAAATCAGCCAGGATTGAACAGCGGAGTGGACTCATTCGGCTTTTTAGTTTCATCTAGATTTTTTTTACAGTAGCAGTGTGGAAACAGGCCCTTCGGCCCACCGATTCTGTGCCGACCATCGATCCCCGCACACTAATACTATCCTACACACACTTGGGACAATTTACAATTTTTACCGAAGTCAATTGGCCGACAAACCTGCATGTCTTTGGAGTGTGGGAAGAAACCGGAGCACCCAGAGAAAACCCACACAATCACGGGGAGAACATACAGACACCACCTGTAGTCAGGATCGAGCCTGGGTCTCTGGCGCTGCAAGGCAGCAACTGTACCGCTGCGCCACTGTGACGCTCCTCGGTCTTATGGTCTTAGTTCCTCTCCCAAAAGACATCAGTGAAATGGGTGGATTTTTTAAATGATTTCCAATATTTCTTTGCATTCCCCAGCTACTGACAAACAATTTGATATCAGTGCCCTCTGCCATTAGTCCAGGTTTCTGGATTGCTAGTGCCAGTATTATTACTTCTAAACTTCTGTACATCTTAGTGCAGAAACTTTGATAAATGAGTCTTCACAACATCGGATTGATCTTTTTTAACAATCCGGTGAAGTGGTCCTTGCAATATGGATTGAAATGTCTTCCTAGATAGTTACCGGAGATTGTTGAGGCTGGGGCTATCGCAATGTTTAAGAAACATTTAAACATGTACATGAATAGGACAGGTTTAGAAAGATATGGACCAAACGCAGTAAGGTGGGACTAGTATAGATGGGACATGTTGGTCGGTGTGGGCAAGTTGGGCCGAAGGGCCTGTGCCCACACTGTATCACTCTAATAATCTAAACCAACATTCCCAGTGCAGTACTGAAGGAGTTCTGCATCATACACCTGTGCCCTGTACTAATTTAGACACAAAATGCTGGAGTAACTCAGCAGGACAGGCAGTATCTCTGGAGAGAAGGAATGGGTGACGTTTCGGGTCGAGACTCTTCTTCAGATTGAAAGTCACGGGCAAGGGAAATGGGATATAGACGATAATGCAGAGAGATATAGATCAATGAATGAAAGATATGCAAAAAACTTATTTAATGCAAAAATCTTTCCACCCTCGTTCTGTTTAACGTATATAATTTATAGTTACAGAGTGATACTGTGGAAACAGGCCCTTCGGCCCAACTTGCCCACACAGGCCAACATGCCCATCTACACTAGACCCACCTGCCTGCACTTGGTCCATATCCCTTCAAACTTGTCCTATCCATGTACCTACCTGTTACTTAAATGTTGGGATAGTCCCAGCCTCCACTACCTCCTCTGGCAGCTTGTTCCATACACCCTTCACCCTTTGTGTGAAAAAGTTACCCTTCAGATTCCTATTAAATCTTTTCTCCCTCACCTTGAAACTACGTCCTCTGGTGCTCGATTCCCCTACAAGAGATGCATCTGTCATCTACAGATCTATTCCGCTCATGATTTTGTACGAATATAATTTAGGATCTAATTATAAATTTAGGATTATAAATTGCTGCCTTGCAACTCCTTGTAATTCAGGATCTAAAATTGTACTTACCTGTATTAACCATATACACACACACACACACAAACACACAGACACACACACACACCAGGCTTCAGGTTGTATGACTGGACACAGGAGCCTGACGTTGCTGCCGCCCCTTTTGTTACACATCAGCTTTTGCAACATCAACCTGTCACTCAATACGGGGGCGGGATCACCGCGAGCCCCGCCCTCCGCCCTCTGATTGGCTGAGCCCGCGGGAATACGCGTCATACCTCGACTTGATTGGTCGGCTGGCCTGTCCGTCAGCGGCGGCAGGAGCAGAGCGGGCCTGCGCTCCAGGCCAGGTAAGTGATAGCAGCTGCTAGAGCGGCTGAACGGCCGCCTGGGCCGCCAGCACTGCGTGGCTCCATTGGCTGAGCCCCCGTCTTCAATTTAATCCTCTCAAATCCACCTCCCATCCTCAGTTTATCCTCTTGCTTCACTAAGTAGACAAGTAAAGTCTACTTTAAAGGGGAAGCACTCCTTTGACAGGGCCAACACCCGTAAAAGGCTCTTCGGCCCGTCAGCTCCATGCTAGCCCCCACCCCCTCCAATGGTGGGGTGGGGGAACAATCCCATCATTTCTATTTCCAGAAATAGACTCAACAAAGGGTGTAGGGGGTTACAGGATAATGGGGGTCAGGAGGAGGGAGAGATAGATTAGCCGCGATTGAATGGCGGAGTAGACTTGATGGGCCGAATGGCCTAATTCAGGTCGTATCACATGAGCATCTCTGGAGAAAAAAGTAATGGATGACTTTTCAGGTCGAGACTTCTTCAGACAGAGTCAGGGCAGAGGGAGACTAGAGATATGGAAGGGTAAGGTGTGAAAACGACAGATCAAAGCCCTTTGTGTACTGCCGAGGTGACGTCTGCTGTATGATTTTACCAGATTGTGTGCGATGACAAAGGATTTCACTGTACCTGTGACAATAATGTATCATTGAATGTGTTGGAAGGAACTGCAGATGCTGCTTTACACTGAAGATAGACACAAAATGCTGGAGTAACTCAGCGGGACGGGCAGCATCTCTGGAGAGAAGGAATGGGTGACGTTTCAGGTCGAGACCCTTCTTCAGTGTTATTGAATTTATTGAATATTCAACAAAACAACTAGTTATAGGCAAATAGATTGTAATAAGACAGACTGAAGGGTCACGACCCGAGACATCACCTATTCCTTTTCTCCAGAGATGCTGCCTGACCCGCTGTTAATCCAGCTTTTTGTGCCTATCTTCAGAGGAAACAGTGACCAGTGTGCTGGAGTTTATAATCTGGCCAAGATTTATTGAAGGTATTACTGGGCCTTTTTTAGTGTTGTCTACAGTAGTTTCTAGAATTGTAATCTGAACCCCAAATCACCGGTGTTACTAACGTGTGTGTCAACTCCATTGTCAATAATCAATAGTTCAAGTGAGCAGAGTCTACAGCTGCCTTTGATCAGTTATTGTTGTCACACTCATGGCATTTCTCACAAGAATTATTGCTTGACATTATATTGACGATATCTGGAGATGGGACTGTTTAACGAGCCAATGTCTCAAGCGAAGAAATTGAGAATTTTTGTTTAAGATGCTCAGAGCGTTGTTATCTGTGACTCTCAGCCGTATTTGCAATGGAGATTACAGCTTGTTTGCCTTCAGTTTGAATGTAGTCAGCTGGACGGGGACTGCGTTGGGAAGAGTACACCGGGGGCGTGAGGAGAGGATTCCATTCGGCACGGACAGGCAGATTCTCCAGCAGGTAAATTGTGTGGCACCACAGTTAGAAGCTACAGGAAAACCAGCGGAGCAAGGTTGCAGCATTTGGTGAGGCCTGGACACAGGTAGGATTGAGTAGGCTTTGGAGAGGGTGCTGACGAGGTTTACCGGAATGCTGCCTGGATTATAGGGTATTTAGCTACAAAGTTGGACAAGTGATGGAGATTATTTTCTCTGGAATGCAAAGGTTGATCCAACTATATAAAATTATGAGAGGGCAAAGATAGGGTAGACAGTCAGAATCTTTTACCCAAGGTGGAAATGTCATAGACTAGATGGCATGGCTTCAAGGAGAAAGGGGCAATGTTTAAATAAAATTAGCAGGACAAGTATTTTGTGCAGAGAGTGGTGAGTACCTGGAACGCGCTGCCTGGGGTGATGGTGGAGGAGGGTACAGCACAGATATATCACAGAAACATCACAGAAACAGGTCCATCGGCCCACCAAGTCCACGCTGACCAGCAAGCGGCCATTAATACACTAACTCTGTCATAACCCTTCATCCTCTGCACAATCCAATCCACTGGGCCCTGCATTGGGAGGGTGCAATGCCGGAGATGGGAAATTCACTGTTGCATTCATTTTCATTGCAATAAAACAGGGTCTAACCAGCCTGCAGAATGCCAACAGAAGGAGATCCTACTAGCCTGGTCAAAGCCACCCACCTGATCATACTGTCCACAACATGGGGCATGCAGATATGGATGTCCTTTGTCTCAGGTAAGGTTAGGGAAAGAATCAGAACTGCTGAGTGTATTAGGGCCACAATTTTCAAACATTGTGTTTTTAACATTTTCATTATTTTTTTCATTCACTTTAGTTCAGTTTAGTTTATTGTCACATGTACCAAGGTAAAGTGAAAAGCTTTTTGTTGTGTGCTAACCAGTCAGCGGAAAGACAATGCATGCTTACAATCGAGCCATTTACAGTGTACAGATACAGGATATAGCAATAACGTTGAGACACCAGAACCTTTAAATTTTAGATCCATAGTATTTATTACTGACAATTATATAGCTGCAAGATTTGTTTTCTAAATAAATTTACACTATTGAATTAAAGATAAAGGAATATCCCAAACATTCAACGTTTATAAGAAGGGCAGCACAGTGGCGGAGCGGTAGAGACCTGCCTTACAGCGCCAGAGACCTGTGTTCCATCCTGACTACAGGTGCTGTCTGCACGGAGTCTGTACGTTCTCCCCGTGACCTGCGTGGGTTTTCTCCAGGTGCTCCGGTTTCCTCCCACACTCCAAAGATGTGTAGGTTTGTAGGTTAATTGGCTTCTGTAATTGGTCCGTACCGACCAGTGATCCCCATACATTAGCACTATCCTACACACACTAGGAACAATTTATAATTTTAGCGAGCCAATTAGCAGACAAACCTGTCTGTCTATTGGAGCTTAGCAGGAAACCGGAGTACCTGGAGAAAACCCACACAGGTTAACTAAGTAAGTAAGTAAGTTTATTGGCCAAGTATTCACATACAAGGAATTTGCCTTGGTGCTCCGCCCACAAGTAACAACATGACATACAGTGACAGTTACAAATCACTCGAAAAACACTAAACATTAATAATGATAAAACATTAATGATAAAACACCATTGATCAAGCATGTGAACCAACACAATACCAGATCGAAGGGAGGATACAGATTTTTGGCTGTGTGGGGAGCTGTTTTGACTGTTACGGGGAGAACATACAAACTCCATACAGAGAGCACTCGTAGTCAGGATCGAACCTGGGCCCTTGGTGCTGTGAGGCAGCATCTCTACCGCTCAACTCAATATCAATTCTGAATTAATCTGCCTTATCTGTAATAAACAATTAGAGTTTCAGGATATTGAAGGAGTGTATGTTGTCTCCGCAGGTTTTGTTCTGATTAACACCATCAGCAGGCACACATTCGGCCTGGTGCAGAGCAGCCTGTTTCCCTACTATCTCTACACAGTTCTGGGAGGATCCTTCATTAATCTGTCTCTTTATGCCCTCTATCACCCGCAGCAGTTACTCAACAAGGCCGAAACTGTACAGGTAACTCGGATAGAACTCGGGTAACTTAGATAGAGAGCAATACCCAGGCTCGGTGCATTCACCTTTATCAATTCCTCTCATGATTTTATACATGATTTTAGAGGGGGCAGCATGGTGGCGCAGCGGTAGAGTTACTGTCTTACAGTGCCAGAGACCCGGGTTCAATCCTGACTGTGGGTGCTGTCTCCCCGTGACCAGCGTGGGTTTTCTCCAGGATATTAGGTTTCCTTCCACACTCCAAAAGACTTCCAGGTTTGTAGATTAATTGGCTTGGAAAAATTGTAAATTGTCCCTAGTGGTGTGTGTAAGATAGTATTAATGTGCGGAAATCACTGGTCGGTAGACTCAGTGGGTCGAAGGGCCTGTTTCTGCACTGTTTTACTAAACTAAACCAAACACCTCTAAAAGATCACCTCTCAGCCTCCTGCCCTCCAAGGAATAAAGCCCTAGCCAGCCCAACCTGTCCCTTTAGTTCAACCCCTCGCATCCTGGCAAAAATGGGGTAACATCGAACCAGTGTGAATGGGGCGAAGGAACTACAGATGCTGGTTTAAACCGGAGATAAACGCAACAAGATGAAGTAACTCAGCGGGACAGGCAGCATCACTGGAGAGAAGGGATGGGTGACATTTCGGGTCGAGAAGAAGGTTCTCTTCTCCATTCCTTCTCTCCAGAGATGCTGCCTGTCCCGCTGAGTTACTCCAGCTTTTTGTGTCTATCTTTAGTGTGAATGAGTGAGTGATTGATGTCGGCAGGGACTTGATGGGCCAAAGGGGTTTCTTGCCGTGCTGTGAATCCAAACTGAACGCTAAAAAATAAAACTGTTTTCTGGCAGATCGCATCACTGTTTGTGTGCGTGATCTTCTCTGGTCTCAACGCCCAATGGTTCGGGCAGACCACAGCTGAGGTTATGGTCAAGAAGCATAAGATCGAGCGGGAGCACGGCCTCGGAGACGAGGTGGGGTTTGGCACCAACATCGAGGGCTACAAGAAGCTGCTTAAGAGCGACGCCAAGTACAGGAGGCTCAGCTCAAGATTTAAGAAGTACCACGCCATCAGCATGGTGTGCAACCTCATCTGTGTGTTCTGCAATGGGGTGAATCTCCTCTACACTGCAGGCAACCTGAAGACTATCTAAACACCTTCTTCCTTGCCAGTTTCTCCCTGGGGATTGAAGGTCTCTCTGGGGATCACAATCTCTACTTATCTCAACTTTGATCCCAATCTTCTAAAACTTACCAAACACCAGCCATCGGGAGGGAAGAGCTGCAGTTCTGAAAGGTTTGTTTGTGTGAGGCAACACCCAACACACAGTGCAAATCAAAGAGGTGCCAGTCCACTTATCTGTTGTAAACGCCCTGTCTGGATGCATAGCTAACTCTTGTTCCTTCTGTGAGTCTACAGCACTAAAGCCTCTTGATATTGTATTAAATTGTCAGCCTGCTTTTGTGACATGAACCGGTATTGTAATTTTCTTGAGGAGATACAGGAAACTGCAGAAAAGGACACAAAGTGCTGGAGTAACTCAGTGGTTCAGGCTGCATGTCTGGAGAACATGGATAGGTGACTTCACTTCATACTGTTTCTACAAGAAACTACATGCAGATGCTGGTTTACAAAGAAAAGGCACAAAGTGTTGGAGTAACTTGGGTCCCGACATGAAACGTCACCTATCCACACTCACCAGAGGTGCTGCCTGACCCACAAAGTTACTCCAGCACTACTGCAGGCACTGCTGCCTGGAAGAAATCCTAGGATCCCATAAACAGCTTGACCATATATAGCTGGCTGGTACAGAAGCACTTGGGTCAGCACAGTGACACAGCTGGTAGAGCTGCTGCCTCAGAGTGCCAGAGTCCCGGGTTCAATCCTGACCTCGGGTGCTGTCTGAGTGAAGTTTGCACCTTCTACCTGGGACAGTGTGGGTTTTCTCCGGGTGCTCCAGGTTCCTACCACATCCCAAAGATGTGTGGGTTAATAGGTTCATTGGACTCTGGAAATTGCCCCTAGTGTGTAGGGAGTGGATGTGAAAATCATTGAACTAGTGTGAACGGGTGATCGATAGTCGGCGTGGGCTGGGTGGGGTGAAGGACCTGTTTCCATGTTGTATCTCTAAAGTAAACTACAGAACAGGGGAAGTGTGTGCTGAAGAATTCTTTTGAGGTTTCTGTCAATGAACACAATTGGAGCAAAGTATAGAAGCCTTGTATCTTGAGTATGAATCTGAGACACATACTGTCAAAGATCTTGGAGCGGAGTAAACGGTACCATCCCTGGGTCTGGGACTACGCAATGCTAACTCACAGCTGCAGAAGCCACACAGTACTTGCTGAAGCTAAACAAGTTTCTATCGCCAGGGAGTGTCAGCCATCTTGTTACAAGTACAAGCAAAGTTAATTTGCAGCCACAGTTTGGATGGTGTAGTTTAATTTAGTTTCTTTAGTTTAGTTTAGAGATTTCACAGATTCACCACCCTCTGACTAAATAAAGGTCTGGATACGGTGGATGTGAAGAGGATGTTTCCACTGGTGGAAGAGTCTAGGACGGTGCAAGGTACAAAGGGTTGACCGATGAGGTTGGAGCAGCCATGCCATCTTTAGTTTAGTTTAGAGATACAGCGCGGAAACAGGCCCTTCGGCCCACCGAGCCCCAGCCGACCAGCCATCCCCGCACATGAACATTATCCTACACACACACATTAGGACATGTGGGCAAGTTGGACCGAGAATGGCAGAAGAATGGATTTGAGGGGGAAAAATAGATCAGCCATGATCGAATGGTGAATCAGACCTGATGGGCCGAATGGCCTAATACCTCTCCTATGTCTGCCGGTCTAAAAGCATTTACATCTTCCAGTTGTTTATATACATAATCACCTCATTGACAAGCCTTTGTTTTCATGCTACCCAGTCAAAGAAATTACTATTCCTGTCGTTAGCACATCTTCCCCACACAACAATAGGCCATTATGGACTCCACCCTTCCTGAGGTCATCTATTGCTGGCCCTGGTTTGTTCCAAAGATCTTATAGCGAATAAGATCTTTGGTTTGTTCTGGCCAAAGATCTGCTATAGGATCTTTGGTTCTGACCTTCTCTATCTTGCTCATCTATTGTATCCGCTGCTCTAGGTGTCAGCTGCTCTACATCGGTGAGACCAAGCGTAGGCTTGGCGATCGCTTCACCCAACACCTCCGCTTGGTCCGCATTAACCAACCTGACCTCCCGGTGGCTCAGCACTTCAACTCCCCCTCCCATGCCGAATCCGACCTTTCTGTCCTGGGCTTCCTCCATGGCCAGAGCAGAGCAGCACCTCATATTTCGCTTGGGCAGTTTACACCCCAGTGGTATGAACATTGACTTCTCTAATTTCAGGTAGTCCCTGCTTTCTCCCTCCTTCTCAGTTCTCCCTCAACCCACTGTATCCGCCTCTTCCTTTCTTCTTCCTGCCCCCCCACCCTCATATGTCTGAAGAAGGGTCTCGACCCGAAACGTTGCCTATTTCCTTTGCTCCATAGATGCTGCCTGACCCGCTGAGTTTCTCCAGCATTTTTGTCTACCTTCTCTATCTTTCGGTCTGAAGTAGGGCTCTGACATGAAACCACACAAAATGCTGGAGTAACTCAGCGGGACAATCTCTGCGTGAAGAAGGGTCTCGACCCGAAACGTCACCCATTCCATCTCTCCAGAGATGCTGCCTGTCCCGCTGAGTTACTCCAGCATTTGGTGTCTACCAGCATTTGGTGTCTACCGCGGTGTAAACCAGCTTCTGCAGTTCCTTCCTACAAATTCTGATTCAGATTCAGATTCAGATTCAATTTTAATTGTCATTGTCAGTGTACAGTGACAATGTACAGTGTACCGTGATCTCACGGTCCAGGCAGCCCAAGGGGAGAGAGTAAATTGGAGAAGCAAGGGGAGGGCAAAGGAAAAGGGGGGGAGAGAGGGAGTGGTAGAGGGGAGAGAGGAAGGGGGGAGGAGGGGGGAGAGGGGAGGGGGGAGGGGGGGGAGGGGAGGGGGATAAAGGGGGGTGGGAGGAGGGGGGAAAAGGGGGGAGGGGGGAGGGGGGGAGGGAGGGGGGGAGGAGAGGGGGAGGGGGGAGGGGGGAGAGAGAGGGGAAGGGGGGGAGAGAGGGGGGGGGGGGGGGAAGGGGGGGGAGAGGGGAAGGGGGAGATAGGGGGAGGGAAGGGGGGAGAGAGAGGGGGGAGATAGGGGGAGGGGGGGGGGGGGGGGGAGGGGGGAGAGAGGGGGAAGGGGGGGGAGAGGGGGGGGATTGGGGGAGGGGATGGGAGGTATATGCCCGCCTATCCCGGGGACCACACTCACACAGCTCTGCTATAGGATCTTTGCTCACGGCAGCGCCGACTGTGAGGATTGAGCCGGTCAGGTCACAGGTGTTGCAATCGGAAGCGGGGGTGTAATCGAGGGAGCAAGACCCAGACAAGCGGCGACAGGGAGCCGGCGCTGGGGAACACAAACTCTGCTGGGACCGCCATCCCCGGGAGGGGTGAAGAGAGAGCAGCGAGGATTTTTGTGGATTAAGGTGAGTTTGTGCAGAGTCCGTGTCCACTCTGGGCGGCGGCACAAAGGACATTGCCCGGGGGAGGGAGCTCTGGAACCCGCTTTGAAGCTCCAAGCCTGGGGATTATTTAACGTGGAGGAAGGAACTGTAGACGCTGGGTTTAACCAAAGATAGACACAAAACGCTGGAGTAACACAGCGGGACAGGCAGCGTCTCTGGAGAGAAGGAATGGGTGACGTTTCGGGTCGAGACCCTTCTTCAGACTTTTTTTTAAGGCGCAGATAGAAAGATTCTTGATTGGTGCAGGTGTGTCAGAGATTATGGGGAGAAGGCAGGAGAATGGGGGTTGGAGGGAGAGATAGGATCAGGCATGATTGCATGGTGGAGTATTGATGGGCCGAATGGCCTAATTCTGCTCCTATTACTGGCAATATGCTTTCTCTTTTAATACATATTTAGAAGGAAATGCTACGGATAAAAATCGGTGGAGCCATATATATATATATAGATATATATATATATATATATATAGAGCAAATAAATGTGTATTAATATATATAAATGTAATAAATAGAAATAGACTAATATATGTTATATAGACCATGATCTTTCTCTCTCTCTCTCTCTCTATATATATATATATATACTATATTTATAACATATTTATAACATATATGTTGGTCTCCACCGACTTTTTTTCCTAGCATTTCCTTCTAAAATAAGGACGCGTTGCTTGTTACACAATCATTCCCGTGACCTGGTGAATTATTAATGATTCCTACATTCCTGGTCCCTGAAGGCTGTGTGTGGGAGGGCTGTGTGTACTTGTCGGTGTAGATGCGGTTTCTCTGGGCGACTCTGTGTGTGTGTGTGTGTGTGTGGTGGAGTGGCTCTGCGCGTCTACAGGTGAGGATGTTTCAGTGGCTCCTCCACGTTGCCGACCTAGATTAAAACAGGTAGCGACCCTGTAGTTAGTGTGTGTGGCTCAGTCCAATCCCAACGCTGCCGTAGTTCAATATTGCTGCTTGTTTTAGAGTCATGGAGCGATACAGTGTTTACCCGACCCAACTTGCCCACACCGGCCAACATGTCCCAGCTACACTAGTCCCACCTGTTCGCGTTTGGTCCATATCCCTCCAAAACTGTCCTATCCATGTACCTGTCTAACTGTTTCTTAAACGTTGGGAAAGTCCCTGCTTCAACTACCTCCTCTGGTAGCTTGTTCCATACACCCACCACCCTTTGTGTGAAAAAGTCACCCCTCCGATTCCTATTAAATATTTCCCCTTCACCTTAAACCTATGCCCTCTGGTCCTCGATTCCCCTACTCTGGGCAAGAGACTGTGCATCTACCTCATCTATTCCTTTCATCATTTTATACAAAGGATGGATCGGGTAAACGTACAGAGTCTCTTGCCCAGAGTTGGCGAATCGAGAACCAGAGGGCATAGGTTTAAGGTGAGGGGGAGTGGAGGATTTAATAGGAACCAAAGATGTACAGGTTTGTAGGTTAATTGGCTTGGTATAAATGTAAATTGTTCCTAGTGTGCTGGGGGGAATGCTGGTCGGCATGGACTCTATGGGGCTGAAGGGCTTAGTTCCATGCTGTATCTCGAGATTAAACTAAGGGGATAACTTTTTCAACACGCAGGAAGATTATTTTTCATTCAGATGGTGTTTGGGGGGGTGGAGGTGGAAACTCTTAGTGTCGAGGCCAGGTGTTGGAAGTTGAAAGATGGCAAATGGGAATAGTGTGGATGGGTGTGATGGGCCAAAGGGCCTGTTGTGCTGTATGTCTCTGATCAGGCTGGTTAGCACGCAACAAAAGCTTTTTGCTGTACTTCGGTACAAGTGGCAATAAACTAAATTAAAACTAAGATAGACACAAAATACTGGAGTAACTCAGCGGGACGGGCAGCATTCCTTCTCTCCAGAGATGCTGCCTGACGCGCTGAGTTACTCCAGCATTTTGTGTCTATCTTCAGTGTAAACCAGCACCTGCAGTTCCTTCCTATACAACTTAATCTTGAACCTGCGTTAAGGTTAAATAATTAACATTATTTTAAAAACTAAGGCAGTGAAGGTGAACTTTGAGGAACACTCTCTCTGCTCCACTGGGGGTGGAGGGAAAGGAGGGAGGAGAGGGAATTTTGCTTTGTTTTATATCTGGGCAAACTGCAGCCTGCAGGACTTGTCACTGGGAAGGAATGAAGGAAGAATTACCGAGAGGAAACTGGGTTTAATGAAATGTCAATAGATGAACTAGGGCAGATATTTAAGCAGCTATTTCACAATGCTCAGTCAGCATTTAGAAAATGGAACTTGATAAGAAAGATGAATCAGCCATGGTTAACAAAAGGAGGTCAAGAGAAATATGAGCATCGGAGGACTGGGAGATTTTCAGGGACCAGCAAGCTAATAAGGAGGAGAAGACTGAGATAAAACTAACAAGTAATATCAAAAGAGACGGCAAAGATTTCAGTGGAGATATATAATAAGGAAGTGGTTAGTTAATATAAGTGTGGCAATCAGGAGTATAAAACATAAACAATAGGTGCAGGAGAAGGATATTTGGCCCTTTGAGCCAGCACCGCCATTCAATATGATCATGGCTGATCATCCAGAATCAGTACCCTGTTCCTGCTTTCTCCCCATACCCCTTGATTCTGTAACCCTAAGAGCTAAATCTAACTCTCTCATTTTGGGAGTAGGGAATAGATAACTGGAAACAAGGCAATGGCACATAATTTAAATCTGTACTTTGTTTCAGTCTTTGTGGTGGAGGGCACTGTATGGATCTGAAATATAATATTTTAACTACTTTTAAATAGCTTGGAAGAACATTAACAATTACTATCATGCAAGATGAGGTATTGGGGAAAAGTAATATGATTAAATATGCAGCTGAAAAAAGTTAGATATGTATAGTTTTTTAATTTAAGCGTTTGTGGGGTGATATTATTGAAACGTACAAGGCCCAGAGGGGTCATGTTAGGATAGATGTCCAGTTGTCTTTCTGAATTACATGGGGCAGTTATATAAAACTGAAGTGGGCAGATACGTCTGATCTGGGAGTCTCTACCTGGGGGTTGTGTAGGCTGCATCGCCAGAGGCATTTAGAGAGGAGGTGGGACAATGTTTTTTTGAAAGATAGAGGAATTAAGGGCTTTGGGGAAACTGTGTTATCGCAACGTTTAAGGAACATCCAGGCAGGTGAATGGATAGGATGGGTTGAGATGGATATGGGCCAAATGCAGGTAGGTGGGACTAGTGTAGATGGGACATGTTGGTTGGTGTGGGCAAGTTGGGCCGAAGGGCCTGTTTCCACGCTGTATCACTCTATGACTCTCCGCACAGAAGAGAAGATGAGGTCTGGGGCTGATCAGCCAAAGACTTGAGGAACGACTACTAGCCCCATGTCCTTGTGCTCCTCTATGTTCTTCCTTGTGTATCTGTTGAGTCACCAAACCAAGAGAGAGACCACCACTGGCTTCAATCCAGTCCGCACTCCAATCCCCATGCCTCTATACTGGTGACGGCCAAAGGGGATTAATCAAAGTAGTATCTCTCGTGGGCCCTTTACCCTGAAGGGCTGAGGCTAATGATGATGCTATAATAATTTGGTGTTCTGGAATATTGCATGCAAAATGATTTTGGTTTTTGTTTTTTCTGGTCAGGAGGAAACCCAGCTGTGGTGATGAATATGTTGTGACCTGCATCAGCTACCCTGAGGCAGCAGCAACAGTGATAATTAGTGGGATTCCTTCCTCCTCGACAAGGTACGCCCACAGCTCAGATTCCACCACTTTAGATCCCAGTGCCTGACCTGGCCCCTGCCTCTGGAGTTGCTGCGATCTGTGTTCACACAGTGTCTGAGACACACAATCTAAGCCGAGTGTCGCTGGACTGGTCCACATCAAAGATGGGTGGATTACATCATCTACTGCTCATCACTGCACTTGGAGCCGCAGCTTCTGGCAGAAGCTTTGCAGGTCAGTGTTGGTGCGTTTCTTATCTGTGGTTGGAGTGGTGTGGAGATGGGGGATAGTGAGCGGAGTTTAGTTTAGAGATACAGCACAGAAACAGGACCGTTGGCCAACTGAGTCAATAGACAATAGGTGCAGGAGTAGGCCATTTGGCCCTTGGAGCCAGCACCGCCATTCAATGTGATCATGGCTAATCATCCCCAATCAGTACCCCGTTCCTCCCCGACCAGCGATCCCCGCACACTAACACTACCCTGCACACACCAGGGACAATTTACATTTATACCAAACCAATTAACCTACAAACCTGTACGTCTTTGGAGTGTGGGAGGAAACCGATGACCTCGGAGAAAATCTAAACAGGTTGCAGGGAGAATGTACAAACTCCGTACAGACAGCACCCCTAGTCGGGATGGAACCCAGGTCTCTGGCGCTGTGAGGCAGCAACTCTACTGCTGCACCACCACACCGCCCACATGTCTTTATTCTGCAGGGATTTATCGTGGCTCCCTGCTTTCCCCCAAACACCATCACGACTGGTTAGAACACAACAAAAGCTCTTCACTGTACCTCGGTACACGTGACAATAAACTAAACTCACAAAAAAACTGTCCCGCTTGCGATTTGCTTGTCTATTTCTGCGATCTTGCTCTTCAACTGTCTGCAACAGTGACTTGCCAATAAAACAAAATGTTTCTTGGCTGTAAAGAGCCTTAAAAAAAAAAAAAGAGTGAAAGGAGCAATGGAAATTTAATGAGTGGAAGCAAGGAACTGCAGATGCTGGTTTCTAAACTTTAGAAAAAGACCCAAAGTGCTGGAGTAACTCAACGGGTCAGACAGCATCTTGGAAATTTAAGCATCTTTTAGTTACAATTAACAAAGGCAGGAAAAGTCACCATTGTTACTGATGCTCATGCACGCTGGTGTGTGGAAAAGTTTGGCAGGGCAGTCACGCTGTACTGGGTTTCGCTGTTTGCTGAAGCTCGATGGACTAAGTCTACAGATGAGGGTGACTAATGTGGAACTGATCTAGTGAGTCAGCAACTTTGGGACAGGAGGGAGCAAAGTCTGAGTGGAGGGGGGGGGGGGGAATATATTGCCACATTTTATAAGATGCACTCAAATCACAAACAGACCAGGTCGTTAATCCAGCTTCAAGGAATCCATGTAAACTGTTTAACGTGGCCCATGGAGTGATATCGTCACCTGCAACTTTGAACTGGAATGGGTTCAGTCTGAGCTGCGCAGCTGGAGCCTGCTTGTATTCAGTCGGTTAAAGCAACAATTCTTTAATCTGAAGAACAGAATCTAAATGACATGGGTTAGCACCAGCTACACCGACATTACTGAAAGAAGATACTATATTTTAGTCTGTGTGTGTGTGTGTGTGTACATGTGTATGTGTATACGTGTGTACGCGTGTGTATATATGTGTGTACATGTGTATGTGTATACATGTGTGTGTACGCGTGTGTATATATGTGTGTACATGTGTGTGTGTACATGTGTATGTGTATACGTGTGTGTGTGTCTGTCTCTATTAAACACTCTATAGACGATAGACAATAGGTGCAGGAGTAGGCCATTCGGCCCTTCGAGCCAGCACCGCTATTCAATGTGATCATGGCTGATCATCCCCAATCAGTACCCCGTTCCTACCTACTCCCCATATCCCTGACTCCGCTATTTTTAAGAGCCCTATCTAGCTCTCTCTTGAAAGCATCCAGAGAACCTGCCTCCACCGCCCTCTGAAGCAGAGAAGTGAAGTGGCTCACAAACACCAATAGACGTACATGTTTCTAGGCTAATTGGCTTTGGTAAAGATTGTAAATTGTAAACCCTCGTGTGTGTAGGATAGTATCAGGGTACAGGGATCGCTGGTCGGCGTGGACTAGGTGGGCCGAAGGGCCTGCTTCAGCACTATATGTCCAAACTAAACCAAACTTAACCTAGCCTGGAGATGCATTGCTCTATGAAGGTGTTGCTGAAACACATGGGTCTGATATGTGTGATGCTCCTACATGCATTTATTTACTGACTGTGATCTTAATGAGGAGAATACAATAAATTTGATTTTGAAACAGGATTACATGATTCTGGAATGTTCTTCAAGGTGTTCCAGTTGCCATAGTAATGTGTTTTGGCTCTGGGCCATGCTGCACACAGAACACAAGGCCAGCGAGCTTGTTTGCTTGTCATCTGCTGCCTTGGATAGGCTTTGTTTGCCAGCCTAATGCACTGACTGCAGGTCCAGGGCCTCGTCAGTACGTGACTCCTGCCCATCACTACAGGTGCTTGCCATCCATTCTGGTCTTGTAACATATAGGAATGCACACATAGGGTGGTGGGTGTATGGAACAAGCAGCCAGGGGAGGTAGTTGAGGATGGGACTATCCCAACATTTAAGAAACAGTTAGACAGGTACATGGATAGGACTGGTTTGGAGGGATATGGGCCAAATGCAGGCAGGTGGGATTAGTGTAGCTGGGACATTGTTGGCCAGTGTGGGCAAGTTGGGTCGAAGGGCCTGTTTCCGCACTGTATCACTCGATGCCAAGAGGCCTGTGCTGTCCTTTATAGAATAAACCTGAAAGCTTTCTCCTCCTCCAACTTAGCCTTTTTATTGAGGTTGATGGTCTTTGGCCACTAAGGAAGTTAGGAGGTACACACAAATGCTGGAGAAACTCAGCAGGTGCAGCAGCATCTATGGAGCGAAGGAAATAGGTGACGTTTCGGGCCGAAACCCTTCTTCCTTCACTCCATAGATGCTGCACCCGCTGAGTTTCTCTAGCATTTTTGTGTACCTTCGATCTTCCAGCATCTGCAGTTCCTTCTTGGAAAACAAGGAAGTTGGGAGACCTGGAAGTGCAGCAGTTAGTGCTGCTGTCTCACAATGCCAGAGGCCCTGATTCGCTCATGACTCTGGGTGCTCTTTGTGTGGAGTTTGCATGCTCTCCCTGTGACTGCAAAGATTTCAGTTATTAGTTATCCATTTGATGTATATTTTGAAACAATCTTTTAACTTTTCCTCACAGAGAATAACACGACGATTCCATCTCCCACATTGGCGACACAATACAAAACGCCAGTAAGTCTTTCTCTTTGGTGTTCAATGTGTTTGTGCAGCAGGGTTTAATGTTGGGAAAGAACTGCAGTTGCTAGATTAAATCAAAGATAGACACAAAAAGCTGGAGTAACTCAGCAGGGCAGGCAGCATCTCTGGCGAGAAGGAATGACTGATCAGTCGAGACCCTTCTTCAGACTGATCAGTCTGTCTGCCCCGCTGAGTTACCCAAGCATTTTACATCTATCTCGGATTTAATGTTTGCCATTGCCTCCACCAGAGCAGAGGGTGAAGCTTGGGTCTTCAATGGCGTTTTGGATCAATGTGCCTACAGATGAAGAACGGCCATAACCTCCCACCCTGCTGTGGCCTCTGACTAATCTCTAGTGATAACATTGGGAATTGGTTGCTGTATTATCAGAGCAGAGTGTTGTGATTGATTGAGGGTGAGGATGGGGGGGGGGGGCACGTTCCCCCTGTGGCCTGCGTGGGCTTTCTGCGGCATGACAATGGGAGGTGATTGCTGGAATTCTGGAGGAGGAAATCTGGGAAGGTGTAAATAATTAGTGCCAACATTTGTTGGGGTATGGGGATAAGGGAATGGTATCAAAACGCACACTGTGTGGAGGTGGGGGTGGTATGTATGGGGTAACTGAGGTGGGGTGGGGTGTGAGGGGTAGCTGTGAGTTGGGATGGTGTGTGAGGAGTAACTGCGTTGCTGACCTGTGCCTCTATGGGCTTTAACAGGTTGCAGCCATCGTGGTTCCTTGTGTGGTCGGGGGCCTGCTGCTCATCGCCATCATCCTCGCGCTGGGCATCATGAAGCTGAAGGGAAAACGGAGGGAGGAGGGCACGTACAACCCAAGCCAACTGGAGCAGAACGGAGCACGGGCAGTGCCCCAGCACGGCCTGAAGTTGCCTCCCGAGGAGCGGCTCATCTAGCCAGGCGCCCAGAGACCGCTTGGCCCACGGAACTGATGCTGGAAACAGTCGGAGCTAAAAAAGTCCAACACTGTCACTTGTTTTCTGTAGGGAATTGTCATTGATTGAGTGTGAGAGAGAGAGAGGGACTTTGTGATTTCTGCCCTTGTCATGAAGGGCGAGAAGTGAAGGATATCCAGCTGATTATCTGATGGTATTCCCCCTTGACCGTGATATCTTTCCGATAGCTGGGGACTACTGGAATGATGGGGTTTCACTGCCCAGCTAGTCTGGGGGGGAATGTCAGTGGCCCAACCACATGAACTGCTGGCTGGCCTAGGATAACACCCATGGTGGGACGATAAGGACTCGAGGCATTTCTCTGAGATCTTTAGATGGGACAACTATGCTGAACTGGGGCTGTGTTGCAGACATTCTCTCTTGAAATTAGAAGCAGACAATAAGCTAACCTCGTAGACCAAGTACCAGCAACGCATCAATCCCACGATCAAAGCGGCAGCGCGGTGAATTGAGAGTCGGCACGCGCAGCCACTGGTAACAATTGTTAATCCCACTAATACCTGCGTCATCCATGGCCTTGCCTCCCTATTACAGGCAATCTCTCGCTACTCAAGTGGTGTCAATGAGCCAACATTGCCTGGTGGAAAGCCATGCATTTCAGCCGTGATCTTTGCATCACCAGGAACCTTCATTGACTCAATGACTTTGTAATTTAAAATAATGTTAGTTTGTATATTTCTTTTCTAAAGGAATCTGTACTGGACACTAAGACAAAGTGCTGGAGTAACTCAACGGGTCAGACAACGGGCTGAAGTAGGGTCCTTACCTGAAAGATTCAGAGATGCTGCCTGATCTGCTGAGTTACTCCAGCACTTTGTATCTATTTAAGATACAACAGCATCTGCAATTCCATATAACAACAATTACAGCACGGAAACAGACAATCTCGGCCCTACAAGTCCGTGCCGAACATCTTCCTTGTGTCTTCACTGTAATGGAAACTGCTGGTTTATGCCTACTGTGTATTAATAGTTCAGCAATATTGCAGTATAATTTAGGATGCACAGATTCTGGTGCGGGGTTACCTTATTCCCTGTTGTGCCACTAACGGGCCCTCTTTAGCCAAAGTGGGTCCTCTAAGGTAGAGATATTAGTCACTGGAAGATGTCAATGGGCGGATGAAAAAGCAATATGAACACTACAGAATGCAGAGATGTATGCGAGTTCCACATACGTGGGAACGGGTAAGTGTTAATACCTCAATGGGAAATTTTGAATCACTTATTTTTCTGTTGCTGATTTTAATGTAACATTCTTGCACTAGATAATTATTTATATTTTTAAAGACCTACCGTACATTCAGCAAAGAGACCAGACCCCCTATTCCCTAGATTATAGCTGTTTTCAACGGCAATGTGTAGATTTAAATCTCTTCAATGCTCGGAAGTTAATTGCTGTTATGTGAACACTGGACTAGTATGTATCTGGGGCCAAAGACCTCTGATATTAAGTAAACTGCACCTGTTTATGCCACAATCAAACTGAGATTAAGACGTTCGTACTCTGATATTTTGGTGGCTTATTTTTAAAGTCAGAAATTGTACACGCACTCCATGCTGTTTTATTAATACATTTTGTATGCACTTTGTCTAAAAGAAAATCATTTACTATTTTTTATGACTTTATTTTTCTCGATGATTGATTGTTCAAGTGGATAATAGAATTTGATATTGTAAACTTGTCATGTGTTCATTCACTTCTTCACCAGGGCTTGTATTTAGGAGAAACTTACTGGTAGCAACTTGATCAGAGCATTCAATGTTTCATTACATGTAATACCATCAACTCAAGTGCTGACCATTAAGGGGCCAGAATCTAGGTTCAGTTATAATAACTGCCCAATAATATTGCTTCAGCTGAACAACCAATGTCGGTTAGTTTAGTGGATCATGAATCAAAAGGTGAGAGTACTGTGCAGAAATTGCTGTGGTTTTCAAAGCTCCACTCTTGTTATAGTCTGGAGTATGTGTGGTAGAACATAGTTATAACTGGTGCTTGAACTGGAGGCTGGGAAACTACATAAAGCTGGTTCAATATCTACAAGCCCATCCCCTAATCAATTCTAGATACATCTGAATCAAAAAGAGTTGTAGATGAGGAAGGGCCTCAACCCGAAACGTCACCCATCCCTTCACTTCACAGATGCTGCCTGTCCCTCTGAGTTACTCCAGCTTTTTGTATCTATCTTGTAGATCGTGGAAATCTGAAATAAAATCCATTGCTGGGTGTAGGCAGCAGGTTTGGTGCCATCAGGAGGGAGAGAAGATGTTAATGATTCAGGTAAAGGATCTTTCATAAGGAATTGGGGTAGAATTATGCCATTCGGCCCCATCAAGTCTACTCTACCATTCTATCATGGCTGATCTATCTCTCCCTCCTAACCCCATTCTCCTGCCTTCTCCCCATAACCCCTGACACCAGAGGTTCTTTCATCAGAACTGGATAAGTTCTCTCTGTCATTTTGTGTTTTGATTTAAAAAAAAGAAAGAAATATAGACAAGATTGGGGGGGATTTTAACCCTGTGAGCAGGAGCATTAATGGTCCAGCTTACATTCATTTGTTCGATGTTCGATGTACCTATTCATATCTGTTCCCTCTCCCCCGACTCTCCACCTGAAGAAGGGTCCCGACCTGAAACATCAGCTATTCCTTTTCTCCAGAGATGCTGCCTGACCTGCTGAGTTACTCCAGCTTTTTGTGTCTATTGTTGGTGCAAACTAGCATCTGCAGTTCCTTCCTACACAGTCTTTATATTATGTGTGATAATGAATTTGCACTCCTTTGTACCGTGGTAATGTATTTAGCTTCCACGTTATAAGTTCACAACTCGTGTTGCAAACCAGTAATAGTCAAACCTTGTTCGTTAAGAGTGGGGCTGTCTGAATTGCTTCATTAAAGCCCGTCCCACTTTCCCGAGTTGACACAAATTCTCCCCTTGATTCAAACTCAGAGAATTACGGTAATAGCCAGCCGTAGGTATTCAGGGCTAGTCGTGGACATTTTTCAACATGCTGAAAAAACGTCCCGACTTACCTGATGCCCCGAGTACCTAGGGCTGGCATTACGAGCTTCTACAAAATATCTATGGCCTCCTACGGACTCGCTAAGGACTCCTACAGACATTCTCCGAGTTTGAAGCAAGGGGAAAACTCGGGAGAATTTGTGAGTAACTCAGGAAAGTGGGACAGGGACCCAACCCTGTACTTTCATTCTGTTAGATTAAATTGGGGAATCATCATAGGATTGTGGTGGTCTTTGGATAGAGGAATTGCCGAGAGGATTTGGATAATTACTGGATACTGAAGAGTTCTGTACTATTGTAGTTGGATACATTAGTACCAGTCATGGTTCAGTTTGGTTTATTGTCACATGTACCGAGGTACAGTGAAAAGCTTCTGTTGCGTGCTAACCAGTCAGCGGAAAGACAATACTTGATTACAATCAATCCATTTACAGTGTACAGATAAGATCATAGTTAAAGTAAGAAATGTTGCTGTAGGAATACAGATTTAAGAGTGTGGAGCGATTGTAATGTAACTGTAGATCTACTGTGGCCAGAGGGCAAATAGTCGCTTGTGTTGGGCAGCCATCTTGGAAGTTGTGGTGTGTAACTATTTCAAACACGAGTTGGGGAAGTGGGGTTGCAAGAAGATATGCAGGCAATAGGTCAATAATTATCCCTCACCTACTACTTATTTTAAAGGCCATAGGAGATTTCTCTTGCTGTGTTTCCAACAGTGACCATGGTTGAGGTTTGAAATCTCCTCAACATGTTAATGCATCATTTCCTCTTTGGTGCAACATTTCCTGTCTGAACGTAACCAGCTAGTTTGCTGCACATTATCCTCACCAGGCCACAGGTCAGTATTGCAAAATCTGATTATATTTCAAGCTCCACACAAGACATGTCGCTAAATAGAGATTGAAAGAATCCCATTTGGTTCTTTCCCAACTGCCCAATAAATCTTTCCACTATTTGAAAGCTTTTATTGAATGTCCTTTCTGAGGTTTCATTTCAGAATGCACTCTGTTGCTAAAAATCTCTATCAAAAACCTTTGTGATTTTGAACGTGTTAACTCTCCTCTAAAAGGGATCAATTCCAGTTTCCTGTGCCTCTCTCTGGTTAAGTATTCCATTAATTATCGGACTGCAAATTCCTTGAGTGTGGAGTCTAGTATTGGACACAACCTTCCAGCTGGGTCTCACCAGATATTGGCAACACTTTGGCAGCTTTGCTTTCACACTCAGTTTAAAAAGCCATGTCCCCTTATGTATTTTGTAAAGAGTTTTCTTAACACCCTACCATCTTGAAAGGATGCACATCAGAACATGGCTAAAGTTTAATCTTTTAATTTATATTCTTATTGTATTCTCATTATTAACCTATCTATGCAGTTAAAAATATTTGTTCAATGGCAGCCCTGTGTTTGTGAGGCAGCAGTTTGACAACTGTGGGCTTGTCTGCTACATGCGGTGCTGGCTCGAAGGGCCGAATGGCCACCTGCACCTATTTTCTATGCCGCCTTCCCAATTCAGCAAATTCCAAATTACACTGGCCTAACATCGGAAAGGTCAACTCTCCCCATCCTCCCTCCCTCTGTTTCTATCCCCCTCCCCCTCCCCAGCCACAAACCTCTACCCCCTTCAAAGCCAGGGCTGAATACAAAAAGTGTGAGTGAGGAAAAGATAAACGACAAATGAAAAAGCCTCACCTTTCTGCTCATTTTCTCAACATGTTTAGGAAGACATATCAAGGTGATGAGTGTTGCCTGGACACAAGCATGAGGTCCCATCTTATATGGATGCCATGTCAAGGCTATGAAACAGTCTGGAATGGGTGACGTTTCGGGTCGAGACCAGTCTGAAGAAGGGTCTCGACCCGAAACGCCACCCATTCCTTCTCTCCAGAAATGCTGCCTGTCCCGCTGAGTTACTCCAGCGTTTTGCGTCTATACTCTGTCACTGACCCATCAATGCTGGGGAATAAAATCTAAATTTAATCAGCTCCTAGGCTTCAAATCTCTTTTTCAGCTCCGAGACCTTCCTGGCTGCTGTAAGATCTGGATCAGTCTCGGGTGCTGCCACAGTTTCTGGTATTTGTTCTTCCTGATCCACAGACAATGTTTCTTCTGCTGGTGGCCCATCGCTAGGCGGCTGGGTGGTGGAGGTGTTGCAGGTGGATTCACCCAGTTCTTCTTTCCACTCCTTTTTCACACATCTAAAGGCGACGGACGTTGAGCGAACCTTTCCCCTGGCAATTTCGGCCTTTTTCTCGCCAGCACGGGCTTGGAAATAGGACAGGGCTGATTGCACACTTTGGGCTGCCTCTTCCTTGCTGGTTGCTGGGACAGTGGGAACGCACGAGGGGTCCATCTCGCTGCCAGCCTCCACTGCCATCCCAGCACCATGATTACAGGAGCTTTCCTCCTTCACATCGAGGTTGGCTTCACCCCCCCTGCCTTCAAGCACCTGCGACGTTAACCGCGCTCTCTGCCGCGTGGTTGATGTTTTAGGAGCTGTTGGTGGAGGTGAACGCTCAGTTAGGCTGGCACTTTCTTCTGCACATGTTGCCGGACCTTCGTCTTGTTCCACCTCCTGTTCTTGGTGGTCCTCTGCTGAGGGTTTCAGCTCGTCGATCTCTGTAGCTGAACCCTGGGAACCCAAGTCCTCAATCAGCATTTCATTTCTTGTCTCGGTTGTGTCTGGCTGAGGGGCTCCGTTTTCAGTCGGTGTTCCCGTTGGCTGAGTTAGTAAGGACCCTTTATCCCAGTGAATCCCTGTACACTTCTCATTACCTTTGGCAGATGGTGAAACGGACAAGGAGTCGTCCTGTGATCCATGCTCCTCTGAACTGCTGGTGCTCGGAGTATGGGGATTCACAGGCTGCAACTCTGGAGGCGCTATGTTTTCTTCGTGACTTGAGGCACTCCCAGAATCTCCAAGGTCTGCCTGGCTGGTCGACACAGAGGACATGTCTGATGTTTCTTCCAAGGAGGCCGACAGGGACTTCATACACTCTGTGGATCCATCAAAACTCCACACCTGGGGTCTCACTGGCTCCGACTCTCTCCTGTTGATGTTCTCCTCGCTGGGGTTGGTACCCCTGACCTGCAGACACAAAGGCAACATGTGTAGGAAGGAACTGCAAGTGCTGGTTTAAACCGAAGGTAGACGCAAAATGCTGAAGTGACTCAGCGGGACAGGCAGCATCTCTGGAGAGAAGGAATGGGTGAAGGATCTCAACCCGAAACGTCACCCATTCCTTCTCTCCAGAAATGCTGCTTGTCCTGCTGAGTTACTCCAGGTTTTTTGTGTCTACGTCTCAAAGGCAACATATTTGTAAGCTTTATTTCCTCAAGGTGAGTTTACTTAGTTTAGAAATACGCGGGCATGTGGGTATAGTACAGTCTGAAGAAGGGTTTCGACCTGAAACGTTGCCTATTTCCTTCGCTCCATAGATGCTGCTGCACCCGCTGAGTTTGACCAGCATTTTTTTGTACCTGTAGCTGAGACATGTTGGGTAGTGTGGGCAAGTTGGGCTGAAGGGCCCGTTTCCACGCTGTACCACTCTATGACAGCTTCTAATTGAGATTAAACAAGGCCTCACTCACCCTGCGGATGTCCTCCATGGAGTCCATGTTGAAGAAGTCGAGGCTGCGGGTCCCGTACAGAAGGCCCTTGTCATGAGCTGTCTGAGTGCTGAGGGTATCAAAGATCTCCCCGAGCAGGTCCATATCCTCTATCTGCAGGAGCTCATCACTGACCGTATCCAGGGAGCTGTCCTGCCCATCTTCATCACAGGTGGACCTGCACAAGTCAAGCAAATGATCAGCATCAATAGTAGGATTGTAAGTTTCAGGATGAAGTGTATCACCTCCAGAGGACGTTGGGCAGAGAAGTTACAAACATGGTGTGCAGGGAGGAACTGCAGATGCTGGTTTATATCAAAGATAGACACAAAATGCTGGAGTAACTCGGCGGGACAGGCAGCATCTCTGGAGAGAAGGAATGGATGACGTTTCGGGTCAAGACCCTTCTTCAGACTCCTGATAAAGGGTCTTGACCCGAAACGTCACCTATACCTTTTCCCAAGTACAAAAATGGTAACTAAATCCCCTTAACAGTGGGCCCCATATTCATGTCAATGGAATGGGGAACTACAGTCCAAAGGCCATAGGGGTGGGGAAACTGGATGTGCCTCCCACTTGATGTGACAATGATAGGAGAGGAGTCTGCTTCTGTCCCGGGCAATAGGTCAGGATGCAAGGGTAACAAAGATGTATGTACTTTTAATCGTTCCAGGTGCGACAGAGGTTTACCTGCATCTCTTCCAACCTCATCTATTGCGTCCGCTGCTCTAGATGTCAGCAGATCTATATTGGTGAGACCAAGCGGAGGTTGGGCGATCGTTTCGCCGAACACCTCCGCTCGGTCCGCAATAACCAAGCTGACCTCCCGGTGGCTCAGCACTTCAACTCCCCCTCCCACTCCGTCTCCGACCTCTCTGTCCTGGGTCTCCTCCATGGCCACAGCCACAGCGAGCAGCACCTCATATTCCGTTTGGGGAGTCTGCACCCCAGGGGCATGAACATCGAATTCTCCCAATTTTGTTAGTCCTTGCTGTCTCCTCCCCTTCCTCAGTCCCCCTGCTGTCTCCTCCCATCCCCCAGCCTTCGGGCTCCTCCTCCTTTTCCCTTTCTTGTCCCCACCCACCCCCGCCCCCCGATCAGTCTGAAGAAGGGTTTCGGCCCGAAACGTTGCCTATTTCCTTCGCTCCATAGATGCTGCTGCACCCGCTGAGTTTCTCCAGCTTTTTTGTGTGTAACCTTCGATTCTCCAGCATCTGCAGTTCCCTCTTAAACAAAGATGTATGTACTTTGGGAAGAGGTGGGTCATCCGGAGGGGAATGGAGGGGAAGATGTTACCTGTCTGTCTCAGTGGCGAGAGATCCATCGATGTTCGTGTAGTGGCGATTTGGCCGTCGAGGACGAGACTGGAGGAGAAATGGTGAAAATATAAAACGGGGCGGGAAGGGGCTGGAACATACATGTATCTATCTGATAGAATAATCCACCTTTACCAATGGCACCTTGTAGCTGGGGAACCACTCACTTAATATATATTTATGGTTTAGTTTAGAGATACAGTGGGGGAACAGCCGACCAGCAATCCCACACACACACACAGGATCCTACACACACTTGGGACAATTTACTATTATACCAAGCCAATTAATCTACAAACCTGTATGGATTTGGAGCATGGGAGGAAACTGGAGAAAACCCACGCAGTACAAACTCCGCATAGACACAGCGCCCATAGACAGCATTGAACCCAGGTCTCTGGCGCAGTAAGGCCACGGTGCCACTCTCCATATACAAAACCTCCATAAAGTTAAATTAAATTCCGAGTTCCAGGTACCCAAGGCATTACATGGCCTTTATCTGGGAGCCATATTCTCAGGTCAATATCTTGTGAACCAGGAATGTTTAAGAAGGAACTGCAGATGCTGGAAAAATCGAAGGTAGACAAAAATGCTGGAGAAACTCAGCGGGTGAGGCAGCATCTATGGAGCGAAGGAATAGGTGACGGTTCGGGTCGAGACCCGAAACGTCACCTATTCCTTCGCTCCATAGATGCTGCCTCACCCGCTGAGTTTCTCCAGCATTTTTGTCTACCTTGTGAACCAGGAAAGTTTCCAGCCTGGAAAAATATTCAAGTCCCAGGTTGTCAGGTTGGTGACAAGTTCTTCTCCCACATCAATCTCAATTTTGGAGGTAATTTGTCATTTTCAGGGGTACAGCTTGCATGGCTCTTTTATCCAATGCCAGATGCCCAGGAATTAAGATAGAGATATGCCATTTATTGTCACTACACATGTACAGTGAAACTGAAAGCTGCTCGTACTCAGTGCATACATACAATTTAGCACAAAAAACAAGAAACAGAAAAAACAAAAAACAGAAGGGAGATGGGGGGGGGAATAGGTGCACAAATTCTGCGAATACAACTCTTCTGGTTGCCTTGTAGCGAGGGAGATCATGAAGGAGAAATAGCTGAGAACACACACCCTTGACTGGCAGCCAAGCATCTTTCCTCAGAAACAGAGCTGAGGACCCGTGTAGGAAGGAAGTGCAGGTTTACATCAAAGACAGAAACAGAAATGCTGGAGTATAATCAGCATCTCTGGAGAGAAGGAATAGGTGACGTTTTGGGTTGAGACCCTTCCTCGGGCTGAGAGTCGGGGGAGAGGGAATCTAGAGATACGAAAAGCTACAAACAATAAATGAATGAAAGGCATGAAAAGAACAAATCTAAGGCAGCACTGATGATCAGGGAAAGGTGGAGCCCACAATGGTCCATTATTGGTTGTAGATAAGATGATAACGAGTGGATACAAACAGTAAAACTTATGTGATGCTTTCTCCAGTCAAATCACTTACTACCAATGACTATATTGCCAATATTAAGTTGTTTGGTGAGGCACTAAAGCAGCATTGAGCAGTATTGGAAAGCAAGATCAGGAAAATACAGACACAGAAAGCCTGATGATTGTTCTTGCTGTGTGTCCAAATGCCCCCATAATAGAGCCTCCTTACTTGACCAAAGTGCTGGGTGATGGGTAGGCGGTTCTGTAAGCTCTCTGTCTGGATGTGCCGCTGATGGACGGGTTGATACCGGAGCGAACCGCCGCGCTGTAACTCTCGTTCATCACCCAGGTCCTGGAAATCAAACAGCAATCAGCACCGTGGCACCTGGCTGCAAGACGGCCACAAGACGATCGATGACTCTAAGGTGAATGGCCAAGCTAGGCTCCTCCACATTCACACACTGCTTGTTTCCACAGAGTGCAGGAAGGAACTGCAGATGCTGGTTTACACCGTAGATAGACATACAATGTTGGTGTATGTTGTACTCCAGTGAGACAGGCAGCACCTCTGGATAGAAGGAATCGGTGACCCTTCACCCGAAACGTCACCCATTCCTTCTCTCCAGAGATGCTGCCTGTCCTGCTGAGTTACTCCAGCATTTTGTGTCTATCTTGTTTGCACAGTAATGGGTCTGGCAGGCATAGACTAAAACACAGCCACAGCCGATATCATTAGGCTTGTATGCATTAAAGGCGGTTGTGTTTCAAGTTACTAACGCAGATACACAAAGTTTACAAAGGACAGGAAGTAGCCAGGGTGCGATAAAGGCACTGGTGAGAGTGTTTCAGCACAAGCTGAGATGGGCAGGTAGGCAACCTTCCTGACTGAACAGATAACAGGTTGGAAGTTAGTGCCTTGTTTGGCTTCAGTGACTTGCGAGCAGAGCACCAAGGCGAATTCCTTGTATGTGTACATATTTGGCCAATAAACTTATTTGTTCATTCATTCGGTTGTAAACAACGAGGGAGGGGAGAGAACATAGCATTTGTAGCAAAGAGTGATGGCAATGGGTTCAATCTTTCAAACAGTTAATGGCAGCTCATCTAGAATTGGACATTGAACAATGCAGAGGTGATGGAGGAGATGGGAGAGCTGGGTGACATCTGAATACTTGGGAAGCTGAACGCCTGTCTTCAAGTGATATTGAAGGACAACATATTGTTGAGGAAAGGGAGCGTCTAGTTGAGAGATACAGTGTGCAAACAGGCCATTCGTCCCCACCTAGTCTGTGCTGACCAGTGATCCCGTTACACTAGCACACACTACACATTAGGGTCAATTTATACTAAGGCCATGGACTGGACTCTGGGAAAGTTGTAAGAAAACCCTGGAGTCATGTTTACAACTTGTTAAAGCTCGGATGGGGATTTACGAAAAAGTTATAAGATTACTTGCATAAGAGGGGAAAAAAAGGTTCACCAGTACCTTGTGCTTCAGACGATTTTTCATTCCCTTCAGGCCCAATTTAGCATGACCTTTAGCCTGGAAATAATAATGACAGCATTAATAGTTCTGTATCTCAAAAACCATTGACTCATCCTCTCTCGGCCCCTGATTCCATCGCCATTGATCCATGGTCCTCATCTCCTCATCTGCAATCTTCTAATTCACCCTCTCCTCCCTCACTCTTCTTTCATCTCCAATCCTGATCCCAAATCTTATCTTTATTGCTCTGTTGGCAAAACAGCACTCATGTCTTCCAACCAACAAGAGATTCCATTTACATATGATCATAAATTTGTTTGTAAGTTAGTCATTGAATTCTCCCTTTTGCTCTTTACAAAAAATAAGTGCACAATCCTTCTCACTGATTTTTTTTTTCTCTGCACAATATTTCCCCCCACAACCCTATATCCCTTGAAACCATTATCCCTAAGAGCTCTATCTAACTCTCTCTTGAAAACATTCAGTGCATTGGCCTCCACTGCCTTCTGTGGCAGAGAATTCCACAGATTCGCAACTCTTTGGCTGAAAATGTTTTTCCTCATCTCAGTCCTAAATGGCCTACCTCTTTTTCTTAAACTGTGACCCCTGGTTCTGGACTCCCCCAACATCAGGAAAAAAATTCCTGCATCTAGCTTGTCCAACCCTTAAGAATTTTACATGTTTCTATAAGTTCCCTCTCATCCTTTTAAATTCCGGCGAATATGGAATTTAGAAAGAATGTTCAGGTCGAGACCCTTCAGACCCTTTTATTCCTACCATTCAGGTCTCATAAATTCATGTTCCTAAGTTATAGGATCAGAATAATGCCATTCGGCCCATCAAGTCTACTCTGCCATTCAATCAAGGCTGATCTATCTTTCCCTCTCAATCCCATTCTCCTGCCTTCTCCCCATAGTCACCCATTCCTTCTATCCAGAAATGCTGCCTGTCCCGCTGATTTACTCCAGCATTTGGTTTCCAAACTAAATGCTTGCAGGATTCATGACTGTACTTCCTTTAGTGCAAGGTCCTGAACACTTCAAAAATGCATTGCTGGCTGAACATCCGAGATTGTGAATTGCAAGTTCTTTGATGTAAGTAATGATGAGTTGTTTCAGGCTGAGAGATTGCACTATTTTTCAGATCGCCACAATTGTAAACACTCCTGGCCATTAGCCCATTTAAACAGCTCTTTGATGTCAGTTGTCAAGGGTCATGGTGACCCCATAGTGTGAAGGCTCCAGTAGTTCCTCAGTACTTACAAAGTTATACATGTTCTTCATAGCTGGATTGGCTTTAGTTTTCACGGTGTGGATCAGGGCCCCGCCACCTCTCTGCACATAAACAGAGTGAGTCAGGTCTCACTTCATTATTAAGCTCCCACATTCCTCCAAACTTATTAACTTTCTCCATTCTCCAGGTTTCAGCTTCACAAGTTTCAGGTATTTCACTCTCTCCACTGGAGTAAACCCCTGCGATTAATTATGCTCAAGGCTCTCATCACCATCCATTTGGCCAAAACTGCCCTCAGCTCTTGTAAATAGGTGGTATCTCTGTACCAATGCATACGTCTTCCACATCAGGTGTTTCCACATCACCTCTTTCCTTCCAATACCCTGTCCCTCCATTATTTCTCCTCTTGAGCTCCATACACCACCTCGCCCTCATCTCCTCCTTTCCCTTCATTCACATTTTCCCTCCATCCTCCCTACACTTTTGTTCCTACCATTCACATCTCATAAATACCCAAGTAGAATGAGGCCATTTGGCCCATTAATTCCATGCCACAATTCCATCATGGCTGATCTATCCCTCCCTCCTCACCCCATTCTCCTGCCTTCTCCCCATAACCCCCTGACACCCGTACTAATCAAGAAACTATCTCTTGCTCTTGCCCTCATTCTCTTCCCCTTTACTCCATACATCTCTATTTCTCCTCTGTGAGTGTCCCAACTCTCAGTTTTTAATCAACAGGTTTCCATTTACCTTTACGTTTTGCTTCCATAGCTGATACATCTTGGAGGAGCCTGGGGAATGAGCAGGGACACAAAGTTAATGCTCACCAATGTGAAGGGAAGGGCCAGCGGAGGGAAGCAGCTCGTTACCTGTGTTGGTTCGTGTGAGAACTCACTCACGATGCTCAGCCCTCACCTGAAGAATAACCGCCCAGATTAACCTCCTCCTCGAATACATCTGTCAACAGTTTGCCCTCGTTAAGCTTTTCCAACCGATTATCTATAAACTGAATGAAAATGAAAGAAGAAAGAAAATTGAATGTGAGCAGAGCTGCGGAGAAAAGAGCAAAAGAAGAATTAATGGCAGATTGAATGGATTGAAATGGTTAAGGCCATTTCCTTTGATTACATGGATCTGGGAGGAAGAGAGGGAGGTCAGTGGAAGGTGTTAAAATATAAAATTGGCTTTGAGAGTGAAGGAAAGCTTCTTTGCTTGTTGGGTTGCTGGATGTTTTTCTACACCAACCAACATGCCCCATCTAGGATAGACATAAAATGCTGAAATAACTCAGCGGGACAGGCAATATCTCTGGAGAAAAGGAATGTGTGACATTTCGGGTTGAGACCCTTCTTCAGACTCATTTCTTGTTCCATCCAGGCCCACATCCCTCTAAATCTTTAGGCAGAGACCATTAAATCTTGAAACACAGGCCAAATACTCATAAGGATTTGGTACGTGGATAGGACAGGTTTGGAGGGATATGGGCCAAATGCAGGCAGGTGGGACTAGTGCAGTGGGGACATGTTGGCCGGTGTGGGCAAGTTGGGCTGAAGGGCCTGTTTCCACACTGTATCACTCTATGACTATAAAGGAAGGATGAAGAATAAAGGAAGACAACACAGTAGGATTATTTAGGGATTGTTCTAGAATGTGTGGAAATGTGTGATCTCTTGAAACAATGAACGATGGAGGAGTTGAATATTGTCAGCATCACTGAGGGAGTGTTTAGTTTAGAGATACAGTGCAGAAACAGGCCCACTGAGTCCACGCCGACCAGCGATCCCCGCATATTAACACCATCCTGCACGCACTAGTGACAATTTTTACATTTACCTACGAACCTGCACGTCTTTGGAGTGTGGGAGGAAACAGAAGATCTCGGTGAAAACTCACGCAGGTCATGGGGAGAACGTACAAACTACATACAGACAGCACCTGTCGTCGGGTTGGAACCCGGGTCTCCGGCGCTGCAAGCATTGCAAAACAGCGAATCTACCACCGAGTGTTGAACGGAGAGTGGCACCAATGAGCCTGAACAAGATTCCGATCCGGATAGACCTCTGGTCTCTGCCTCTCAGCAAGTCTCACCTGTTTGAACAGCTGAAGGTGCACAGCGTGCTGCAGGAAGTTCTTCATCGAGCTGGCTTTGTGACTCACAAATGTCTCCTCACAAAACGTAACTGGTTCCCCCTGAGCAGACAGAAAGAAAACATGCACCAGCAGCTTCACCTTCACTCCTATCTTCCTTTAAGGCTGCCTTAGATAGTGTCAGTCAGAGGCCACAGTACGGAGGGTGGCCATTCAGCCCATTGAGTCCCTACCAGCTCTTTTGAAAGAGGTCCACAATTAGCCCCACTTCTCCGAACATTCCCGTTAGGTTGCAAACTTTCACATTTTTAACTATTTGCGCATTTCCCTTTGGAAACTTCTGTTCATTTTCATAACTTTTCTGTATCACAACATCATCAACATTGTGAGATACTTTTCTCAGCCTTAGGATGTCACAGGGGGTCAACAAACTATGACTTAATAAAAAACATCACGTTGAATTGTAGGAAAAGTGATGATCCAACACATAGTGGCTTCTCAAGGTATCTATATTCAATATACAGTATCAGGGAGTGATACAGTATGGGTTGCCTCCTATTCCAGACCATGTAGGGAGATGCTTCTCTCAGTCTAGAACAAGGCTGCCCAACCTGGGTTAAATTTACCCGCAGGAGGTAAATTTCACCTACCCAGAGAGTAAATGTGTCAATTCTGGATTTGTACATATGATTTCTCATTGACTGACTGTGTTTGGATCTGGTATACCGGTATCTGTTCATCATTAGTTGTTCATAAATAAGCCAAATAACATTGTTATGTGCTATTAAAGTTGCCCGGGGTAAGCGGGACGAACAAGGTTGGAAACCCCTGGTCTCTAACAAGATGCTGCAGGAGGCCATTTCAATTCCCCCACTTCATATTCTTCTTTCTATTTTCAGTCATGCTTTGTAGATTCATAGTAAATCTGATCCGTTTGCATAACATGCAAAACAATGATTTTCACTGAATCTCGGCACACGTGACAATTGTAAACCAAAACTTCCTAACCTTCTATTCTTGAGCCTCATTGTCTCTCAGGTGGGGGGGGGGGGGGGGGGGGGGGGGGGGGGGGGGGGTGGGTATGGGGCGAAGGCAGGAGAATAGGGTTGAGAGTCAAAGATAGATCAGCCATGATTGAATGGCGGACTAGACCTGATCCTGGACACTCACAGGATTGAACTCGAGGGCATCCTGGTAGCTTCCAAAGATTGCAGCTTGCGTCCTCAGAAAAGCATGGGACACCACATCTCCAGTCACTGCTGACTGCTTCTTCAACTTCATCTTCAGAACAGACATCTGCGGTGAAACAAACAAGATGTCACACAGTTGGTGAAAAGAGAGAGACATCACTGATGAATTGCAGTCGGAGCTTTGAAAAAATTCACACCCCGATCAATTCAGAAATAATTTTGCCCTCAGGTGGCCATGTGCTGTATCACCTCCATATTAAGTCCTGTTCCTGCAACCTGTAACTTGCCCCACCAACACCATGTATCTGAAGAAGGATCTTCATGTCTGAAGAAGGGTCTCGACCAGAAACGTCACCCATTCCTTCTCTCCAGAGATGCTGCCTGTCCCGCTGAATTACTCCAGCATTTTGTGTCTATCTTCGATTTAAACCAGCATCTGCTGTTCCTTCCAACAACATGTATCTATCGCTCCCCATTTCATCACCACACCATCTCCCACCCCTACACAGTGATCTGTGCAATGATGGAATGAATTGTAGCAATCTTTTTACTTGCATAGGTGTTCAGTGATCAAGTCCAAAATACTCCCTATTAAATAAAGCCTGTTCCCCAGCCAGCGGTGCATTCAGCCATTGGGAAGGGCAAGGTAGGGAGTTTAAACCAGTGCACATAATAACCCAGTCAAGGAGCACCACATGCTGCTGACTATCTGGCTGCTTATTTGCACTCTTGGTAGCAAGAGAGAGAAGACAGAACAGTATTTTCCAATTATTGAACTTTGACTATAGATCCTAGTCAGCTATACCAATAACCATAGTTCCTATATCTCTGAAAAATGTTGGCATTAACTGCTGCTCTGTCTTCCACTTGTTACCTAGAGTGCAAAGAAGCAGCCAGATCGCCTGCGGTATGTGTTGCCCCTTGGCTGGGCTTTATGTGCCCAGGATAATGTGGAGTAGAGAACTTGGTGACATCTGGGATTATTACTGATGACAGGCACACAGTGCTGGAGTAACCTAGCGAGTCTCGACCCAAAACTTCACCCATCCCTTTTCTCCATAGAAGCTGCCTGAGTTACTCCAGCACTTTGTGTCTATCTTCGGTATAAACCAGCATCTGCGGTTCCTTTCTACACATCATTACTGATGAATTTTGTTCCATGCAAAATAATGTAAGACCTTCTGTTGAAGGGGTCAGAGTATTGTAATGGAGAGGAAAGTGAAAGACATGTCACTAGTTAGCAAGAGAGTTATCTCTATATTTAATACATGGTGTCAGAGAGTAAGATGGATAAAATCACCATTCTCGGTTGGGTGGGAAATGCTTCTCAGAGTCACGGTCAAGATACAGAAAGGAGATAATGTTCTCAGCGAAGAACCATTGGGTGTGGATTTACTGCAGTCTGTGTTGTGAACTCCAAAGATGTAGAGGTTTGTAGGCTAATTGGCTTGGTATAACTATAAAATTGATGTAAAGTTGGTCCCTAATGCGTGCCAATGTGCGGGGATCGCTGGTCGGTGTGGACTCGATGGGCCGAAGGGCCTGTTTCCGCGCTGTACCTCTAAAATTAAACAAAACTCACCACGTCAGTCGGCAAATTTTCCAGGTCATTGAAGGGTGACTCCAAGGTATTTGTGTCAACGTTTAATATGACCACATCCTCCAGGGCTTTGTTCCTCACCCTCTGCAAGAGAAAGGCACATCCTGGGGGACACAAACTTTCAACAACTATCTTCTCCTATTGGCTTTGGGAAACCCAGGTACCTCTCTGAGAATGTAGGCTCAAAAGTGCTGGAGTAACTCAGCGGGACAGGCAGCTTCTCTGGAGAGAAGGAATGGGTGACGTTTCGGGTCGAGACCCTTCATCAGACTGAATGAACCCATTTGAGCAGACTAGTGCTAATCAACATCCTAAACATGACAGACCTCATTGTAATGCCTCGTATATTTCAATTTTCTTTATGACATAGTAAAATACGGTTTAGCCGGTCATGTTTCTGCTTGCTCTTAGAGCTGTCCCACTACTCCCATTCCACTCTTCCCTTATTTACCTGCAGCCTCTCTTAAATGCCCATTAACATTCCCTTGATTGCTCCAGCACCCACTCACGCTAGGATTAATTTAAGGAGCCAATTAACCTGATGACCAGCGCTCCTTTGGGATGTGGGAGGAAACCTGAATAGTTAGGGGGAGAACGTGCAAATTCCCCATACTCTGCGTCATGAGTCAGAAGTGAATCAGGATACCAGAGCTGTGGCAGCCTTAACGGCCTGTCCCACTTTCACCATTCATGAATTCTCCCGAGTTTTCCCCTTGATTCAAACTCAGAATGTTTGTAACGAGTCCGTAGATATATCGTAGCGGCTCGTTATGCCAGCCATAGGTACTCGTGGCATCATGTAAGTCGGGACTTTTTTTCCAGCCTGATAAAAAATGTCCAAGAGTAAAAAAATGGTCAGGATGAAAGAAATTGTAACTCTTTACTCGTAAGGAGGGCATCGAAATAGTGGTGGGAATTTGTAGACATACTCGCAGGAGTTCGTGAACTTTGTCGTGGAAGGTCGCAGTAGTTTGTAGATTACCACAATCTTGTTTTTTTTTCAGGTCCTTTAAACTCGGCAGAGGTATTGAATTAAGTTGTGAAAGTGGGACAGGCCCTTTACTCTCGACGTGTGGGAATTCTCACCCCTATTCAGATCAATGAGGTTCTCGTCTGGAAAGCTGATTGCACGTAATAACTACTGACCATGACTTTGAGAGCGGTTGAGTGTAAAATCCCCAAACAGGAGTTACTAAATTCTGTTTCAGAATGTGAAGTCGCCTTGGAAAAGAATAATGTTTGCAGACACAAATGTAGTTAGACAATGATAAAGTTTACACTTACCTCCATTAGACTGGAATGAATCCCTATTAGGTACGGCATTGGAGCGCTGCGGAAGACAAAAAGATAAACTTTTAACAGATTTACTTCTTTTAGTTTAGCTTAGAGATACAGCAGGGAAACAGGCCCTTCGTCCAACCGAGTCTGTGCCGACCAGCGATCCCCGCACACTAATACTATCCTACACACACTAGGGACAATTTTACAACTTACCAAAGCCAATTGGCTTACAAATCTGTACGTCTTGGCATGTGGGCGGAAACCAGAGCACCTGGAGAAAACCCACGCAGGTCACGGGGAGAATGTCCAAACTCCATACAGACAGCACCCGTGGTCAGGATCAAACCCGGGTCTCTGGCGCTGTAAACCAGCAACTCAACCACTGTGCCACCATGCTGCTCCATTCTGTTCTATTTCTACAAGAACTTACATCTAATAACACGTTGGTGATTTAGACTCATTGTCGAATGGAATTTTACTGGTTCAGAATTAATGGGCTAGTATCAAGCTATGGACTCGGATTCAGTTTATAGTTTTGCCTCCTCTGCTGATTAGCAGTGGGTAGAGAATTACATTGTGAGCTAATTGTCATTCTGAAAAGCCTCCACGATAGCCAGCTTAATCTAAAACGTTGTGGGCGTGCACCCAATTCTACCTAGGAATACGAGAGGCTTGTGCACTAATGTCACTTGCTGTTTGCTGTCTCTACCATTACAACCAACTATGAAAGACATAAAGGGAATCTTACCAGCAGTAGTCGAGGAGGTGTGGAGGGAGCACAGGGATGTATATGTGTTGCCAGTACATGGGATAAAGCATTGCAGACGAACCGTGCACACAAGCCGTTAACTGTGGATGAGGAAGAAAATAACATGTTCAACAAATCGGGCTCAGTAGTCAGGGAAGGAAGAACAATGAAGGAGCTGGCGTGGGGGTGAGGGGGAGAACAAACGACAATGGAGCAACCGCTGTGGGGGTGGGGGAGAACAAAGGAGGAACTGTAAGTCCCCATCCCACTTTCACGACCTAATTCGCGACCTCTGACGACCTTAAACAACCTATTAAAACAAAACACGGTCGCGGTAACCTACGACTACGTCTACAGCCTATGACTGCGACCCTAGGTGGCCGCTATTTGCATATTGTGTTACATATTTCACTGTGCCTTGTCACATGTGACAATAAAGCATTCCATTCCATCGTGCTGCTTTTTCAACCACGATATTGGTACAAACAAAAAGCTGGAGTAACTCAGCGGGGCAGGCAGCATCTCTGGAGAAAAGGGATAGGTTTTGGGTCGAGACCCTCTTCAGTGTCTTATAACAAGCTGTTTGCCTATAACTCATTGTATTTCATAGATTATCTAATGATTCGATGAATACCTTTTCATACCTCTAGTTTCCGGACTATCTTTAATCAGACTTCACTGGACTTCATCTTGCACTGAACGTTATTCCCTTTCTCCTGTATCTTTACATTGTGGATGGTCTGAATGTAATCATGTATTGCATTTTCGCCGACAGGTTAACATGCAAGCAAAGCTTTTCTCTGTACCTCGGTCCACGTGACAAACTACACTACACTGGGCTACACTACACTGGGCTTGCTTCCCACCCCACTGCGCCCGGCACATACCGTACTCAGTTTACTGCTAGTGATGATAATGCGTCTCTCATGCAGCATGCTGGCGAAGAGATGCAGCATGCTGTTCACATCAACAGCAACCACGTATTCTGTCAGGTTTCTCTGTAACACACAGAAAGTTTACACACAGTGCAAACATATACAAAATGTTAATAATACAATGTCGACCATGCGTGGAATCATTTCTCAGTGTTGGAATGAACCTTTTCCCCCCCACATTATCCACCCCTTTTCTCACTACAATTTCAACTGACAAAATCCTCCACCCTCAGTGCTACATCGTTGAATCCCAATATTTAGTTTAGTTTAGAGATACAGCGAGGAAACAGGCCCTTTGGCCCATTGAGTTCATGCTGCCCAGCGATCTGCACACCTTAACACTATCCTACACACACTAGAGATAATTTACATTTATACCAAGCTAATTAGCATACAATCCTGTATGTCTCCTGAGAGAACAGAAGCACCCGGTGAAACCCCCACAGGGAGAGGGGGAGCAAAGTGATAGAGATGACAGCGAATCAGTAATTGGTTACAAGTTTCTTCAGTGGGTTAGGGGGAGAAAGAAAGAAAGACCCAAATCAGTAAATCAACCGTCTCCTGACAGGTGTTTGCTAAACTTGGACTAACTAAAATGGCCAGCCTGCCCACAAGGTGTTAGCATGGATCCATGGATCAACCACCCAGTCTCAAAGCAGCTCTCCTGCCCTCCTCCCCCCAGCTCCCCCCCCCCCCCCCCCCCCCCACACACACACACACAGTAATAACTCACACTCTCCGGTATTGTCGGCAAGCTGTTGACATCGGGGGCAATAAAATAAGAAAGCTGGGGGAAAGAGGAGATAAAACATCATTATATAGATTGCAGATTGCAGAGTCAGTTCTTACGCCAGTGATTACACTGAAAATGAATCAACACTAGAAGGCTCATCCTCCAACCATGACAAGGTTGACATCAAGGTAATGAACAGAGATGGAAAGCAACAAGATTGAAATGATCAAAGTTTTGTTATTGTAATATAAATGTCGGTGCATTCCTTTCATTCTTCTATCCTTTCCCCTTCTTACCCAACCCCTCTCATTTCCTCTCTCTTGGCTTATAATTCTCTTCCTCTATTACCTCTGTTTTGTTTATTTCCTCGTGGGGGGTGTTATATCATGCAAGGTTGATCACTTCATTGCAGTGTGGGTGCATTGGTCTGCTCAAAGGGACCTCTGCATCTATCAATTTACAGCAGTAATATCAAGTAGTAATAGCAAGGACTGCAGATGCTGGTTTATGCCAAAGATTGGCTCAAAGTTCTGGAGGAATAACTCAGCGGGTCAGGCAGCATCTCTGGAGAGATGGAATGGGTGACGTTTCCGGTCGAGCTCAGTCTGAAGGAGGGTCTCGACCTGAAACGTCACCCATTCCTTCTCTCCAGAGATGCTGCCTGTTCCGCTGAGTTACTCCAGCATTTTGTGTCTATCTTCAGTGCAAAGCAGCATCTGTAGTTCCTTCCAACACCTCTCCAGGTGATTTCTACAGTCACCAAGAATCCACGTTTAGGATTATAAAGGCCTAATTGCAGCTTAAACATCCTGCACACTACTTGTACTAGGTGCTAACACTTGCTGATAAAGGTTGGGTAACAATCTATTCACATTGCAGTTAAAGAATAGGTTAGTCTGCAGCCAGCAGTGGCACAGGTTGCTAGTTAATTTAGTCAGCATGCAAATGTGGGGTTAGACACATTTAGTTATTGGGTTAATCTGGTCAGTGCCAGTACGGTGGTGTTGGTCATCGGGTTTTGCCCGACTCACCAGTGGCATACCACTACTGATATCCCTCGTCACATCTTTCAGATATCGTTCCGTCGTAACTCCCAGCTGTTGGGCCTTGTGAGACAGTATCGTGGGATTATTGTTCATTCTGAAATATCACATTACAACCTTACATTTTAACATTTTTGTACTTTGAAATATTTTTCCTTTCTTGTTCCCAGCAATGACTCAGTAGGTGGCACTGTTTGAATCAGTTGTCCATTCAAGCAAACTCCAGAGACTTCAGCATATAATCCCGTAGGAGTATGTAAGAAGGAACTGCAGATGCTGGTTTAAACTGAAGATAGACACAAAAAGCTGGAGTAACTCAGTGGGACAGGCAGCATCTCTGAAGAGAAAGAATGGGTGACGTTTCGGGTCTGAAGAAGGGTCACACATTCCTTCTCTCCAGAGATGTTGCCTGCCCCGCTGAGTTACTCCAGCTTTTGGTGTCGATCCTGCATGAGTGTGTTGTGCTGATTCAGGTGTGATGATCGGACAAGTGCTCACTCAGGCAGATGCACAAGATCCCATGGCCACAATGTTCATGGGATGTAGACATCTGTTTAGGGCAGCGCGGTGGGGCAGCGGTAGGTTTGCTGCCTTACAGCACCAGAGACCCGGATACGATCCTGACTACGGGTCCTATCTGTACGTTCTCCCCCTGACCTGCGTGGGGTTTTTCCAAATGTCGACGAGCTTGGCGAACTTGCGTGTATTTGGCACATATCGCACTAAACCTTTAACTATCCATGTACCTGTCCAAATGTCTTTCAGCCTATTTCAGGTGTGCTTACCACCGGGATTTATCATGTATGTTGGGCAAGTTAATCTTGTAAATTCAATGATCCGTTTACTTCTTGGGAATTGTCTGGGAGCATAAACTGGGCATGTATGTGTTATTAGACACAAAACATTTTGGATACTCGGAGGCCGTGAGAGGGATGAATCAGCCAAAGGGATCAATGCAGCTTTATTCATTTTAACTTACAAATTCAAGATTGAGTGGAGAGCCTGACTGGGGTGGTGGCTGAGTGTACAGAACCCTCAGGAGCTCTTTCATCTCGACGTCCTGCAGCAACAAAAAGGCACATCATAATTCAAGCCAAGTGGGGTTATGCAGTCTATACAAGGAGCAAGCCCCTAAACACGGCATGGCAACACAGCAGTAGAGTTGCTGCCCTACAGTGCCAGAGACCCAGCTTCCATCCTGATGACGGGTGCTGGCTATACAGAGTTTATACATCTCGCAGTGATCAAGTGGGTTTTCCCTGCTGAAACCTCATATATTCTATGTATTTGAAATACCAACCCACTCAAACAATGCAAACTGATGCCTGAAAGCTCTTAAACCCGTCTTGTACTCTATTACTTGATGTTCCAAATGCAAAGCAGGCTAAAAGACATCTCAAATTCCTTTGCACACAAGCATAGAAATGAAGTGAAGGAGTAAGGTTCTGGTCAGCTCCACTGTTTAATACTATTATTGTTCTGATTTTAAGCTCAACTCTGCAGTAATTCATCTCACCACCAGAGGGCCTGTGGCTAGGATAAAGGTAAGGAAGTAGGGGAGTGGAATCTGAATGAAATCCCTCTGCAATGTATGGAATGGGATGAAGGACATTCTCGAGGATGGTTTAAGTCATGTTGGAATGGATCCTGGAGTCAGAGGAATTCTGGCAGAGGAGGATCAGCTCAGACTTTACTTTAGACTTTAGAGACACAGCTCAGAAACAGGCCCTTCGGCCCACTGAGTCTGCGTTGACCAACGATCCCTGTACACCAACAGCATCCTACGCAATAGGGACAATTTTACCAAAGCCAATTAACCTACAAACCCACACATCTTTGGTGTATGGGAGGAAACAAGAACACGTGGTCACGGGCACGAGAACAAACAAACTCCGTACAGACAGCACCCGAGGTCGGGATCAAACCAAATGAACTAAATAGTTTCAGTGCAAACATAGGTTTAAGTTTAGGTTTCAAGTTTGCCTCTTGGTATGCACGAGTTTAGAAGGTTGAGTGGGGACCTCATTGGAACTTACAGAATAATGAAAGACAAAGATAGAATGGATGTGGAAAGGTTGTTTCTACTGGTGGTAGAGTCTAGGACCAGAGGTTTATAGGCTCAGAATTAAAGGGCGCTCTTTTAGAAAGGAGGTGAGGAGGAACTTCTTTAGTCAGAGAGTGGTTAATCTGTGTAACTCTGCCACAGAGGGCTGTGGAGGGCGTTAGTGGATAGTTTTAAGATAGCGATAGACAAATTCGTGATTAGAACGGGTGTCAAGGGTTATGGGGAGAAGGCAGGAAAATGGGAGGCTGAGATCAGCCATGATTGAATGGAGGAGTAGACTCAATGGGCCGAATGGCCTAATTCTACTCCTATAACTTGTGATCTTGCATCAGTGGACGGTACACAGCTAATGGTCATGCTGTTGTGGGGGCTTTCCTCCTGAGATATAAAAATCGTCATGGACTAGACAGTTCCAGCTGACATAGGCCTGGTCAGGGAAGGAGTTTACATGTGGGCAAGATGTAACCAGAATAGCTTCTCTTTAGAGTTAGGCAACCACCATCTCAGGATATTATAGTATCTTCTTCAAGCCTGTTGACCTTTCTGTACACAGTTACTAGCCGTACAGTATCACAATGTGTTCTCCAATCGGGTTGCAAAAGCTCATTTTCTCTTCTTTCTTACCAACAAAAGTAACTGGATAAGAGATTTTCTCCCTCCTGCTCCACATTTACCACACTATGCATTGCAGTGATTTCCTGCTTATTAGATGCAGGTTCTTCCAATTGACTCAACATGTGTAGGATCTTGTACAGGAAAGAACTGCAGATGCTGGTTTAAATCAAAGATAGACACAAAATGCTGGAGTAACTCAGCGGGACAAGCAGCATCTCTGGAGAGAAGGAATGGGTTGAGGCCCTGCAACAAGTGTAGTTCTTGCCCAGGGAGTGTGAGCTGGGACAATGTCAAGGAACATACACTCCTTATGTGACCGGTGCTGTACCCAAGTATGTTTGACGGGATAGTAAAGAGATACCTGAACTCTGTTACTCCTGCTGTTCTTGTCGAGGAGAGTGTTACAATGTGCATTGTAGAGGGAGTTTACTCTGCGTCTAACTTGCATTGTTCCTGCCTGGAGTATTTGATGACGCACTTTATTGGCCCTTGGTAAGTAATGAGATCTGTAAAATCAATCTAATTTTACAAACTTTTTGTAAAAATCTATCTATATCAGGCTGCAGATGCATGTTATAGGATGACATTTACTCATGTTTGGAAACATAATTAATGTAGTATGGTAATATTTACCTGCCCCTTTGCCAAGTAGTCAGCTATATTGTTTAGGAGTTTGTAGAAAACTTCAAACCAGGGCAGGAAACTAGAAGACAAATAAAAACAATGGAAAGAAAATGCTGATATATAAAGAAATGAACATGTAGACACAAAATGCTGGAGTAACTCAGCGGGACAGGCAGCATCTCTGGAGAGTTTTTTGGGGCAGGATCATTGGTATTGTGGAGTCTCACCAACAGGTGGAGGTGTGAACAGCAGTTATTGGAGAAGAAGACAATTAAATATATGTTTTTCTATTTTCTAGAAATGTTTTTGGGGGAACCACAGGGGCGGCTGATACCTCATCAGTGTCAGTGACCCAGGTTCGATCCTGACCTCGGGTGTTATCGGTGTGGAGTTTGCATGTTTTCACTGTGATCCCGTGGGTTTTCTCCCACGTTGCAGAGATGTGTGGGTTTGTAGGTTGATTGACCTCTGTAAATTGCCCCGTGTGTGAAGGGAAGATAAATGTAAAATGCTGGAGTAACTCAGCGGGACAGACAGCAACTCTGGAGACTAGGAATGGGTGACATTTTGGGTCGAGACCCTCCTTCAGACTGCTCAACCCGAAAAATCACCAATTCCTTCTCTCCAGAGATGCTGCCTGTCCCGCTGAGTTACTAATGTGTAGGAAATAGATGGGGAAAGTGCGATAATGTAGAACAAGTGTGAAAGGATAATTGATAGTTGCCGTGGGCTGAAGGGCCCATTTCCATGTTGTATCTCTGAATTAAACGAGGTTGGTTTGAAGATATAATTGAAGTTCTGGGTGCATCTTCCCATCCTACCTGAGGATGCAGATGCAGGTCTTCGATCCGCTGGTCAAGCGGCAAAAACCAAACCGCTGATAGCCGTCTATATCTGTCAGCACGAACGTGAACTGCTGGACGGTGGAACTTTCCCACTCCCTGCCAAACAGAAGCAGAATTTGTAGTTCAGTCAACTTGGTAAACCAGAGCAACTGTAATTCAATAAGCGATTCAGCAGAGGGTTTCGTGAAGATTAATAAAACATGTTTCAAATGTTGATATTAAACATTCTTAATTTGCCCAAGTTGGATGCAGAATGAAACAAGTCGCACAAACTGCCTGACCACCCACTTGACACCAGTATTTACTTCCACACTCACTTCACCAGTGCCTGCCTTCTAGCTAAGTCATTATAAGTTTGCTTGCAGCAGAGTTAGAAAGACACTACGTCAATCATGAGTATGTCAAATCTTTGCTACCTCCAGGCATTGATTGGGACCCAGCCTTCATCTGAGGTCCCCCTAGTCACCAACAGGCATTCACTCCGAAAGCCATGGATAGATTCTTACCTTTCCATGTCAAACGGGAAGCAAAACTTCGGCAGGCTCTGTAAAGATTCCTGTGAAATGAGAAATAGGCATTTAGATGTTAAAGTTATTGCTAAGGAAGAAACTGCAGATGCTGGTCTAAACTGATAGACACAAACTCAGTGGGACGGGCAGCATCTCTGGAGAGAAGGAATGGGTGACGTTTCAGGTCGAGACCCTTCTTCAGACTCGATCTACAATAATAGGTGGGATATCTTATTAAGGGCCACTGTTGACACTAGAGGGCAAAGCAGACTAGTGCATCATTGAGACGTAGTTAGAAAAGATTTGTGCTTGATTCCAATTCTTCCTATGGATTTTGCAGGAGTTTGTTGCCTGTGCAGGGTTAGCTATGCCATTGGAAACTGAGATTCATCCCTTTAATTTGCAATTTGTTGGTTGTGCAAAGTAATGGGGAGGGTGGTTTCTAATCGTAGTCAGCAGGTATAAACTCAGCATTGGATAGTTGCAGTTGGGAGAAATTGTCATTGTTCTAGTGTAAACCTGACAAAGAGATTCATTCACAAACTAATAATTAAAAATAGGATTTGCATTCAGATTGTATTTAGCGGCTCCAAATTCTGGCGACTGCACATTTGTGGTTGTGGGAGGTGATAGTAAAGAACCATTGAAACATTGACCATTATTGTGATCCAAATAATCATTCGACAAACAAGTGTAAATGCACACACTTAAATATAACTCCCATTATTTAATCAGTTCAAAGTAAAAACGATGAATGTGCCACTCGGTTAATTTCACTGGGGAAAAAAATGAATTTTGAGAGATAACCTGAGTCTTTAAGATTAGGTAGCAGTTTTTTGGACAGAATTCATGTAGAGATATTTCTGTGGGAAATTCCAAAATGTTTGGCTATAAATATAAATTCAGGCACCTGTGGGCAGTGCGCCAAGGGAAATTCCTTGTATGTGCATACTTGGCCAATAAACTTATTCATTCATTCATTCAAAATCCATCGGTAGGTCGTGAAAAATGTATTTACCATTAGGAAGTAGATTAGGAGGAATCTCTTGAGACAGAGGGTGGCGAATCTATGGAATTCAGTCACAAAAGGCTGTGGAGGCCAAGTCAATGGATATTTTTAAGGCAGAGATTGACAGATTTTGATTAGTGTGGGTGTCGGGGGTTATGGGGAGAAGGTAGGAGAATGGGGTTGAGGGGGAAAGATAGATCAGCTATGATTGAATGGTGGGGTAGACATCATGTGCCTAAAGGCCAAATTCTGCTCCTATAACTTATGAACCCAGTGAGTGGTAAGAATGTGGAATGTGCTTCAAAAAAAGGAGTTGAGGTAAATAGTTGAAATTGGATTGCAGCTTCTGACAGGAATATAGTACTAGTTGACAGATAATGGGAGGCAGGTTAAATGGAGCATGTGCAGATGGATAGATCACTTGCATTTGTATGATTTGGTAAATTGGGAAGCAGAATCCTTCAATACCCACTCATGCCTGGACATGGCCAGATCTCAATCACTAACCAATGCACAACCATCATTGAGGATCAATGAACCACAGAGCCAGATAGAAGATGCAGCTTACCTGGTCATTGTAATCCTCAGGATATTGTTTCAGCACTGCAGGATCTGCAAGGGATGACAGAACCATTAAAACAGCCCCCAGTCTCCACAGTCAACATGTACACTATGCCTGTTGTCCCTCTCTGATCTACCGGTTCATGTACTGACTTTCTGAGAGCACCTTTGGATCTTTTGTTGCAAGGCATGCTAGAGGATAATGCAGCAGCTGAGATGAAAGTTGGTCACCTTGACCAAATGCAGAAACTGTGCTCATGTCAACAGTTTGTGGTTGAAACCATTCCTTGTAAATGTTTGTTGGGATATAAAATTAACAACTCTTCCAAGCCTGAGAACATAAATATATTGATAACCAGTTTATCCTGGCAGATATCAGTCGGGTTTCAATGTCTGTATAACACGTTATAGTTTCGTGGTCTGGATAACTCATTATCATCTAGCCCACAACCAACAATGGACCATTGTGAACATCTTTCCTTAATCATGGTTACATTTTTGCATATCTTCCATTAATTTGCTCTATCTCTCTCTCTCTCTCTCTCTCTCTCTGTGTTACTGTCTATATCTCTTATTTCCCTTTCCCCTGACTCTCAGTTTGAAGGAAACATCACCCATTCCTTTTCTCCAGAGATGCTGCCTGACCCGCTGAGTTATTCCAGCATTTTGTGTCTATTTTCAGTCAGTCTTGTTGTGCTCAGGATCAGTAGGCACTTCAAGAGTTCAGTCTTTCCTTTGAATATCACAGAGGATACTATCAAGGTGTCCTATTTTAGGCCAACATAAACATTAAGCAGTTCCTGTGCTGTACTGTACTATGCTTTATTTCTCTTGAGCACCATAAGCTGATGCTAGCCACAAAATGTTGGAGTAAGTCAAAGGGACAGGCAGCATCTCTGGATAGAAGGAATGGGTGACGTTTTGGGTCAAGACCCTTCTTCAGATGGATGGTTTCGTTATAAGAAGTTACTACTTCTAGTAGCAATGTATCTCCGTTCTTTTAGGAGGGGGGGGGGGGGGGGGGGGGGGGGAACTCCACACATGGTTATAGATGTTAGTCATAAATCCCTGCATGACACCAGCAGAGGCTTGGGCCTGCTTCCGAGCAGACCGGATATGGTTTTAACGCAACATGAGGTTGATCATTAACTGGAACGGGATTCAGTTTATTTTTCTCATATAAAATGTCTGCTCCACACATCGCATTGCAATCCACTGCCTGAAAATCCATGGAACCTGCTCCAGTGATCATGTCACCATGCTGGGAGCCGGCCTCTGTTATCTGCAGGGCCTTGTCCTGCCCATATGTTCTACTGAGAAACTCAACAGGAAACCTGTGGCTTCAGCACGACTTTAAAAAAAACAAAACTTCAGATTTGCAGAAATGAGTCGGTCTTTGTGGCCCACTCCAAATCTTGAAGTCACGCTCCCTTGCCTTTTTGTCTTAAATTCTCTCTTCCCTCAATCTCTGCCCATCACCCCAGAGTTGGAATACGGGCACCACAGAGTGGGAGTTCTTCATTATCGTGAGAGGGTTGCCAGAAATTTGACCAGAATATGCATTGGTGCCAAATAGGTCCTGTTCACGCACCCACGCGTTCCAGCACAGTGTTCAGCAATGCTCGCACCTCCTTAGTAAGTAAGTAACTTTATTGGCCAAGTATTCACATACAAGGAATTTGCCTTGGTGCTCTGCCCACAAGTAACAACATGACATACAGTGACAGTTACGAATGACTCAGAAAACACTAAACATTAATAATAATAAAACATTAATGATAAAACATTTAGGGTGAACTGTAATGCTGTCAGGGAGCTATAACTGAGGGTTTTGCCATCACTTTTATCAAAAGGACATCATGTTCAGTTTTTTTTTTTATAAACTCACACATTTTTAGACAACCAGATTTAAAAGAAACCCGAGACAGCGGAAACCCATTTCCTGTGGCACTTGGTTAACGGCAGCAGCAGTATATTTGGTCTATTCTACTTATCTACAGGACCCATGTTTTTAAAATGTGTTGTGTTTTGAGCCCGTCTAGTGATGTTACAGTCTGATCGTCTGATCCTAACTGATCTCAGATGAAATAGATTCAAGGCTTGGTTAGTATCTGGATGGAAGACTGCACTGAAATAGTAGATATCTATCACCAATTCCACTGTGCCCGAGTATTACGCCTATACATTGTAGTATCTAAGCTGCCCAAAATTGTTGTCGTCACCTTGGGATTGTCATTGTTCAATCCAGCTTCAGACAGTTTAATTATGATGAAATCGTAAATTGAGTTGGCAATGTGCTGTAGGAAGGAACTGCAGATGCTGGCATCTCTGGATAACAGAAATTGGTGATGTTTCAGGACTTTAAACGTCACCCATTCCTTCTCTCCAGAGATGCAGCCTGTCCCGCTGAGTTACTCCAGCATTTTGTGCCCATCTTTGGTAATGTGGTGTTCTGAATATTGAAGACTGCAGGCCCCTGAGCCGAGTTGTATTCCAAATTTCACTTTCTCTCGGATCCCATGGAGTTTTACTTTACTGATGATTTGCCAAATAGAACTTTGCAAAAGCCATACCATACCTACAAATAAATTGTGCAAGTTTACCCTTGATTTTGATGGCAGCATAGTTGATTTGAATTCTAACTTTCTCCTCTTTGAGTGCACCCTTAGCCCTGTTCCTCTGGCATTAATTTACTTCCAAATGATTTATAGAGTCATAGAGCAAGATGCCCCCCTCTATGCTGGATTTCTGAATCTTCTCCCTACTTTATTCTTACTAACAAAGTGCATGACCGCACACATTGCTGTGCCGTGTTACATTTGCCCTTCTTTAGCCACTTTCCAGACCTGTCTAAGTCCCTCTGCAGGCTTCCTCCACACTACCTGCCCCATCACCTGCCCTTGGAGTGCATGCATTCAGTGGCGGACTGGCCAGGGTGTCAGCTTGCCCGATGGCAAGTGGGCCCCTGGTGAAGTGATAGCAAGTGGGCCCCTGTTAAATGATATCATTGTAGTTGTGTGTGGGGCCCCCTTTGTCTTCTGGCAACCAATATTTTTAGACCCAGTCCGCCACTCGGTGCATTCACTCCAGAATTATATCAAAGGGGTTAAATTATACTTTGTATTCCCTCGGGTTTAGAAAACTGAAGGATGGTTCAATTCTGAAGTTTCAAAATGAGAAAAAGGGTTCAGTAGAGTCAACACAGAAACTATATCCTCTAATGAGATGTATAAAAATAGGAACTATATCTTAATTATGAAACTACTGAATCACCCATCATAGTTCTCCTGTCAGGACCAGTTTCATCTTGCACGGCTAATGGCAGGTATCATATATACACATGGAAGATAGTGAAAAATCTGTAACACTCTCTCATAGGCAATTGGAGCTTTCAAAACAATGAACAATAGACCTACAAGAAGGAACTACAGATGCTGGTTTACACTGAAGATGGACACAAAAAGCTGGAGTAAGTCAGCGGGACATGCAGAATCTCTGGAGTGACGTTTCGGGTCGAGACCTTTCTTCAGACTAAATAGACACTATAGATCTATGTCCGTTACATACATTGTTTCACTGGATCAAAGGCAAGAAAATAGTTGATGCAATGACCCACTGGATCCCAGTCTGATTGTAGTTCTGAGAGGCCACATCCTGCTCTAATTTATGAAAAAGTTCAGAGACGGAGAAACTTTGTGAAGATGGACCCTGTAAGATCAAGTGGTTGCTATCTAGCTCATGAATATATTCAAGAATCAACTTGAGAACAACTTTTTTATTCTTCCTTCAGGTAAATATTTTCTACACTTACCAACATCTGTTGATTTAGGACACAAGGCTTCGATAAACCATTCAAATGTCCTATCAGGGTTCTCTCTGAAAATAAAGAAAAGGAAATAGAACATTAATAATTCGTAGTTTCATTGGAAAGGGTTTATTCCCTTTCCTGAAGTATTAACTAAAACTGGGCAGAAACTCCCAACTCCACAATAACATAGTTTCTTGACTATTTTTCATGTACCTAGGAGATACTTTAACATATAGACACACATGTTCATATAGGCTTTAGTTTAGTTTATTGCCACGTGTACTGAGGTAGAGTGAAAAGGTTTTGTTGCGTGCTAACCAGTCAGCGGAAAGACAATACATGATTACAATCGAGCCATTCATAGTGTACAGATACATGATGAGGGAATAACGTTTAGTGCCAAGTAAGGCCAGCAAAGTCCGATCAAGGATAGTCAGAGGGTCACCAATGAGGTTGATAGTATTTCAGGAATTCTCTCTAGTTGATAGTAATCAGTTTGCATACTGCACCATAGTGCAAATTAAAAAATCAAGTAAGTCTTGGCTTTCCAACAAATCCCTTCTGCTTTCTTTCAACCCAGCTCCTCCCACTCTGTCCACTCTTGTGCCTCTGCTGCTGGAAGCATGGTCAATAGTCAATAGTCAGATTTATTTGTCACATACACAATGAAATGCAGTGAAATGAACTTGCCAGCAACGGTACAATAAAAAAGAATGCACAATAAAACATTTAAAACAAAACATCCACCACAGCATTCATCACTGTGGTGGAAGCCACGAAGTTTAGTCAGTCCTCCTCCATTTTTCCCCGTGGTCAGGACCATTGAATGCTCTTTAAGGAGTATTTCCACCCTCTTAGAAACAACCCTCATAGTCCCCTCCTTTAAAACTCCAGTCACCGAACCACTACATCAACTTTCTGTTTATCCTTTAGATTGGTGAATCTGTTTCACAACTCTCTCTTTTTATCAGTGATTTATGATGGGTTCCACACTCCATGTTGACCATACCATAGAAAACCTGAACCTCTTCCCATGCTGCTTCTCAATGAAGGTGGACTAACTATAATGGCATAAAGCTCACATTGTCATTGATTAGGGCGATGGCAGGTAATGGTGGATTTTAATATTGGCCTGCGTCTGGCTGGAGTAAGAGATAGCAATAATAGACACAAAGTGCTGGAGTAACTCAGCGGGACTGACAGCATCTCTGGAGAGAAGGAATGGATGATGTTTCAGGTCGGGATCCTCTCCTTCTCTCCAGAGATGCTGCCTGTCCCACTGAACTACTCCACCATTTTGTGTCTATCTTCGGTTTAAACCAGCATCTGCAGTTCCTTCCTACACATAAGAGATGGCAAAGGTACACATCCTGAAACTGAATTGGTGATTGGGCTGAAACTGAGTTGGTAGTTCCAGAAATGCTGTAGTTATTGATACATATCTAGTGTGGTGGTTTTAGCTTGACTAGTTTAATTTAGTTTAGTTTAGTGATGCAGCGCGGAAAAAGGCCCTTCGGCCCGACACTATCCTGCATACACTAGGCACAACTTCACCATTCTACTCCATTAAAGGTGTCAGATCTTTACTTTGCTCCATTGACATCTAGTCTTTTTCTCAAACCACATCCCGTGTATCCTTGCTTTTAAAAATGGCTTTTGGATCTTAAAAAGGCCTCTTCTTTATCACCCACGTATGCAAACCACTCACCCTTTCGTAAGGGGCCTTAGCTAAAGTTTGCATATGTTTGTTTAAAAGATACAATTTGAGGTTTGAACACAATTAATTGAAATTGCATGCTTTTGAAAATGTATTAAAAAGCAGAGGTAGGAAATGGGAACTGAACAGGTACACATGTCAAGAAAAGGAATAAAGCTTTACATGGAACCACAGAAAGAGAAGTGAAAGGAAATGCACAGATGCAAAAGGGCACACCTGGAAACTTAGGTAGGGGATTGAACAAAAGTACAGGAGCAAATAAAAAAGAATTGATCGTATGTGGAAATAGGAACTGCAGATGCTGGTAAAAGATTGGATCAAGAAAGAAACAAAGACAAAGATGGTTTCAGTACACTGACCATCTGTACCACAGTTCATTCAGATCGAGTGGTACAGCACGGAAACAGACCATTCAGCCCAACTTGCCCACATCTACCCTCTTTTGGTCCATATCCCTCCAAACTTGTCCTATCCATGTAGCTGTCTGTTTCATAAACGTTGGGATAGACCCAGCCTCAACTACCTCTTCTGGCAGCTTGTTCCATACCCCCATCACCCTTTGTATGAAAAAGTTACCCCTCAGATTCCTATTAAATCTTTTTCCCTTCACCTTCAACCTATGTCCTCTGGTCCTTGATTCACCTAGTCTGGGCAAGAGACATAGTCTGGTCCTTGATTCACCTAGTCTGGGCGAGAGACTGTGCATCTATTCCTCTCATGATCCTCTGATTTTGTCACCATAGCTGCTGAGTAGATTTAGCATGAGAATTCAAATTGGAATCCGAACCAGGACTTGTCTAATTGATACAGAAACATCTCATGGAACTTCAACTGGAAGAAAAACTTATTAACTCTGTAAAAGACACAATTCAAGAAACAAAGCTTAATAAACAGAGAGGGTAGATCACTTGTAGAAATCTCTTCAATGGAATGTCTTTATTAAAAGCTGTGATGATTAGCACAACATTGTGCTGGTTGCCAGCAATTTGGAAAAAAACCCTATTTGAACATCGGTAGTCAAATGCATTCGGGAGTAGCCAAATTTGGGCTCTACGTAAGATAGTGCCTAAGGAAAGAAATGCAGAAAAAGAAAAAAGACCTCCAGCTTATACCTGCAAAAGATTCTATTGATTAACTAGTGAAATTCATTTATCAGAAAGTGTTATAGAATAAATATTTGTTAAACAAAAGGAAAGATTTCCCTCCTTTCTGCTCCCTCTGCCTGAAAATATCTAATTCTAAACATTTTGCAGATTAGGTTAAATACAGTCCTGTAAAAGTAATTGATTTGGAAATTAATATGCAGTTAAATCAGAAAATGCTGCAGACACTCAGCTGATCAGGCAGCATCTGTGGAAAGAGAATCCGTAACAGATCAGGCTAAAGACCCTTTGACTGAATTCAGAAAGAGAGAAAACAAGTTAGTTTTCAGCAATAGCATGCAATAAGGTATCATATTCAGAAATCAGGCCATCAGCAATGACTAATAACCTGTTCGCTGAAGGTTGTTTCACATCCGCCCTCTGTGGTGTTTTAAAGGTTTCATTTGTGCAGATCAAGCTGCTGTCAATTTATTCAGAGACTCGCATCATTTGAACTTTGTATAAACACTTTGGGTGAAACAAAATGCATACAACAGAACAAACTTGAAAATCATCGGAATCTATCAGGTGACAAATCTGCAGGGAAGGTAGAAATCTTACATCAACTTCCGTTCTTTAGCAACCATTTTGTCATCTCACGGTACCCTGCACTGTCTTGAAGTCAGTCCTTGCTCACCCACCACAATAGTTGGCAAAGATTGAGCAACGGCAGAGAAAATAAGTTTAAAACTACCCAAAGGAAATCATTGTTCAAATTTGCTTGTTTAATACCAAGGTGGCAGTTGTTTCAAACATTCGGCAAGGCTGCGGTCTCAGCTCCTTCCCCTCAGACCCAGAGCTTTCTTCAAACAACTCTCTGTCACCGAGCAACAGCTGAGCGCGGCAATCACAGAGAAGGGAAGAAATCGGACAAAAATATAAATGTGTCGCAACTTAGTCTTGAAAGCGTTTTGAGTTTCTTACTTGATCCTGGATCCCATGGTTGTCTACATGGCCGGTGATCACAGCTGCAAAGAATCCTGGTCTGGATTTGGATGGATCATGGATTTTGGGAAGGGGACAGGGATGGTGCTGGTGCTGCAAGTTGTTAGATGAGATAAGTTTTTCTGTCAGTACCTTGCGCCGTGATCCTTCCGTTAGACTGTATAGGAAGTATGATGTATGACGTGCTACTCTGAGAGGAGTGACTCTATATATAGTGACACCACGGACGTCTGAGGCCAGAAATTCATCCGTGTGGTGCTGTGTTTATGAGTGCAAACTTAACATTAATCTTTGGAATGTATTAATTGCAGAATCAATCACTTGGCTTGATTCTGCCATTCATTTAGTTTGCCCTGGCACTTCCATGTATGGCATCTATGAGCTCCCATTATTGGGCTCACAGATCAACAGTGCCCCCTCCTTGACTCTCAGTCTGATGAAGGCTCGACCTGAAACGTCACCCATTCCTTCTCTCCAGAGATGCTGGCTGACCCACTGAGTTACTCCAGCATTTTGTGTCTATCTTCGGTGAAAACTAGCATCTGCAGTTCCTTCTTACATGGCCCACATTATATCTTAAGACACCTAGGATGCAGAGGATTCCATTTGCCATACAGTCTAGGGGTATGAAGCAATTTCCTTCATCAATTGCTCATTGACCTAAATGTCCCTATTTAGAATAATTTGTTTGTAGTTTTAAAGGGCCAGGCCAACTTGTACCCACTGCTGCCCAAAGATCTTTGATGCTGCCTTAGCAGCAAAGCAATCATTTACTTTTTGAGAATGGTGCATTATCCAAATTGCAAGGAGCATTTCCATGTGATTGATTAGTAAGATGATGTAAAACAATCAAACAAAGAAAAATGGTACTTTAATGTTGTATGTACTGTGGTACAGTGAAATTCAAAAGGTAAACACAAAATGCTGGAGTAACTCAGCGGGGCAGGCAGCATCTCTGGAGAGAAGGAATGGTTGACATTTCGGGTCAAGACAGGGTCTGAAGAAGGGTCTCGACTCGAATCGTCACCGACTCGTATGGAGTTTGTATGTTTTCCCTGTGACCTGCATGGGTTTTCTCCAGGATCTTCGGTTTCCTCCCACACATTACGTAGGTTAATTGGCTTAGTATAAATGTAAAATTGTCCATAGTGTGTGTAGGATCGTGTTAGTTTGCACGGGGGGGGGGGGGGGGGGGGGGGGGGGGGGGGGTGCAGACTCAGTTGGCCAAAGGGCCTGTTTCCGCGCTGTATCTCTAAAACTAAAAAAATGAAACTAAAGAACAGCGCGTGGCAGAGGATCACAGAAATAGCTGTGATGGAGGATCGTGTGGCAGCAAGCTAGCTCAGTAATTCAGTGAGTGAGTGAGTTTGCTCGGTGCTCCCAGCTCTGCCTGGCTCAACTTATCCCCCAGTTATTGTGACTCAGTAGTGGTGTGGGGAGCAAAATCACATGGAAACGCACTATCCCCACTTGGAAAAGATGCCTGCAGCAACACAGCGACTGGCAAATCCATCTCGCCAGTCCGCCAAATGCTTGTTTGTATGTGTATGGTGTCCATAAGTCAGGCATTTGTAACCCAGGGAGGATCTGTAAGTGCGTGGTTAAATTTGGGGTAGCTGATGGGAATGTGGAGAGAATAGAATCAATGTAGGATTAGTGTAAATGGGTGGGCCAAAGGTCCTGATTCTGTACTGCATCTTTCTATGATGAATACACCCTGCAAACTACAACACCCTGGCTACATTGCTACTGCCATTGGAAAAAAGGTACAGGAGCCTGAGAACCATAACGTCCAGGTTCAAGACAGCTTGTTCTTAAGTGGTTAGGGTTGACCATCCTGCACAACCCTAACAACACTCTACCTCAGCACCAACAATGCATACAAGATACCCTCTATACTTTGGCATGCACTATCATGGTCTGGTTTACCGAGTATAACTGATAATTTATTGTATACTTATTTGTTGTGTAACTTTACATGAACTTAACATTCATGTAAAGTTGCAATATGAAAGAATTTAATGTGCATTGATAATTAAACATTCTTGTCTCCATTTTTTGCAAAGCTATAAACTTGAGATTACATGTTATTTAGCTCACAGTGCCACACTGCCACCTGGTGCCCAACTCTCTAAGTTACAAAATAAATTTGCATTCATATCATTGAATTAATGTTTCTTTTTCCACTCATGCTGCCTGAGTGATCCCAACATTTTCAATTTTTCTTTCAGATTTCCTGCATTTGCTGTGTTTTAATTTAATTTTACAATTCTATAATACTCTTTATGACCATTGGTCACCCTGAAATACATTATAAACATTGAACAACATTGGAAATTATACATCTCTTAACTACGGGACTGTTATAGCAACTGTTACTGTTGCTTACTGTGTTCCTTGATCATAGTTGTTTTTTTGCATATTTCATTCATTTGTTCTATATCACCATCTAGTTTCATTGTCAACCTGTTGAAATTCACTGTCTGTATCCACATGTTATCACCTACCACACAACCAACAATGGACCATTGTGGGCTCCACCTGCCCTTGACCATCGTAGCTTTTGCATATCTTTCATTCATTTGTTCTATTTACCGTCCATATCTGAAGAGTCTGGACCAGAAACGTGACCCACTCCTTCTCTCCAGAGATGCTGCCTGCCCCACTGAGTAACTCCAGAATTTTGTGTCTACCTTTGATTTAAACCAGCATCTGCAGTTCTTTCCTACACATCTCTCGTTTCCCTCTCCCAGTCTGAAGAAGGATCTCGACCTGGAATGTCACCCATTCCTTCTCTACACAGAAAACTGCCTGACCCGCTGAGTTGCTCCAGCATTTAAGAAGTCAAGAAGAGTCGGGAGTTTTATTGTCACTTGTCCCAGATAGGACAAGTCAAGTCAAGTCAAGTCAAGTTTATTTGTCACATACACATACGCGATGTGCAGTGAAATGAAAGTGGCAATGCTCGCGGACTTTTGTGCAAAAGACAAACAACAAAACAACCAAACAAATTATAAACACAATCATAACACACATATTCTTTTACATAATAAATAATAGAAGGAAAAACGTTCTGTAGTTTACAGTCCGAATTGCCTCTGGGAAGAAACTCCTTCTCAACCTCTTCGTTCTCACTGCATGGCAACGGAGGCGTTTGCCTGACCGTATCGGCTGGAACAGACCGTTGCAGGGGTGGAAGAGGTCTCTCATGATTTTGTTTGCTCTGGAGTTGCACCTCCTGTTGTATAGTTCCTGCAGGGGGGTGAGTGAAGTTCCCATAGTGAGTTCGGCCGAACGCACTACTCTCTGCATGGCCTTCTTGTCCTTGGCAGAGCAATTCCCGAACCAGATGGTAATGTTCCCGGACAAGATGCTTTCCACCGCCGCTGCGTAGAAGCACTGTAGAATCCTCGGAGACACTCTGAATTTCCTCAATTGCCTGAGGTGGTAAAGACGCTGCCTTGCCTTACTCACCAGTGCTGAGGCGTGTGATGACCATGTCATATCCTCAGAGATGTGGACTCCCAGATATTTAAAACAGTTCACCCTATCCACAGGATCCCCATTTATACTCAATGGAGTGTACGTCCTCGGATGATGTGCCCTCCTAAAGTCCATGATCAGCTCCTTCGTTTTTTTGATGTTCAAGAGGAGGCTGTTCTCCTGGCACCAGAGTGCTAGATCAGCCACCTCCTCCCGGTAGGCCTTCTCATCATTGTCTGAGATCAGGCCCACCACCACAGTGTCATCAGCAAACTTAATTATTGAATTGGAGCTGAACCTAGCCACACAGTCATGTGTGTACAGGGAGTACAATAGGGGGCTGAGGACGCAACCCTGGGGCGATCCTGTGCTCAGGGTGAGGGACTTCGATGTATTCCCTCCCATCTTGACTACCTGGGGCCTGGCGGTGAGAAAGTCCAGGACCCAGGCACACAGGGAGGTGTTGAGCCCCAATTCCAGTAGCTTCCCGGCCAGTCTGGTGGGGACTATCGTGTTGAAGGCTGAACTGTAGTCTATGAACAGCATCCTCACGTAGCCCCCCTTCTGGCTGTCCAGATGGGAGAGAGCGGTGTGCAAGACCTGGGAGACCGCATCGTCCGTGGACCTGTTCGGACGGTATGCAAACTGTAACGGGTCCATGTTCCGAGGGAGGAAGGCGCAGATGTGATTCTTCACCAGCCTCTCAAAGCATTTCATGACTACCGAGGTAAGGGCCACCGGACGGTAGTCATTCAGGCAGGCTGGGGAGGAATTTTTTGGTACCGGTACAATGATGAATTTTTTGAAGCAGGCAGGGACCACGGACTTGTCCAGGAAATTCTTGCTTGCTGCAGCATAACAGAATATTATAGGCAAAAATACAGAACGGATCACATAAATAAGCAGATACAGTGCAATAGACTGTTACAGTTCTATTTGTAGGTGAGTTTAATAGCCTGATGGCTGTGGGGAAGAAGTGATTCCTGAACCTGGATGTAACAGATTTCAGGCTTCTGTACCTTCTACCCGATGGTAGCGGAGAGATGAGTACATGGCCATGGCCAGGATGGTGTGGGTCCTTGATGATGTTGGCTGCCTTTTTGATGCAGCGACTGCGATAAATCCCCTCGATGGTGGGGAGGTCAGAGCTGATGATGGACTGGGCAGTGGTCACAACTTTCTGCATCCTTGTCCACTTCTGGACGCTCAAGTTGCCGAACCAAGCTACGATGCAGCCACTCAGCATGCTCTCCACAGTGTCTATCTGCACCTTTGGTTGAGTTTGTACCAGTATCTTTGGTTTGTACCAATATCTTTGGTTTGTACAGTTGTGAAGTTGTTGTTGTAATTTTTAGGTGTCTGTCTTATTTGCCCACTGAATTGGAGCCCCGTTGTCCTCCCCCCTACCATCGAGATAAAAAACAGTGAATTAATATATGCGATCGGAAAAAAAGGATTTTAATTTTTTTTAAAGAGTTTGCTTGTGATGCGGCAGCTTACTGGGCAGGCCGGCGGGGTCTTTGGATGACCGTTGGCGGCGGCGGTTGTGGCCGTTGGGCGCGCGCTGTTTGAATGGTTTGCGCGGGAGGCGCGCGGGAGCTGGGGGCGGGAAACCCGGCGGAGAGGAGCCGCGCTGGGAGAGGGAGAGAGGGGGTAGAGAGGGGGTAGAGAGGGACAGAGGAGAGGAGTCGCAGCGGCAAGTGAAGGGACGGGGGGGACAGCGCAGAGAGAGAGAGAGAGACATTGTAGAGGAGGAGGAACGGCGGTCAGACAGGGACAGGGACAGCGAAGAGAGGAACTTGGAGCAGGAGTTGGGCCAAACGGCAGCGGAGAGGAGCCGCCTCTCTGGGACAGGAGGGGGGCAGACTCAAGGACAGCGGGGAGAGGGGGCACTAACTCGCCAGCTAGCTGCTGCTCGGTGGCAGGTCAGTGCAACGCCAACCTCGGCCATCTTACCCCGTCTCCCAACGATACCCTCATCCCAGCCGTCCGGGTGGAGAGGGTTTGCAGCCCAATGTGAATGTTCTCAGTGTGGGGGGGGGGGGGGAGACGTCCGTCCCTTCCCCATCATCCCTGGGGGAGAGTGGGGACATTTCTGTCACTCCCATTGCAGCTCCTGGGTGTTGGGTATGAGGAGGGGGAGATGTTAGTGCCCCCTCACCCCAAAGAGTGGGAGAGATGTCTGTTCATCCCCGGGAGTGAGGGAGAAATGTCAGTTCCAACCCTGGGGGTGGGGGAAGATGTAGTTCCCCATTCCAAATGGTGGGGAAGATGTCTACCTCCCTTTCATCCCTTGGAGCGAGGGTGGTGGTGTTAGTCTTTCCTCTTGCACCCACTGGATGTTGGGTGGGGGTTGCCTCCCATTGTAACCCTGCGAATGGTTGCTGTCAGTACCCTCCCTTCACAATCTTGGGAAATACATCAGTCCCTTCTCCCATGCTTGACACCCTCCCATTTAAAAGTTAATTGAATGGAAATGTGGTCACCATGGTATTTCACAAAAGGTCAAGTTGGGTTTATTATTATATGTTCTAGAAACTGATAGTTGTAGCAACCTTCTGATGTGGGACTTCAGGATTATGCATATCCTGCCCAATGGTGGTATTGTGAAGGGGCATGGCCTGGATGGTTGGGTTCTTAGTGACACACACTACCTTCTGGAGGCAGCGCCTCGTATAGATAGTTTTGGTAAAGGGCTGTGCCTGTGACGGACTGGGCTGAGTAAACCACTCTGCAGCCTCTTGCGTTCCCATGGCATTGGAAATGTCATGACACAACCTGTCGAGCGCATCTACAGAAATTTGTTTGGTGACATGCGGAATGTCTTTAAACTGTTAAGAAAGTAGAGGTGCTGGCGTACCTTCTTTCGTGATCCTAGGCCAAGGATAGGCTTTCTGAGGTGTAACTTCCAAGAATTTGAAACTGCTAACTCTCTCCACCAATGACCCACTAATAAGAATGGGAGCAATGGACTATTGAGGTGCCATTGCTCTCAATTTGTCAATGAATGTCAACAAATTAAACTGTCTTCTGTCTTCAGGTTGTGTAATGCAAAGATGGAGGCACAAATGCAAGAGATTAAGGCATTAGCAGATGAGATGATGATTATCCTCTCTGGTTGTCAAGGGGAGGTACTTCTGCAGAATGCCATGAATTATAAGGCAAAAATGGTGAATGTCTATATGGAAGTAGAACAATGTGTGAAGCAGCAGTTAAGAGGTAAGCCAAGCAAATTTGGAATTTTAAATGAATTATCTAAAATCGCCCATTAATATGCTTAATCGTAAAATTTTGATAATAATTGCAATCTGACTTTTGAAGGTTTGATTTTGCAGCAGACTTGCTGACTTTGAAGTCATCGTTACTTAATTCCGTTATTGTTTGGAAGGGCAAATTGAGTGTGCGTTGTTTAAAACTGTTGTGAGAAATTAGATTTGTGTATGTATGTGAATTGCTCATTTTTTATTTGCAATCTTACTCTTTCATCAATTTTTATAATGACTATAGAATTCAAATTCCAAGCACTTCACTGTTTTTGGAATGGAAGGGACATTTTTCATGCTTACAAAACAATGTACAGTTTCTGAAATATATGTGGTTTGTCCAAGAAGTTTAATATTATAATAATATTTTGGTATTTTCAGAGATTCAGCAATCACAGGAGCATGTGGCACAGGAAGTTATAAATGTGGGAGAAGAAAGAGAGATAAGTTTTCTGGAATTACAGAAGATTAAAGAAAAGTGGAAAGAGACTCAACAACAGAATTCTAAGAATGAAATGGAACTTGAATATCCTTTATTACTATGTTGTGCTTAAGATAGAAAGACTTCAGTCATTTCCTTAGCTGAAACAGTAATGCTCTGGCATGCAAATTCCTGTGTTTTTCCAGCTCTTAATTGCAGATTGACTTCCGGTCCAGTTTCAATCGTAAAACAACAAATCTGAAACATTCAGTAAATTGAACACCATTTTTGGAGAGGGAAATTATTATTTCTAGTTTTGGTTCAAAACGAATGTATAACGGTAGATGTTGGCTGAGCACTGGCCCCATCCTCTGCTTTTGGTTTGCATTTCCTGCATTTAGTGGAATTTGCTTTGTTTAGAGTTTCTTGGTGTGACCTTTGAAGAATAGCCAAGTTATCCTGCTGAATGAGGGTGCTAGATGTGGATGCATTCAGATGCATTAACAAGGATAACAATAATAATGGAGAACTTTAATCCACCCCAACTTTAAACCAAATGAGCAATAACAGTGTGGAGGATGAATTCATGAAGCATAACATGGACATTTTGTAGTTGAGTATGTTGAACCAACTCAAGAATTTTGGATCAAAAAATGTGACTAAAGGTTGATTGAAGTGATGGATAAGATTCTTGTGGTTTGTGTTTATGTTCATTATTGGAATTTGGGCATCAGTGGCAAGGCCTGTATTTATTGCCACCCATAATGTGAAGATTTATGCAAAAATTGATAGTGATTTAGTCCAATCTGATACTCGAGCCTCAAATCCGAATAAAACTAAATTACAAAAGCATGGTGTGATTTGGCTATACCTATAATAGATGGGGAAGCCACATTAAAATGAAAACAAACAATGGCTAACAATTTAGAATTAATACATAATTTTTGATTAACACATTTTTAAGCAAAGAATACCAACATTATTAATGGATCAAAGGAAAAGGTTTATGTTGCAAAATGAGCCATTTTACAATTACAATAACCAACAAATCAATTAATTTCCTTAATATATAAAGATCACATTGTTACAGAAAGAACTGGAGGAGCTTGAGAAGTCTGAAAAAGAAATGTCTAAATTGGAAGAAGAGGTAGATGAAAATACTACAGTCGTTATTCCATCAACTAAGTAAGTTAAAATACTTTAAATTACAGTAAAGCCACTTCTACCTTCACTGTCTTTAGTATTATATTTGGATATGGATTGACTAATGGATTAAGTGATGTGTGGAGGGAGATCAACCAGCTTCTTTGCACAGCGAGGATAAATTATTCAGTCTTCATGACAGCCTGAGTGCAGTTTGAAGGATTGGGAACTGTCATAATGGTAAGTTGTGGTTATAGATTGCAGTAGAATTGTGCAATACTTAAAATGAGCACCTGATCTCCAGATGCACTAGCAACCTGCTTACAAAGCATTGAGCATTCTGAAATAATCAAGCAAGATAGTTAAGATTACTTTAAAAATTCCAAACAAATAAGAAATTTCAAAGTAAACTTGTTCTCTGATCAGCACACTGATGAAATGCCTTGCCAGATTTTTGACTGTAAGATATGGTATAGCACACAGTATGTAAGAGATATGTTGCTGTCTCAACTTGAAGTCTTGCTGCTGTTGGCAACATGTGTTTTTTTTTTGTAGAGTACTTATATTTAAATATGGTTTGCATAGGTACTTGGCCCACATCTTCCACAAGGTTACTAAGATCATTTGGGACTATGACTGCGACCCATCACTTGTAAGAGGCGGTATCCTTTCATATGCGACTACAAAGATGAATTCTGCTGATGAATTGAAGGTTATGCTTGGGGCCGTAATCTTCAAAATAAAATTGAGCAGAGATGGCACAGATTTTCAAAAATTTCCAGAGAAAAAGGTTTGGTGTTTCAAGGGGAACAAATGAATTGGAGTACAAGATGGTATTATGGTTCTTGGTATCAAACAATTCAATTAATCCTTCCACCTGCTTTGTCTTTTTTTAATCCCATTAGAACACGTCCATTAATTGCAGATTTAACATGTTTAAAGCAATAGACGGGAGATTGGTTCATCCTTAATTATGCTTAATTTCCAGTATTTCTTTAAGTTATAAGGTGATAAGTAATAGGAGTAGAATCAGGCTATACAGCCCATCAAGTCTATTCCGCCATTCAATCATGGCTTGTCTATTTTTCCCTCTTAACCCCATTCTCCTGCCTTCTCCCAATAACTGCTGATACCCGTATATCCATTTGTCCCACACACCACCTCACCCCATCTTTCCTATTCATTATATTTGAAATCCCAAAAATGCCTTTCATGTACTACTCAAAATGCGATCCCAAAGATTTATTTATGATCAGCCACTCAATTTTTAATTATAGTTTCTAATAACTTGCCTGCCATAAAATAGATCAGTCGGTTTACATTTTTTCCTTCACTTCCATAGATATGGGTATTTAATTTGAATTCATTATAAAAGGCAGTGTGAAAAAATAAATGGTGGAGACCTGGACAGATTGGGCAGACTGGCTACTTTCCAAGCTGCAAACTATTTTGGTACTAATTGGGTTGATCAGTTGAAATACAATTGGATCATTTTGAAAGACCACATGCTCTATTGACCTGGATGAACATGTTGAAATTCATGAACTACCCTGTCAGAGAACGGAAACATCCTTGCAATAATGGTTGTAATCTAAGGTAAATTGATGGAAAATTAACATATCATAAAGGTTGGAAGAGATGAGAAGAAATAAATTTCAGGCAAGCCACAATTATCAGAGAAACAGTTTATGACAATTAATAACAGCTAATATTTAAAGTAATTTTATTAATGCATAGCACAGAAAACTGATTAACGATTATTATTTTTTTAATTGCTTAAAAGTTGTGTTTTAATAAGGTCTGTTTTGGGCTTTTAAATTTCATTTCTCTTCTGACATTCTGTTTAAATTTGAGAATATTATTAAGTATTATGTTTCATACTGCCATTTTCTTACGTTGCGTGCACAAGTATAACAACTGATCAATGCGCCTTTTATAAAAAATTATTTTATTTTTGGTCAATTATTCAAGTGTTAGAAAGTAGGGTGTCTTTTCGAATTGATGAGAATGCAGTGATTTCCTTAACTATACTTTCCAGTTCACTTTGGAGTGGGTTTGGCACAACCCATTAACATTGATTCTACCAAGCACTCTGACAGTTTCATCTGCGATTACCTGTGGAGTCTGGTGAGCACGGATTGGTAAATTATTTTCTGGGCCTGGAACTATAAGTGAATTACATATTTTGGGTATCCACGTTTTGAATGAAATCTTTCCAGTCATATGGCTTCGATCTTGGAAAATATAGCTTTCATGAGTGAAAAGTTGACTCAACAGATTCTTTGGATGTGGTATTTTTGTAAGGTCATATTTAAAAGATGACTTTTGTACAACAAAGTAAGTTGGACAATGTGTTTTTCCTAATGGAGTGGTGGTGATTGGAAAATCTTCTCAACTACAACCATGAAGGAATAAATCTGTTTACTACCACTCTGTCAAAATACTAGAATGTTGTAAAATGCTATTAATCACTGTGTGTGTGTGTGTGTATATATATATATATTTAAATGTAAACTTTTACAGAAATGATTGATCTATTTGCTTTGGCACATGTAAATTAAAAAAAAAAATTGCTGCCATGGGCATGAGAACCGTAGAGTTGTTATTAGATGAAAATTGCCCATATTTGCTACGTAACGTGATCTGTATTGGAACACACAGTGCTGGAGTAACTCAGTAGGTCAGACAGCATCTCTGGAGGGCATGGATATGACATTTTGGGTCGAGTCCCTTCTTCAGACTGATTGAAATAGGGGGAAGAAAACTGGAAAAGAGGTGAGGACAGGACAAAGCCTGGCAAGTGATGGCTGGCCACAAAATGCTGGAGCAACTTAGTGGGTGAGGCAGCATCTCTGGAGAGAAGGAATGGACGACGTTTCAGGTCGTGTCCCTTCTTCAGACTGATGTCGGGAGGGGGTAGGACAATGATAGAACAAGTGATGTGTGCATGCAGGTGTGGGGTTTTGATTGGTTGACGGGCAGACAAAGGCGAGATATGAAAAGGAGACGAGGGTGAGGGTGTCAAATAAGGGGAGAAGAGGAGTAATATTTCCCCCCCTCCCCCCACAGTTTTTTAAAAACCTCCTCTCCTCCTGTGCGCCCACCCAATCAGTCTGAAAAAAGGTACCGACCCAAAACATTGATTATGCCTGCCCTCCAGAGTTGCTGACCCATTGAGTTACTCCAGCAGTTTGTGTTTTGCCCAAGATTCCCTGTGTCTCCATAGTTCTGTAGTAAGGTCATAGAATAGACATGAATTGACAATACTGGTTCTGGCCCATTCTTCGTCATGTGTGTGACCAAAAGGATGAAAAATTGTGGAATACATCTCTTCTAATTCTGGAAGCTTTACAGGTATGTTGTTTTGTACTGCATATATGATTCGTATTTTTTTCAGTTTATCAGGTGAAATTTTTATGCTGACAATATTTAGGGTAAGAGGTCAAATGTGACTGGTCACGTGTGTGACATCACACGGATGCATTTTACAAACTGAATTTTAAAAAGCTGGAATGTTCATATATTTAGCAGACATGCATTGTAGTTCTGTAGGTAGGAAAATAACAATGAATAAGATTAATCTCTTACAAGAACTTTTTAATGTATCACTTTATGATGACATCTGGTCACGTGTGTGAAATTTTGGTTCACTTTCAAAAGAATGGGCCTACAAGATTCCTCCGATTCTAATTACTGCGTTCCGGCTTGTCTTTCCAAGCTAGTCAAGGGTAGCATTGGTGGGAAATATGTGGCTATGGTAAATGAAAATATAACAATGAAAAAACAAGAAGCTTTGACGTGAAAAATGTTGGGTTTTAGTAAGAGCCATGTGTATTGAAATCCGAGTTTATAATAAGGTTTTTGTGGGTTTTCATACAATGCGAAGTAACAATATTGTGAAATAAGCTGTATTTTGGGCTTGCACTGAAAATCTGTTCTAATAAAGTGTTTTTGCTTCTACTTCCATTGTGGGAATAATCTTTTGCTTTCTGGATTTCTACATTATGTACTTAAATTTGTTTTACAGAGGAGTTGTGATCATTTATTAAATAGTATCTGAAACTGGTGGTGTTATATGCAACTTATGCACCCATGATTTTTCTGTCCCTTACTCTTTTCACATGCAGTTTGGACTCCATTTAGGCAACTGTAACTTCAGGAGGCTCTGGAAGAGCAAACATGGATTCTATAGTAAATAACTTTTAAAACTTCAGTTACAGGAATAGCTGTGTATTATGACTTCCATGTGCAGATAATTGAATAAACTTTGACTCGTTTTCACAAACTGATGGCAGCTTAGTTATCTCTCAGAAGAAGTTGGGCACGGAGAGAATCAAATTTGTTGTTGAGGATTTTAAGATGTGATTGCAGATTATTTTTTGGTGGTGTTTTGGTGAGAAACTCCTCAGGCTATTGTGATTAGCAGCAGGCCGGGATGCCCCCAACAAGCAGGCCCGGCTAGCCCGCTGCGCTCTCCGGACCTCGCCCTAAGGCTTGTTCTGCGGGACCTTGCCAAAGACTTGTTGGTCAGCGGGATCAGGAACTCACCCGAAGGCTTGGCAGACAGCGTAACCACGATGAGCTGGTGAAGTTGGACGCGAGGAGGATGCACTGGGAAAATGCCTCCAGCATCTTCAGGAGCTGCCCCGGGACATAAAGATGGAGAGGAGATGGACGACTTTTGACATTGAATAATGGTGACACCCGCATGTGTAATATGAAAAAAGGATTTCACTGTGCAGTTGCATATGTGACAACTAAACCGCTATTGACTATTCAACTAACCACATTAATAAAATTGAAGTACCAGTAATCTAATTCTGGTTTTGTGAGATGCGGGTGGCTGGTTTGCACTGCTCTGTTTAATTAGCATTTCAAAGACTTGTTATAATGTTAAACCATTTAAAATCACCTTTATAGGCGATTGGTTAGGTGTAGCTAACTACTCCAAGCAGAGTGCACCGTTTCCTTTTATCCCCCAAGTTGCAATTGTTATAATTTTGCACAGGGTTGTGTAATTTGTAGCATATTTACCTCGAGGCACATCAACCCCATTGTCATCTGACCTCTGTATTGGTTAGAGATGGCATTCAACATCTTTGAGAAACTGGCTGCACTATTCTCTGGAATAACACTTATGATGCAAAGTCAATTTTGCCAGTTGCCACTGCAGCAATTAGCATCGGATCCTCAAGTAATTGTTCCAAGTATAAGCGAAGCCAAGTGAAAATGGCACTACCCAACAGCGGAAGTCTTGGAAGCAACTGGCTCTGTTAAGTAGCAAGAACATACATTTACCGGCTTTGTTCTTTTAGTTTACTGATAGTGTAAGTTGGAGTATGTTGTTAAACCATTGTTAACTTCAACAATTGAGCGAATGTATGGGATAGACAAATTAATTGAAAGAAAATATCATTGGGTCAGTGATACATATACATCACCGAAGCTTGCACGTTTGATCCGCATCATATGACAGCTAAAGAAGGTAAGTAAAATAGTAAGTATATAAATTTATAATGCACATACTTTTTCTCCCAGATATGCGAGTCAAATTATAGTCAAATTCTCAATCATGGCAGTGTTGCATGTATTATAATAATTGCTACAGATACACATGAAATTCTGCAGCAAATGTGCTACATAAAACAAAATCCTTTGTAGTTACAACAGTGCCAGCTCTTTAGAAATATGCCATTAAGCATCAAAGGATAAAAAGGGGCTGTATACATACAAAGCTTTCTTTAAAGTTCTTGCATTCAATCATTTTGGATATGTATGCCTTTCACCATTGGACTGCCCCTGCATCTGTAGCACCGCCATTAAGTGGGGGAATCAAGTAGAGTGCTGGTATCTCCATAGCTTGAATTTACTAGTTTTACTGTACAGTTTTATCTAATTTGAAAAATGGAACGTCAACACATTTATTGTTTATAGTTTTATTTAATAATAGTTAATGGCCTAAGGCAAGCTGTACTTTAGCAGAATACACAGTTCCTTAGTCCTACGGGTTCTGAACCAATTAATAAAAGGCATAGATAGAATGGATGTGGAAAGGATGTTTCCACTGGTGGGAGAGTCTAGGACCAGAGGTAATAGGTAATTCAAGGGCGCTCTTTTAGAAAGGAGGTGAGGAACTTTAGTCAGAGGGTTGTTAATCTGGAACTCATTGTCACAGAGGGCTGTGGAGGCCAAGTCAGTGGATATTTTTACGGTAGAGGTAGACAAATTCTTGATTAGAACGGGTGTCGAGGGTTATGGGGAGAAGGCAGGAAAATAGGATAAGGAGGCAGGGATCAGCCAAGATTGAATGGCGGAGTAGACCCGATGGACTGAATGGCCTAATTCTACTCTTATAACTTGTGAATTAACGATTTAGTTACTAATTATCTACTTGTTCATCATTTTACATTATCAGTTCGTCGCTGCGAATGAAAATAAGATTAAACAAATCTAATAGTTAAATTGCATTGGACAAATGCATTATCTCCATAGTATTTACTGTACTCACTGCATATCTTGTTAAAACAAAATACAATTAGGCAGAACCCACAAACTTGAACTCGACATAAACTAAAGTCCAGTTGGGAAACTACTGTTGCCTTGCCAGGAATTTTAGTTATTATTCCACTTACCATGTTAATTATTTGCTGAATTATACACTGAGTTTCAGTGCTTCATGTACAAGACACCCATTCTCTCCATTCAAACTACATCCTGCTTTTCTATTTCTCCAAACAAAGCTGCTACTAGCACATTTTACTCCAACTGTTGAACTTCCCTCACTTGTTCTAACCCAGCTACATTCTTTGTAACTAATTTGCCTTGATTTTTCAACGTTAGGGCTGAAACTATTACAATTAATATAACTGCATAATTGTTGACTATTTAATTTGCCTGCATTGAGCAATGTTCTGATTTGTAGTGGACATGAATGATAATAAGATACACACTCTCCATGCAGGTAGCACCCATGGTCAGTATTGAACCCATATTTCTCAAAATTTGCGGCTGTCATAGTGACTGCTGTGCCACTCCTGCTGCACAATACTACAGTCTAATAACATCAAAACCAAGGAGAAAATGGCTGACTTCCCACAACTAGGGAGATATCTCTGTCAAGATAATCATCGATGATAAAGTTCACTACCACTTCAATAAGCTAACATACTCTTTGGTTGATTGAGGAAAAGTGTATTTGAAGATCAAGACCTCACAGAGCACAAATGCGTAGTCTACCAGACATTAGTGACCCTTGCCTTCCTAACTGCAACGACCTGGATTCTGCAGTGCAGATATCGCAAGCCATTGGAAAAATACCACCAATATCGTGGAGGATGTGGTGTCACCTATTTCCACTAGTTATGTTCTGTGTCAAGAGATTGAGGATCCAGTTGCTGAGAAGTTCTGACCCTTGGACCAGGACTTTAGAGATGTTTGTTTGGTAGTGATGATATTGAAGGCAGAGCTATAAATGATAAATAGCTGTCTGATGTAGTGTCCACATTTTCATATTGGCTTCATTTGCCACCTCAGAATCCACAAAACCTGAGAAAAAGCAACATCGTCAAACCTATAGGACTGGTAAATAAGAAAAAGTGACTTTATGACGAATTAAAATATAATAACATATACATATGTATATATGAGTATATGGATGAGAATATTGAGGATGATTAGTAAGTTTGAAGACATGAAAATGGGTGGAGTCGCACATAGCAAAGATTTTTAAAGATACAGCAGGACATAGATTAACTGAAAATTTTAACTGAGTTACGGCAGTTGGAGTTTGCAGTGTGAGGTAATGTGTTTTGGGGGGTCAATTTCTCTTGGGACATATAGCAAATAGCAGGTACACAGAATGACCTCGGGATGCAAGTCTATATAGCTCAGCTCCAGAAAACCATTTTGGTGTTTAGTTTAAATCAAAATTATATTTTTATATCTAAATGTTTTTGAGATGTGGTCAGTGGCCAGTATTCATTGCCGATCCCTAATTTTTCTTTGTAGGAAGGAACTGCAGATGCTGGTTTACACCAAAGATAAACAAAAAGTTGGAGTAACTCAGCGGTTTAAGCAGCATCTCTGAAGAAAAGGAATAGGTGAAGTTTTGGGTCGAGTTCAGTTACTCCAGCCTTTTGTGCCTGATTATTCTTTAACTGATTGTGGTGGGCTGCCTTTTTTAACATCTGTCCTGGTGGATTTATCTCCACAGGGTTGGCGGTTTGAGAATTTGAACAATACATTTCCAAATCGTGATACGGAGAAGAACCTGTAGGTGGTGGTATTCTCATTAACCAGCTGCAATTATCCCTGGTGAGGAATTGGAGCTTCTGTCAGAGTAGCCTATATGAGTAGCTGCAGTAGATTTTGTAGGTAGTCCACCAGCAGTCGAGACAATAAATATTAATGTGGTTAAAGGATGTCCATTAGTCTGATGAAGGATCCTAGCCCAAATCCATGTTCTCCAGAGAGGCTGTCTGACCCGCCGAGTTACCCCAGCCCTTTGTGTCCTTTTCTGCCTACGAAGAATGCTGCTTTGCATGCCTAGGATGTTGTTGAGCTTCATGGGTGTTGCTGGATCTATGCTCATCTAGGCAAAGGAAGAGCACTCATTCTTGCTCTTAATTTATCCTTTGTAGATAGTACAATAGCTTTAGACCTCCAATTTAGACATACTGTGGTTCATTGAAGTGCACCATAGAATGATTGATGCAGATGAGTATGTAAGATGCCTCACAAAGCAAGAGAAGCATGGTACTTCTGTTTCAAATGGAGTTAAAATCAGAAGCGTTGACTTACAGTAACTGGTTGTAGAATAGTATAGATTGAGAACAAGGAGTGGGTTGCCCATGTTCCCTCCTGTTTCTACGCTATCGATAGAGAAACAAAAGAATGCAGTAGGACTGGGCATCATTTTAATAATTTCCATGTGTACAGTCTGTATCAGCCATTTACTCATTCTTCGTGTTATGGGAAGTACTACAATTATGGGTTGTGGATCATTTTTTTCCTTCCACCAGCCACACTTTCAGAGATCCAGAATTGCCATTGTATATGGCATTTGAGGTTACATTTTAAACACATTCTTTTGTTTCTCATTCTCAACTTACATGGTGTGGGTGAAGTCTGTCCGCTGCTGAAATGCATAGCTGCAGAAAACCTTTACTCTTGCAAGGTAGTATCATGTACAAAATTCTCGAAATGTACATGTAGAACATGAACTGTATGTATTGCTGCAGTGTTTCCAACCACACTGAAAGTGTTGCCCCACTGTGGTCACACCACCAAGTGCATTGCTGCATTACCCACCCCACCTATATAAGTGTTATTCCACTGTGCCATCCACAATATATAAACTGCTGCACCATGCTAAACCCACTTTATATATATTTCTCTGTGCCAGCCACATTGTGCAATGCCCACTCCACTGTGCATACATTGCTGCATAACAGCTGAACCATTGTAAGGGTCCTCACTAAGTGAAGTGCTCATCACCCAAACAGCTTGCAGGTCAGATTTGTAGCAGCTCAGCAATGTATTTACAGTGGCTTGCAAATGTTTTCAATACCCTTGAACTTTTCCACATTTTGTCACATTACAACCACAAACGTAAATGTATTTTATTGGGATTTTATGTGATAGACCAACACAAAGTGGCGCATAATTGTGAAGTGGAAGGAAAATGATACATGGTTTTCAATTTTTTTTTCAAATAAAAAACTGAAAAGTGTAGCATGCAAAAGTATTCAGCCCCCCTGAGTCAATACTTTGTAGAACCACATTTCGCTGCAATGACCGCTGCAAGTTGTTTGGGGTATGTCTACCAGCTTTGCACATCTAGAGACTGAAATTTTTGCCCATTCTTCTTTGCAAAATAGCTCAAGCTCGGTCAGATTTGATGGAGAGCATTTGTGAACAGCAATTTTCAAGTCTTGCCAGAGATTCTCAATTGGATTTAGGTCTGGACTTTGACTGGGCCATTCTAACACATGAATATGCTTTGATCTAAACCATTCCATTGTAGCTATGGCTGTATGTTTAGGGTCGATGTCCTGCTCGAAGGTGAACCTCCGCCTCTGTCTCAAGTCTTTTGCAGACTCTAACAGGTTTTCTTCCAAGATTGCCCTGTATTTGGCTCCATCCATCTTCCCATCAACTCTGACCAGCTTCCCTGTCCCTGCTGAAGAAAAGCATCCCCACAGCATGATGCTGCCACCACCATGTTTCACAGTGGGGATGGTGTGTTCAGGGTGATGTGCAGTGTTAGTTTTCCGCCACACATAGTGTTTTGCATTTAGGCCAAAAACTTCAATTTTGGTCTCATCTGACCAGAGCACCTTCCTCCACATGTTTGCTGTGTCCCCCACATGGCTTGTGGCAAACTGCAAACGGGCCTTCTTATGGCTTTTTTTCAACAATGGCTTTCTTCTTGCCACTCTTCCATAAAGGCCCGATTTGTGGAGTGCACGACTAATAGTTGTCCTGTGGACAGATTCTCCCACCTGAGCTGTGGATCTCTGCAGCTCCTCCAGAGTTACCATGGGCCTCTTGGCTGCTTCTCTGATCAATGCTCTCCTTGCCCGGCCTGTCAGTTTATGTGGACGGCCATGTCTTGGTAGGTTTGCAGTTGTGCCATACTCTTTCCATTTTCGGATGATGGATTGAGCAGTGCTCCATGAGATGTTCAAAGCTTGGGATATTTTTTTATAACCTAACCCTGCTTTAAACTTCTCCACAACTGTATCCCTGACCTGTTGGTTGTGTTCCTTGGGCTTCATGATGCCGTTTGTTCACTAATGTTCTCTAACAAACCTCTGAGGCCTTCACAGAACAGCTGTATTTATACTGAGATTAGATTACACACAAGTAGACTCTATTTACTAATTAGGTGACTTCTGAAGGCAATTGGTTGCACTGGATTTTATTTAGGGGTATCAGAGTAATGGGGGCTGAATACTTTTGCATGCCACACTTTTCAGTTTCTAATTTGTAAAAAAATTTGAAAACCATGTATCATTTTCCTTCCACTTCACAATTATGCGCCACTTTATGTTGGTCTATCACATAAAATACCAATAAAATACATTTATGTTTGTGGTTGTAACGTGACAAAATGTGGAAAAGTTCAAGGGGTATGAATACTTTTGCAAGCCACTGTAAATGAAAACATAGGCCATGTAAGGGCAAGCGTAGTTAAACCAGGCATTTAACTCAACCACTAAAGGACACAAAGTATTGGAGTAACTCAGCGGGTCAGGCAGCAACCCTGGAGAACATCGATAGGTGACGTTTCAGGTTGAGACCCTTCATTCAGATCATGCTGAGAATCGAGCATCCTAAGCTATAGAAGCAGAATTAGGCCATTTGGCTCATCAAGTCTACTCCACCATTCAATCATGGCTGATCTATCTTACCCTCTCAACCCCATTTTTCAGCCTTCTCCCCATAATGCCTGACACCCATATTAATCAAGATCTTGATTTTGGTCTCTTGTCATTCACTATCTCAGCCTGTTGCATTCAATGGAAATTTGACTAATTTGGGGGGAAAATGAGTTATCCATCATTGGATCTGTCTGGGTTAGACCTCACTTAACTGCAAAATCCATTGGGCATTAGGATCACCAAGAAGAAATCCTGGCTTGTTTCCTCTGCTACCAGTCACATATTTTGCCCCTCTAGTTTCAAGTGATGGGACATGGGGAATTACAGGATATGAGGGCAAAAAGGGACATGTAATGGGCAAGTTGGGCTGAAGGGACTGTTTCCACGCTGTATGACTCAAAATTGTCAATTCAGCAGATTTAAAGAGAATTCCAAAAGCTTTTATAAATGTATTAGAAACAAGAAAGAGTAGGCCTCCTCAACCTCCTTTTCCTTCCTAAAGGGAAGTCTGTGTGTGGAGCCCGAAATATGTGTGATGTCCTGAATGAATAATTTGCATCAGGAAGGAGGGTGGAGAGTTAGGGGAAGTTGTTCACTGACAGTCTGGAACACGTGTATCAGGAAAGAGGAAGTGTTCGAGATATTGGTACACATTAAAGTGGACTAATCCCCTGGGCATGACGAAATCTATACCGCCGTGTCATAGGAAGCGATTGAGGAGATTATTGGGGCCCTTATGGAGACTTTTTGTAACACGATGTACAAATCTGATGAGGTTGCCGCCTTTGTGTATGGTTGCACCGTTGTGCAAAGACCCTGTATTCTCACTCCCTAGTGTTGAAAAGGGTGGGTCTGTCATGTTGCAAACAAAATGGTCCCTTGCAGTGATCATGCCATTCCACTTATCTGTCATAGAATACTATTCAAAAGATTATCTTTGACCACAATGCAGACATTTGCACAAAATGTCATTGAGGCTGATTGGAAAATGGTGACATTGGTTCTTGTCACATGATTCACTGAAAAGCCTGTAACAGATATTTGGCAGAATGTTTTCATCAGAACTCCCTATCACATTCTTCTTGTGCAGCTGTAGTGTTGCCATAGAGGTGGCTACTCTGGGAATACGGTCTTTTTTTTTTTATGAATGCATGTTTGCCATGAAAGTGCAAAGAGATTCATTTCTCTTGGTCGAAATTCATCCAAGGTGCACAGTGCAAAACGCTGTTATATGGGTTGATACGGAAGACTCAGAAGGAGGGCAAATATCAACTGCTATTGGAAGAACATCAACTCTGTGATTGATGTCCTCTGGTCAGCCTGTATCCTAGTGATCTTTCAGTGACAGGAGCTGTCCCCAAATAAATGCTGCAGACTGCCTCACTTTAAGATATAGGACGGAACTGCAGATGCTGGTTTACACTGAAGATAGACACAAAATGCGGGAGTAACTCAGCGGGACAGGCAACATCTCTGGATAGAGGGAATGGGTGATGTTTTGGAAGAGTCACGACTTGAAACGTCACCCATTCCTTCTATCCAGAGATGCTTCCTGTCCCGCTGAGTTATTCCAGCCTTTTGTGTCTTGCCTCACTTTAAGGTTCAGGGTTGCATACTGAGGGATATGCTGAAGCTTGGTGTAACCATTCCATAGGCTTTGTGGATAATGGTCACAGTTTACAGCTTTCTTGCCATTGCAAATTGTGGTTAGGACCTGTATGAAGAAAAACCTTGAAAAACCATAACAGATCAACGGTGGGTGGGATCTCACTGGCTCTACACTCCGCTCTGGACCACTTGAACAACAAAAACTCATATGTCAGGCCGCTATTCATTGACTACAGCTCGGCATTTAATACAATCATCCTCTACAAGCTCTCAGATCTGGGTCTCTGCGCATCCCTCTGGAATTGGATCCTCAACTTACTCATCCACAGACCACAGTCTTCCGTACTGGTGGAAATGTGTCATCCTCGATAACAATCAGTAAGGGAGCACCTCAAGGCTGCGTGCTCAGCCCTCTGCTTTACTCATTTTATATAGACACACTGAACTGTTCTGTATTTATGCTTACAATATTCTGTTGTGCTGCAGCAAGCAAGAACTTAATTGTCCTATCTGGGACACCTGACAAACTTTCTTGACGACTATTTGCTCAAGTAATGCATGCAACATAAAATTCATGACATCCTGACAGAATGTAAATAGACTGATGGGGCCTGATCTGAAAAAAAAAGTGACAAATGAATATGCTGCATAATATCTATTTGCAAATTGTAAGATTTAAGTCGTGTTTTTAAAATTAAATAAAGAACTCTGGACGGTACAGTGACATAGTGGTAGAGCTACTGCCTGGGGTTAAGGAAAAAGTTTTCACGTCGCGGCCCTCTTTTCACCAATCTTTCCACCACCACGCACAAGAAGCGCAAGACAGACACCATTGTATGCAGATGCCGAGAGTGTGTTCAACTCTGGCTGAACGACTTTGAATCTTGTGTGTGGACTCGATAAGAAGAAGAGGAAGCTACTGCCTTACAGTGCCAAAGACCCAGGTTCGATCTTGACTGTATGGAGTTTGTACGTTCTCACAGTGACTTGCAGGTTTTTCTTCGAGATCTTCAGATTCCTCCCGCACTCCAAAGACGTACAGGTTTGTAGGTTAATTGGCTTGATATGAATGTAGAAATGTAAAATTGTCACTAATGTGTGTAGGGTAGTGTTAATGCACAGGGATCACAGGTCGGTGTGGACTAGGCGGGCCGAAGGGCCTGTTCCCATGCTGTATCTCCAAACTAAACTAAACATTTAACAACTGTTGACAAGAAACCATAACAGTGAAGGAATGATAACTCTCTAGTGTTGAAGTTTACAGTATGTTAGTTGGTTACCATCACTTAAACATGAAATAATATTTCACTCAATTATATGTTGTTTATATAGCAATCCTGCAGCTTCAAGTGGTTTGACTTTCCCAGAAACTAACAGTTTATTGCAAGACTAAAATTAGCTTTAATATAACTTGCATGGTGCAACGCCCAAACCACTTTCATTAACATGCTGTTTTTCAAAAATTGTGATAAAAATCAACTTTTGAATCTTAATATAAACTCGTAGTCAACAACCCTATACCACAGCAATGTAAGAATTTGAATTTATATTTCCTCAGTCAAAATGAAAATGCAGTTGTGGGTATGCTTTGATATTAACAAGGTAAAGGATGTATGTTTGGGAGGTTTAAATTTCTATTCTTTGCCTCAATTTCTTGATTCTAGGTCAACCACACGAATAGTCTAGTTTAGCATCTAATTTTATTATTACCACTCAGTTAAGCAACTCTGGTCAGATAGAGCATAGGCACTGGGCAAAGACGGCTTTACTTAGCGCCAGCTCCAGTTTCAGAAGGGCACCCACATCCTTCAGTCCAACATTCCCATCTTCAACACAAATCATCCTTTCAGATGTTTCTGGCTAGATATTTGCTTAATTGTTTAATGCTGAAAGGTTAATTATGCCTTGCCTCATTAAGTGGTAGAAAAGCACAGAACCAAATGTCGAAATTCAGATGAAATAGGATGGGCGTTGGTTCGTGTAGTGCAGACCACAAAGACTACCTTCTCTGCACTATAATTACATGTATATGTAACTCAAAGAAACTTCAAAACTTTCCAGCCAGCAGAGAGTGAAGAGTTGTACTATATATCAAAGATGATTCAAATTAGGGATTAAATGAGTGAATTAATTGAATTATTAAAAATAGAATAATTTGCAGGATATTGCTCAGTTAAATTATGGACTCATAAGTTCGGCTTTTATGGAGACCTATCCTCGAAACTCAAGACTGTACATGCCTACTACCTTTGTGCTGCAGGAATTTTTAGATGTGAATAGACAATGTGCATGACCGCTAATTATTTCTTAAGAGAATTGTAAAGCTTTGATCTGGCTGTGACTTTAATTGAGATATTCATCTCTTATTGCACCAGGCCCTACAACTGGCTTAGGAGTGGTAAATGATGGTAATATCTAACAGCCATGTCCCATCCTTTGTTATACTCCAGTTACATCTCACTATTTAGTTTGTTGATTGTGCTTTATTGATGTTGTTCATAAGTAGTTCAGAGGAACCACTAAGAAGATGAATGGAAGATAAATAAACCTTGTTTATCATACAAAAATGCAGTCCATATTTCTATAATCTTTCCCTTTGAAGATAGTACTAAAGAAATATAGCTTGTGGATGCAGAAGAACACAAGACAATCTGAGTAGGAATAGGCTCTGGCTCATCAAGCCTGCACTGCCATTTACAAGGATCATGATTGAGATAGGGAGTTTACTTTATGGTTAATCTGCTCCAGGCTACAACTCCTCTTCTGTACCAGTTCCCCATTGCCCTCAATTCCATGATCTTTCAAAGATGAACACTACCTCTAATACATCCGATAACCCAGACTCCACAACCCCTGTACGTGAAAAGAAATTCCTATATACTGTAGCTCAATTTCAAATTCTCACCACCCCATTAGAACTGTGTCCCCTCATTTGAAACATTTCCACGAGTTAAATCATCTCAACATCTACCCTGGTTATGGCTTGGATAATATAACATAATCTGATAGTTTGGCAGGTACATCCTCTTTTCCAGCTTATACAATGCCCAATAAGCAAGTCAAGTCAAGTCAAGTTTATTCGTCACATACACATACGAGATGTGCAGTTAAATGAAAGTATTCCACCAGAATAGCTTTGTACACATGTCACTTCTCCCCTTATACGATATGATGGAACTTTATTTATCCCAGGAGGGAAATTGATATGCAACAGTCATGAAAACACAAATACATGAAACATGAAATTAAAGTGACGAGTGGAAAGGCTTGGGGGATGTGCAAAGATTGGGGAGAGAAGTCAGTCTCATTCTATCCCACGACAGAAGAGGGGGGAGTTGTAAAGTTTGATTGCCACAGGGAAGAAGGATCTACTGTGGCGTTCTGTGCTGCGTCTTGGTGGAACCAGTCTGTTGCTGAAGGTACTCCTCGGGTTGACCAGTGTGTCATGGATGGGGTGAGCTGTATTGTCCAGGATGTAGCACTATATATTGTCCAGGACTATAGCAGTACCTTACAGTCATACACTTACAAAATAGGTCACAGATGTACAACATCCTATGGGATATTTTTCTTTCATCCTTCAGTTACAACTCATGCCGTGAAGACTGTTACCCAACACTGCGTGGTATTTGCAACTCTCTGGTTATCCACCAAATTGGTCAAGCTATTGGAGTCACTCTATGATGACTAGGAGTAAAATGACTCTTAGACTTTAATTCTTAGACCCGGCAATGGAGATTAATGTTCAACTTAGATTCACAAAGCGCTGGCAAGGATTTACACTATTATAGATAGTCTTGGTTTGGATGATTTGGAGTTGCATTTAGGATGCATTAACCAATGTCGGCAATTGGGAGGAGTCCTGTGAGAAATATACAGCTCTGTAGCAATGTTAATTTGTGGTTGGGCATAATTTTTAAATTATTATTTGCTTATTGTTGATGCTTTTTAAACGATATTTAAGGCAGTAAAAATCTAAATGGATGGTTACGCTTTCTTGGCAATGAAAATATCTTTGATGTAGAACAAAAGCATTCCATTGATAATGCCAGTTGTCCAATGTGAAACAGACACAACAAGAGTTAAAGGAGTATGTGTAGAAAACAACTGCAGAAGCTGGTTTACACCAAAGGTAGACACAATTGCTGGAATAACTCAGCGGGCCAGGCAGCATCTCTGGAGAGAAGGAATGGGTGATGTTTTGGGTCTGAAGAAAAGTCTTGACCCAAAACATCATCCAGATGGAAATGGGAAGATGTGAATGGTGGTGGAATTGAAAGTGTTGACTAGTATTGAAAGTGGCAGAGGTGTTGGAGAATGATGTGTTGGATGCGGAGGCTGATGGGCTGACAGTTGAGGTCATGGGAATTCTAACCTTCTTCCATCTGGGAAGAGGGGGAGTGAGAGCAGAACGCTGGGACACAGAGAAGGTGCAGGTGAAGGATCCATCTACGACAGCATGGGGAAGCCACGTTTCCCAAAAAAAGGACATCTCGGATGTCCTAGAATGGAAGTCTTCATTTTGGGAGTAGATGTTATGGGGACGGAGAAATTAAGAGTAGGGGATGGCATGTTTGCAAGAGGCAGGATGGGAGGCAGTGTAGTCCAGATAACTGTGGGAGTTGGTGAGTTTGTTGTAGACATCAGTCAATAGTCTGTCTGTCCCCTGTGATAGAGACAGAGATTAGAAAAGGGGGGGAGAGGTGACATAGATAGTCCAAGTGAATATGAGGCAGGGTAGGTTAGTGGTAAAGTTAATGAAATCAACAAGTTCTACAAGAGTGCAGGGGGCAGACCTGATGCAGTCGTCGATGTGGCGGAGGAAGAGTTGGAGGATGGTGCCAGTGTACAATTAGAACAAGGACTGTTTGACGTAATCAACAAAAATGCAGGGCATAGCTGTGGCCCTTGAAAGTGTCCTTCAAATTAACTTTAAGGAAAACAGGAAAGATGAGGTGTAACCAGAGGGCTGAGGGAGAGCTGAAGAGAAAGTAAGGACTACTTGAAATTAGAGAAGTCAATGTTCATACGGTATGAACATTGACTTCTCTAATTTCAGGTTCTCCTTACTTTCTCCTCCCCTTCTCAGTTCTCCCTCAGGCCTCTGGCTCCACCTCTTCCTTCCTTTTTCTCCCGCCCCCTCACCCTCACATCAGTCTGAAGAAGGGTTTCGACCCAAAACGTTGCCTATTTCCTTTGCTCCATAGATGCTACCTCACCCGCTGAGTTTCTCCAGCATTTTTGTCTACCTTGTATTTTAATTTGAAAACTTTAAGTTGTAGACAGAGTTGCAGTTTGCCATCGTTGCTCTTGCGATTGCACAAGCATTTATAATATTGAGCTGCATTTGAGATATAGCTGTTGGCATAAAATGATTCTTGCCAAATGATTCTGCGTGTTAGTGGTAAAAAGTGAACAGTGCTTATTTATCTTCTGGGCTCTATGTTGAAATTGTGCATTACTAATGCCTAACAACATTCTAGAGATGGCAGGAGTCTGCCAACAATTCTTTCATGTGGTTAGTTGTCTTGGGTTTGCTCTCTTTCTCTTTTTATCTCCACACAACCAATGCAGATTATCTAGTCATTATCACCATTGTCCTTTTTGGAATCTTGCAAATGTATAATCACAGTTGCTACTTTGCAGGACGGTTTTAGTGGCCACAGAGTGCTTTGACACATTCTTAAGGTTATGTGAAATACACAATAGAAAAGCCTTATGTCACAAAATCACCATAACCAACCTCGCCATCCTCGACCACTCGATATGAAACTGGAGCAGAAATCTAGAATTCTTTTGTTGACCTGGGCGGTTAAAATTAATTATAGAATGTGGCTATTTCCTGCCTAAAATTAGCATTGACTGAGAAGCTTACTCTTGAGACCTTTCTTCTGTATATCTCAGTTCTTGACAGTGCATGAACTTTCTAATCCATTTCACAATTTTCATGAATTGCCTAGCAGGTGCATGGGACATTTTAGTTTACTAAATTGCGTACTTATTGATCCACCTGCTGCCTCCAGCCCCACTGTGTAGAAAACTGCTGATTTCAACTTGCAACTAGAGTCTTGGATGATATTCTAACTAAGCTACATATGTACGTTTACAACCACGTTTTGCTCTTTATTGCAAAGTGTTAAGTTCATAAGTGATAGGAGCTTTTTCTCACAGAGAGTGGTGAGTCTGTGGAATTCTCTGCCTCAGAGGGTGGTGGAGGCAGGTTCTCTGGATGCTTTCAAGAGCTAGATAAAGCTCTTAAAAATAACGGAGTCAGGGGATATGGGGAGAAGGCAGGAACAGGGTACTGATTGGGGATGATCAGCCATGATCACATTGAATGGCGGTGCTGGCTCGAAGGGCCAAATGGCCTACTCCTGCACCTATTGTCTATTGAGCAGGATTGAGCATTCGGCCCATCCAGTCTAATCCCCCATTCAATAATGGCTGATCTATCTCTCCCTTTTAACCCTATTCCCCTGCCTCCCCCCCCCCCCCCCCCCCCCCCAGACACCCATACTAATTAAGAACCTATCGCTACCTTTAAAATATCAATTGACTTGGCCTCCACAGCCTTTTGCGCCAATGAATTCCACAGATTTACCACCCTCTGACTAAATAAATTCCTCCTCATCTCTTTCTCAAAGGAACGTCCTTTTATTCTGAGGCTATGACCACTGATCCTAGACTCTCCCACTGGTGGAAACATTCTCTCCACATCCATCATAACGTACAGATAAACTGTTAAGATAAACATGCAACTGCTGATTGATAACATTTTATTAAAAATTGGAACATAATTAAGTTCTTCAAATCCACAATTATCACAGTTGAAATAATGGTTAGAATTATACATTTACTTCAACATATTTAGGTCATTCATAGTCTAGGATAATCTGAAATTTGATTCATTCCTAGGCAGAGTCATAGCCCGAGCTGAAGCAGAACTTACAGCATTGCATATCAAAGCTGCTACCGATTCCATGCCACATTGAGAAACTGCAGTGCAATAGTGGCAGCATCTTCTCCATATAAACAGTGAAAGGTAGGATCAATCCCACTCTTCCCTCTCTAACCTCATACATTGCCACCAGGAATGATTTGGAAGTTAAAGTGCTGCCAGTACGACATAACCTAAATTCTCAATGTTATATAATACTATATTCTCACTTACAGATTTGCTGTGGTCATTGACTGAACAACATTGTATCACTGAGAATATTGTCTTTCTATTGTGCAGGAAAATGAATTGTTCAGTCCTAGACCACGGTCAGGGTTAACTGTACGTACTTCCCTCTCAAAGGAGAAACTCAATTGCTAGTGAGCTAAGATGAAGTGGGAGGTGGAGCAGTGGCGGGGATGGAGGATGAAGACTAACATTTGCCAGAGGGAAGCAGCAGCTTGGTTGCTCTGCATGCAGACCTATTGCAAATGTGGATCATGGTTAAAGCTAGTCATTCTCAGTCATTGCCCAAACTCATATGGAAAAGTGAACTCTGGTAGAAATACTAAAAGGTGTCTCATCCAAATTAGCAAAGATTGGAACTCCAAGGGTGTAAATGGATTGAATAAAGGGAATTACGAGCCACGATGGAAAAAAAATCAGTATTATTATGTAGGAAGTCTTTTTCAAAGAATTTAATAATGAATATCGGGCTTTTGTTTTATTTTCCCACCTCTAATAGTTAGAGTAGCCTGGCAAAAAATTCAAAGGGCATCATCTTTTCCTTAAATACAAAATGGTACTTTTATAAATTCAATGCTTTAATATCTGAAATATATTTGGAAGACAATTTGTACAGTTATGGTCTACTCTATAGAGCGGAGCTTAAAATATGTGATCGGATTTTCATGGGTGAGCCAAGGTTTGGTTCATTTACTCATCAGTGCAAGTAAAACTGGGAGTAACGCAGTGGGACAGACAGCATCTCTGGGGGGGAAAGGAATAGGTGACGTTTCAGGTCGAGACCCTTCTTCAGGTTGAGAGTCAGGGAAAAGAGAAACGAGAGATAAAGCCAGTGATGTAGAGAGATATAGAACACATGAATGAAAGATATTGAAAAAAGGAATGATGATGAAGGAAACGGTCCATGGTTGGCTGTGGGCTAGCTGTTAACAAGTTATACAGACAATGAAACTCAACGGGACGACAATTAAATTAGTACAATGTCCAGGGGAGGGACGGAGAGAGTGGGGATGCAAGGGTTACTTGAAGTTAGAGTAAGCAATATTGATACCACTGGGTTGTAAGCTGCCCAAGCGAAATATGCTGTGCTGATGCTGTCTGGACAAACTTATCCTCTAGGGTGTCAAAGCACTAGGAGTATAGAGTATAAGCTGCCATAGTCCAACCAGACTGAACCAAACCGTGGTATGTTGGAGCACGGGAAAACAAAGAGCTATTGCAGTAAAAGTGTTCAACATTTATGATCCTAATTGAGCAACTTTACATGTTACAAAATCAGGACAGAATTGCAAAGCTTCCTGTGATGTAAAACGGCATAAGTTGGAATGTTATGTTGCTATTTTATCTAATTTGCAGCTTGGGTTGGTAGAGTCTTTGTGTTGATGTTGATGAAAATTGGAATATGAATTAGGAGCAGGAACAGGCCATTTGGCCCGCCAGCTTGTTCCACCATTTATTAACACCAAATTGTGGCATTAACTGCATGCAGTCTTATCTACTCGTGGTAATATTTCATCTCCCTCCTTATCAATAAACTATCAAGTTATTCCCTTTATCATGTATCTGTACACTGTAAATAGCTTGATTGTAATCATGTATTGTTTTTCAGCTAACTGGTTAGCATGCACAAAAGCTTTTCGCTGAATCTCAGTACACGTGACAATAAACTAAATTCAGTCTATATTTCAATATAAATATTCAAACATTTTCTTCTAGTGACCTCTGAGGAACAATTCCAAAGATTCAAAATACTCTGAGGAGAAGAAATGACAATATTAACATTTGTGTCTTAAGTGGGTGACCCTTTCTTTTTAACTGGTTACACCCAATTCTCCAACAGCAGCAAACATCCTCACCACATCCTACATACCCTTCAAGATCTCATGTTTCAATGGAGTCCGTTCTCACTCTTAAACATTATGAGTTCAGCCAGTTTTAATTGTCCCTCATAGGAAGGACTGTCTATTTTGGGTTATTAGTCAAGTAAACTTTCTCCAAATTGCTTCCAATAAATGAACTTCCTTCTGTAAAGATAGAGCTATACTCTACAGTTGATGTCTCCCCAATACTTTATGTTCTTTTGTATACATCCCCATTGCAATAAACCATAAATCTTGTTCGTTTTACTAATCACTTGCATGATATCAGGTACACTAGCCTTTTGGAAATCACACCTGATGGACATCACGATCTTTCTGTATCTTAGGCACTCACGCCATTCAGATTGTAAACATTTTTTCCAACCAAATGGACAGTTTCGTATTTCCCACTTTATATCTCATTTGCCAAACATGTATTTATACACTGTGACTGGCTCGATTGTAATCATGTATTGTCTTTCTGCTGACTGGTTAGCACGCAACAAAAAGCTTTTCACTGTACCTCAGTGCACGTGACAACATTAATAAACTAAACTAATATTTGCCCACTTGTTTAACCTTCATATCCTTTGGGAGTTTTCTCATGCCCTCATCACAGATTACTTTCCTGTCGATCCTTGTGGCATCAGCAAAATTAGCAACCGTTTTTCTATCTGCAATCACAAGTCATGTACATGGATTGAAAAGATTAAGACCCAGTATCGGTCCATGCAGTACTCGACTTCGATTAATGACATCTTCGAACCGTTTTGATTTTAAGAGATTTTACAAAAATACACGCGCGCGATTAGTACTTTCTCATCACTTTCCATATAAATTCCACGAGAAATGTTCCTCCACCAGGCGCGGAACACCGTCCATTCACTTAATTGTAATCAGTGCAGTTTTGCATTCGCGAATCCTGCCCTAGGCGTTTGAGAAGACCGTGCGCAGACTAAACGTGTAGGAAGGAACTGCAGAAGCTGGTTTTCCGAAGAAGGATCTTAAGGTCATAAGTGATGGGAGCAGAATCGGGCCATTCGGCCCATCAAGTCTACTCCGCTATTCAATCATGGCTGACCGATATATCTCTCCCTCCTAACCCCATCTCGACCCGAAACGTCACCCATCCCTTCTCTCCAGAGATGCTGCCTGTCCCGCTGAGTTAGTCCAGCATTTTGTGTCTATCTAAAATGTAGACTAGAGCGTGATGGTGTCAGACCAGCGAGATCCTGGTGGGAGACTGCGGTCCGTTACCGGAGCTGAGGGTGGTGTGTAGCAGCTCGTGTCTATGCATGGAGGACCTGTCCTGCTGGGTGCTGCTAAACTCGGAGATGATCACCCCGCAACAGCGAGGCTGCTCCCCGACTTTGGTCAGGCATAGCAGGCGCACAATGGTCTGGCGCATGTCCCTGTTGGTCAGGGTGTAAATGACGGGATTCAAGGCGGAGTTTAACATGGCCAGTCCTAGGCAATAATCGGCCAAGTTACTAATCAAAGAGCTCCTCGTAGTTGAGGCGACGTCCAGTAGCAGCACGATAAAGAGCGGTAGCCAGCAGCCAATAAAAGTGCCGACCACGATGGTCAGAGTCTTCAGCAACGCCTGAGATTTCTGGCACTTCTTGGACATGGTCGTTCTGGAAGTGCCTATGGGGAGGCTGTTAGTCTTGACCTTAAGGTAGATGCGGACGTACAGTATCACGATGGCACATAGGACAAAGATAAAGATCAGGATGCACACCAGGATGTATTTCTTAGAGTAGAGCGGCAGCATTGTGGAGCAAACACGCAGGTTCCCAATGCAGTTCCAACCCAAGATTGGGAGGCTCCCGAGGAAGAACGAGAATATCCAGTCGGCGCCCACGAAGAGTCGAGTGCGCCACTTCTTGTCCGTGTTGTGCAGTTGCATCCTCACCATCGTGACATGCCTCTCCACCGCGATGGCCAGCAGGCTGAAGACCGAGGCGGTGAGGGTGATGAAAACGCCGCCCTCCCTCAGGAACCACCACAGCGGCGTCAGCTTGATCGTGTTGGCACCGGACAGCAGGATGTTGACCAAGTAGGTCACCCCCGCCAGCAGGTCGGACATTGTCAGGTTGGCGAGCAAGTAAAACATGGGCGTGTGGAACTTGCTGTTCTTCCGGATGGCGATGAAGACCAGCAAGTTCTCCAAGATTGTAAACACAGAGACTATCAAAAATATCACCGCGTGGACCCTCAGACCTGCCTTGTATCTGCCGGGGGTCAGCTTCCCGGTGGCATTATAATGCAGGCTCACAGTCTCATTGTTGTAATAGTCCCCGAAGTTCAGTCTCCATCTTTCACCCAACCCCAAGTTCATCCTCCCCGGTCTTTGTGGCCGATGTTCCCCTCTAGCTTTTTTTAAATCGCTCCCCAGCTCCGTATCGGCGAGAAATTAATGCATGAAGTCAATGCTGGCAATTCAGTGGCTGCCGCCTAGCAGGTCGATATCACAGTTTTGCAATCAATGAAGTTCTGGGAGAGAGACTGGCGTGACAGAAGCTCCGGTTAGGATCCAAACAAGGAGAAGGATTCGCAGCCAGCCGGGAAATCTACAAACAAACGCCCATGCACTCTGCACCAATATTGTAGTCCACTTTCAGGGAGTCCACAAAATTCAGCAGTGGTCTCCAGTTCCAAATTCACCAGAGATCATAGATGGCGCAATTCTAATGGAGAAAGGAAAACAAAAATCCTCATTTAGTCCCTTAAATACACGTTTTCACTCTTTGAAGGTAGACAAAAATGCTGGAGAAACTCAGCGGGTGAGGCAGCATCTTTGAAGGCGTTTTCATTTTAAATGCATGTGCTGCCACTTGCCAGTAAATATTTTGACTTAAAACTCTTAGGAGGGAAAGTGGGTGAAAGGGTTGAGAAGTGACTGCACTAAGTCTGAAGAAGGGTCTCGACCCGAAAAGTCACCCATTCCTTCTCTCCAGAGACGCTGCCTGTCCCGCCGAGTTGCTCCAACATTTTGTGTCTATATTGAGGTGCATGTTGTGGTAGAAATGAAATATAGGGGTCTTCTGGGCTCACTATTATAAAAGAGAAAATCAGACGGTGAATTCTGGTGAAAAAAAGCTTGAGTAATTCAGCGGGTCAGGCGCCGTCTCTGACTCTGGATAGGCGACGTTTTGGATCGGGACGTTTATGGGTCTATCTTCGGTGTAAACCAGCTTGTATGCGGTTCCTTCCTACACATTAAAGCGAGAGACAGTACGGCACTGCCTGAAGCATGAATCGGCGCACACTTACTGTTGTGGATGGACTAGCAGCAGTGGGCTGCGGCAGTCGGGACGCTGGGTGGGAGGCAGCTCACTCGGATGCCCTGTGGAGATGTTACTACACACAGCTGGCGAAGGTTATAGTATGCCGATCACAATCAGATCATATTATGTTGGGGCGGGCCAGTGGGAGGGTTCAAAACTTCTCTCGTGATTGGCAGTAAACACAGGCGGCAGCTGAGCCAACAAAAAAGACAGGTCACCTGGAGTGAGACACAAAATGCTGGAGTAACTCAGCGGGACAGGCAGCATCTCCGAAGAGAAGGAATGGATGACATTTCGGGTCGAGACCCTTCTTCGGACAGTCAGTGGAGAGCGAGACTAGAGATATGGAAGGAGGCAAAGAACCTGAAGAAGGGTCTCGACCCGAAACGTCACCCATTTCTTCATGTGGATAAATGTGAGGTTATCCATTTTGGTGGCAAAAACGGGAAAGCAGACTATTATCTAAATGGTGGCCGATTGGGAAAGGGGGAGATGCAGCGAGACCTGGGTGTCATGGTACACCAGTCATTGAAGGTAGGCATGCAGGTGCAGCAGGCAGTAAAGAAAGCGAATGGTATGTTGGCTTTCATAGCAAGAGGATTTGAGTATAGGAGCAGGGAGGTTCTACTGCAGTTGTACAGGGTCTTGGTGAGACCACACCTGGAGTATTGCGTGCAGTTTTGGCCTCCAAATCTGAGGAAGGACATTATTGCCATAGAGGGAGTGCAGAGAAGGTTCACCAGACTGATTCCTGGGATGTCAGGACTGTCTTATGAAGAAAGACTGGATAGACTTGGTTTATACTCTCTAGAATTTAGGAGATTGAGAGGGGATCTTATAGAAACTTATAAAATTCTTAACGGGTTGGACAGGCTAGATGCAGGAAGATTGTTCCCGATGTTGGGGAAGTCCAGGACAAGGGGTCACAGCTTAAGGATAAGGGGGAAATCCTTTAAAACCGAGATGAGGAGAACGTTTTTCACACAGAGAGTGGTGAATCTCTGGAACTCTCTGCCACAGAGGGTAGTTGAGGCCAGTTCATTGGCTATATTTAAGAGGGAGTTAGATGTGGCCCTTGTGGCCAAGGGGATCAGAGGGTATGGAGAGAAGGCAGGTACGGGATACTGAGTTGGATGATCAGCCATGATCATATTGAATGGCGGTGCAGGCTCGAAGGGCCGAATGGCCTACTCCTGCACCTAATTTCTATGTTTCTATGTTTCTCTCCAGAGATGCTGCCTGTCCCGCTGAGTTAGTCAAGCTTTTTGTGTCTATCTTCGGTGTAAACCAGCATCTGCAGTTCCTTCCTACACAAGTAGAGGAAGGCTCTTATTAAAAATAATGATTAGAACTAGGAGGGGAGAGAGGCAGAGAAAACTGAGAGATGTAACAGTTCAAGAAGGAATGAACAAACTCCAAAGTTGGAATTCATTCAGTAACAGATCATGGACTGGACAAAAGTCACCCGAAGTACCAAGACTCCCGAATGCCGTATAAATATAGACAGGTAGTAAATATCACACGGTGGTGGCACTTGGTCACCAGGGTGACGTAAAAAAGCAAGGAGGTACTTTTTAAAATCTTAACCGCACATAATCTAGTTACCGTTTTTTTATCGGTGCTTTAAGAAAGTTACGAATACTATTAACAGTCTATTTTTTAATGTTCAGATTGTCACCAAACAATAAACCAATTCCATTTCCAATCATAATAGTGAATTTTATGCATTTGTCAGCATACATTTTCTTTAAAACACTTTAGAAGTCTCGAGAGTCGAGAGTTTTTAATCATCATCTGTGGTGAGAGTTTAAATAAGCTTTGTTATTTTACGTTAAACAAACCAATGTCTTCGGTTTCTACATTTTAACTTTTTTTTCAAATTGAGTTGATCTACTTGGATCTACTATACTCACAATAAACGCAAAAACCCAGCTGTTCATTTGAGATAGAATTAACTTCCTTTAATGGAAGCTATTTTCATATGGGGTTAGGACACGGAAATAGGTTCCTTCAGCCCAACTCATCCTTATCAACCATGATATCTATCTGCTGGAGAAACTCAGCGGGTGCAGCAGCATCTATGGAGCGAAGGAAATAGGCAACATTTCGGCTCGAAACATTGCCTATTTCCTTCGCTCCATAGATGCTGCTGCACCCGCTGAGTTTCTCCAGCATTTTTGCATACCTTCGATTTTACAGCATCTGCAGTTCCTTCTTAAACACATGATATCTATCTGAGCTAGTTCCCTTTGTCTGTGTTTAGCCATATCCCCCAAAACCTTTCCTATCCATGTACCTATCCAAGTGTATTTTAAAAGTCATAATTGTACCTCCCTTTAAAAACTTCCTCTGCTAACCCATTCTACATCCCCACCAGCCTCTTGTGACAATGTTGTCCCTTTCCCTTTAAATTTCCCCCCTCTTACTGTAGCCCAGAATGTAAATTTGGCAGGCAGAAGAGTATTTCTGTACTGTAGAGTATTTGGACTCTATAACTTTAAATCCAAAAACAGTTGTTCTAGGTAATTTGAAGTAAATACAAAACGTTGATAAAGATAAGGTCTAGCAAAATTTTCAGAGAAGGAAACAGTTAATAAAATTGACACGTATTGCTTGATCTGCCAAATGTTTTGAAATATTTTCTGTTTTTATTTTTGTTCAAGTAGTTATACAGTATCTAAATGCTTGCCAATGCAAAGTCTTTGGCCAAAGTACACAAGTGACTTAGAATTTACTCAGCCATCACTTCAATGACACAGCATGCAAAGCTACCTACACACATGTTCACACATGCTTATTGCTACATTATTGAACTCTTAGTTGTTGCTGAAATAAACTATTGTCACGCAGTGTCTGTACAAGGTGCACAAACAGAGGAAATAGTTACAAATTCTGACAAAACTTAAAGAACAAATGTAATTTAACTCTACAGTTAGTTTAGTTTGTTGTCACCTGTTCTGAGGTACAGTGAAAAGCTTTTGTTGCGTGCTATCCAGTCAGCGGGAAGACAACACATGATTACATTCAAGACATTTACAGTGCATAGGTACATGATCAGGGAATAACGTTTAGTGCAAGGTAAAGCCAGTAAAGTTCGATCAAAGATAGTCTTAAACCCCCTGATACACACATTTATTGTACATATTGTGGCAAACACATTTTAATAGTTCAAATCTTGATATTTTACAGCCTAATCTGGACAAACAAATTTAGCGGAGTAAATTCCAAAACACACATTTAACCATTCAGAACAGATTTAAGTGACATGTGGCCCATTACGGCTTAATTCTACTCCAAATTGTTTCAAATTTTTTTGGTTAGAATGGTATTCTCCCTAAATTGCAAAAGCAAAGTGGAATCAAATTATTGGATCTAGAGCCCATTTCTTCCCTCTTTTTCCCAGCGATTTAAACTTCCCGATGGGAAAAGCGTCATGTGCTCTTCCTTTCAACCAATTCAGCTGAGGTTAGCATGTTGATATGTGATGAATGAATGGTTGAAATCTGCAGATGGACACAAAATGCTGGAGTAAATCAGCGAGACAGGCAGCTTCTCTGGAGAGAAGGAATGGGTGACGTTTCAGGTCGAGACAACAATAATCTCAACTAATCAGTAATGTTTATAGATTATATCCGATTGATTTCAGCACCAAACAGTCGCAACACTATATTCTCAAATGGTTATATGTGGGCAGGTGCTATAGACTTGCACTGGAAGGTAGTCGCTCCCGCCCCCTTGAGTCTCCTGCGACGGCGCTGGTGACAAACTGTAATGGCCCTGCTGTTCCTTTGGATCAATCAGCGACGTGGAGAGGGGGGACGTGCTGCATGGGCAACAGACTGTCCTCCATATGACATCGCCCAGGCTTGCATCCGACCACACATCACCTCCAAACTAGGATGCATCACCCATGTCTGTCATGACCGAGGGGGGCCTACTATAATATCAATCTGCACTGCTTCTCTCCACTCAGCATTGAACAGGGATGTTTCCCTCCACGACTGTCAGGTTTGTTCTTCCATCTCATCCAACTAATCCCATTTCTCTTCACTTTCTCATGCAACTGTAGGTGCATCGACTGGGTCTCTTCATCTCTTTCAAGATCCAGGGTCCCAAAATGTCCCTCAAGCTGAAGAAGCAGTTCATTTGGGTTTCTTCCAGTTTTAGGGTACTTTGTTCATTGCTCACCATGCGGTTCCTTTGATGTTGAAGAGGTGAAGCCTATGATCGACACAAAAGTCTGGAATAATTCAGTGGGTCAGACAGCATCTCTGGAGAAAAGGAATAGGTGACGTTTTGGGTCGAGACCCTTCTTCAGACTGAGAAGTAATGGGGGAAAGTGAAACGATAGATATAGATGGTAATATAGAGAGAAATAGAACAAATGAATGAAAGATATGCAAAAAAGTAATGATAATAAAGGAAAGGGGCCATTGTTAGTTGTGTGTTAGGTGAGAATGAGTACAGACAATGAGACTCAACAAGGGGAGTGGGATGGGGAGAGAGGGAATTCAAGGGTTACTTGAAGTTAGAGAAATTAATATTCATACCACTGGGTTATAATCCTCTATTGGGTGATCACTTTGCAGAACACATCCAATCAGTTTACAAGGTTCCAGTTGCCTGTCATTTTAATTCTCTATCCAAAACTAACATTGACCTCTCTGTCTTGCTCTTCTACATGTTCAGTGAAGCTGAACTTAAGTTCAAGGGACAGTGTCTCATCTTCTGTCTAGGCATAATGCAGCTCTTGTGACTTAATAACACATTCATCAATTTTAGATAACCAGCTTTTCCTGTTTATTCATCACTAGCCAGTTTTTTCACTAGTACATCCGCTTGTTACATTAACTTAGTTTCTCTCTTTCTGCAGTGGTACCTGATTTGCTGAGTATTTCTAGCATTCTCTTTTATTTCAGATTCCTGGCAACTGCTGTGTTTGCATTTCAAAGTTCAATTATTCCTTTACTTTCTTTCCACTGTCTTTCTTTCATCTTTCTCTTTCCAGACAGATCAACAATGATTAATAAACATTCATTAATTTCTCTTTTGGTGGCATCAACAGTGTCTGTATCACCTGGGCAACCTTGATCTCCACCCTATTATAGACACCCCCTTTGTTTTCTCCATGTCTTCTCTGCTCTGCAACTTAGAACTCACATTTTTTCCCCTCATTTTCTCCAGTGCTACTAAAAGATCATCGATCTGAAATGTTGATATTGGTTCCAGAGATGCTGCCTGACTTACTGAGTAAATCCATCATTTTCGGTTTTATTAAAATAATGCAGTATTAGAAAACCACTGAGACCCTCTCTCTCTCTCTCATGGGGATTTATTGTTCAACCTTTCCCAGATTAGATTCATCAACATTGATTTCAGTCATAAGGGTTCTTTGAATGGAGTACGTGGGGTGGTTGCAGGAATTGAATTTGGGATCTTAACTGATGCCTGGAGCCAAATACCTGTATTCTCCTATTACTTGCCAGGTGTTTATTCCACCCCACCTATTTAGCAACTTTCTCTCCCTTACTACAATGAGTCTGAAGAAGGGTCCCAACCCAAAATGACGTTGATCCATGTCTTCCAGAGATGCTACCTGACCCGTAAAGTTACTCCTGCACTTTGAGTCTCTTATTGTAAACCAGCATTCACAGATGCTTGTGTTTCTATGGCATCTTCGGCTCAATGGTGCTGACATTGCACCAAATAGTTTGGATTAATTGTACTTTGTAATCTCTTGAACTATTTAATACCAAGACTGAACTTGAATTGCAGATTGGATGCCTTGGTGCAATTGTTTGAGAAAAAGAAAAATATGAGACAGCCTCTCGAAATCCAAATGCTGATTTAGGTCACATTTAAACTATACTTGTACAAGCTTAGATTAATTTAGATTAGTTAGTTTATTGTCATGTGTACTGAGATGCAGTTAAAAGCTTTTGTGCGTGCTAACCAGTCAACGGAAAGACTATACATGATTACAATTGAGCCATCCACAATGTAGAGATGCATGATAAAGGGAATAGCGTTCAGCGTAAGATAACGTCCAGTGAAGTCCAATTTAAAGATAACATGAGGGCCTCCTGTGAGGTAGATAGTAGCTCAGGACTGCTCTCTAGTTGTTGACAGGATGGTTCTATTGCAGTTTATCTCCATTGCAAGTAACTGACTACAAGCTTACATTTCACAGTTCCTTTGATTTTTCTGACTTCCTACCTGTTTTACTTGTCTTTCACCAAATTCTTTACCATATCAGATTTTAGCATTTTTTAAAAGCCTCTGCATATTCTCAATTCTTCTATTTATAAACGAACAGTAATAACAAAGAGTGTTTGATTTTATGAGAATAATTTTTTTTTCATTCATTTTAAATAGAATTCCAATAAAGGAAAAGATACAATCAATAAACCACCCTATCAATATGTCTCTATACCAAATAGTATAATTTTTTTAAACAGTAAAATTATTAAAATATTTCATTGAATTTTGTTGCCATTTATCTAAAATGTTGTACACAATCTAATCAGATATTTCTTAGTGAACCTAAAGCAAATACATTACCAGAAATATATATTTTACAGTGTGGAGCTAATATTATTTGTGTGTATTCTTGAAGCCTCAAGTAATTTCTATAATTTACACAGAAAACATTTATGAATAGTGTTGTTCTACAATTAATACAGAACAATGGCCCTGACCCTGCAGAGACTGGCACATAACATATGGTCTTATTGTTAATACAAATCAATTTAGAATAAAACTCCATTAGTCTATTTCAATTTGTTCTTCTTTGAGCTGCCGATGAATTAGAATGGCACCTTAATGTTTTATTGAGATTGCGAGAAGATTTTGATGGAAGGTAATCTGTATAATTAGTAATATATTCATTGACAGGTCCTGGTACTGTTCAATATGCTAACATATAGACTGATCATCCCTCATAGTGAGTTCTAAACCTTGCCTATTTTTGTGGATGGCATCGCCTAGTCCAGTGTGAGCATTTGGTTGCAACAATGGAGCACAGTCAGGAAATGACTGCATCTCTTAAGCATTGTAGTCGTAAGAAAACAGCACTGCTAGTGTGGGAACACTTCAACTGTGATTTCTGGGCTGGTCAGCAACTGAAAGTTTGTGATAAGAGTGAAAAACAACCATCGACCGAAAAATCTTCTTTTGTAATGAAATGAATATTCAATTTCCTTATACTTTGCTGCTGATGTGATATTTTAGACTCAGCTGCGAATTCAACTTGTGGCCCATCTATATTGTACGTTCTCTTGGCTGAGGATAGTAAAGGGCAGGGGAAAAACAATGAAACTTGCAAGATTAATTGGTAAAATGAAAATTACAATTTTTGATAGATTAAGAAAGATAATGCAAAATGAATTCAGAATGAGTGTGAAATGCTAATATAGCAACTTGAATTTGTCCTGATGTATCAGTGCACTGAATATGTAGAATGTGTACATATTGGAGTATTATGCCAACAAAACTATTGGTTGTGGGTATATTTACCCTGAATTTCTTCTTGTTTCTAACTTCTTCATTTTAATTTCTATTGTCTAGAATCAAATCTTTTATCCACTGTGAATAATTTGTTGGATTGCTTTGGAGTTTAAGGTTAAAGGAGAAAACAAGTAAAAACCAATCTAACTTCCCCAATTTAGATTCATGGACCAACATATAACATTTCAATGAAATTATGTTCTTAGGTTGCAAAGGCTGGCATGCCAGTATACTTTGAAAGGGAATTATCAATTCACTGTGTACTTACAGACTATGCACCCTTTCATTAATTTTTTCAAATTACAGTAAAGTTCATATCTTGTGCAGACTTGCCTAAATCACACCTGCTTCATACTGAAGACAGAATGATTGCTATATGAATGTGGTGCAGGCGTGAAGGGCCAAATGGCCTCCTGCACCTATTTTCTATGTTAATTGTTTGGTGGTAATAATAGTATGTCTTGTAATCCCAAACAGATTGCTTTCACTGCTCAAGCTATCTGCTTGGTAAAATGGTGACTGCAATGTTTTGGTTCATATTGCAAATTTATCAGTTAGTGCTGTGAAATAATGAAAATAACTTGCATGAATATATCATCTTCGAAAACCATAGGATGTCTCAAAGTGCTTCATGGTGTTTGGCTCTGGAAATGTACAGGAGCAGTGTATTGCAAGATACAACAAACAGCAATGAACCAAATATCTGAGATCATTTCTTCTCATGGTGTATTTTGAAATGTTGAGCTTGGACTGGCATTTTTAATGTAGACCAATGGTATGGTATATTTATGCCCATCGAGAGGATAGTTGCAGTCTCATTTTAATATGAAAATTGAACTAACATTTCTCAATATTGCTTTAAAATGTCAGCCTACATTGGATGGTCAAGTCTCTGCAACATGGCTGAAATCATGAATCACTTAGCTAATGGGATGGGAATGCTATTCTGAGCTAAGACAGAAATTTATTTTTAATAATTCATCAGCAATTGACTGCACAGCCCCTTATTACCAGTTACGTTTGCACTTTCATAACCATGCTTGATCAGCAAAGGTCACTAATACCAGAAGGGTCTCGACCCGAAACGTCACCTATTCCTTCGCTACATAGATGCTGCCTCACCCGCTGAGTTTCTCCAGCTTTTAGTCTACCTTCTGAAGAACAAGTTGGCTAAAGGTGGAAACTTGCCAAGCTATCATGGAAAGCAGCTGGAGCATGTATAAAAGTTCACAGAATCTTTAATACCTATTAGAAGTTCAAGTTAGCCAGTCCGGAATAATCCTCATAGTGTTAAATTTTCTGTTGATTTATTTCACAATACAAATGTCACACAACAATTTGACAATATAGATCATGGGGTCCTGGGAAAGAGCCTGATGTTGTTATTGCAGCTGTGCAGAGTGGTGCAGGCTGCAAGACGAGGAATGCATGATGATTGATTGAAAGGATGTATTTCTTAAATTAAAATAATTAGAGGTAATATCCTGCTAACAGTGCAGTTTCTACCATTAAGCAATATATCATTGTCAATGTCAGTCATTTATTAGGTTACATTCATCATGGTGCTTACATAGTGTGAAGTTGATAAGTATGTTCATAATAATGCACACCATCAATTACCCAATACATGGGCGGCACGGTGGCTGCTGCCGTACAACGCCAGAGATCCGTGTTCGATTCTGACTACGGATGCTTGGCTGGTTTAAACTGAAGATAGACACAAGAAGCTGGAGCAACTCAGCTGGTGTCAGACAGCATCTCTGGAGAAAAGGAATAGGTGGGCCAGAAGAAGGGTCTCGACCCGAAACGTCCCCTATTCCATTTCTCCAGAGATGTTGCCTGACACGCTGAGTTACTCCAACACTTTGTGCTTATCTCAGTCGAAGGAGATGTTGTTGTAGGGAGCTGTGGGGGAAAAACATTATTTATTGACAAGCGAAGTATGCCCATACAGGCTCAATCAGCTGAATAGACTCCTATACTGTGTCATTCTATGTTTCAAAATCCTTTGTTTTATATAGTTTATGGGCCTCTAAAGTGGTGTAATATATCTAAAATATATCTAAAAGACAGATCTTACCACATGTGTAGCTAACATTAAATAAGAAAGGAACTTTAATCTTGCATGTCAGGATCATGTGTTAAAAACAAAGTACTACACAGGAGTTTGATGCAAGAATGCATTCACTTCTAGGTTTAGAATGCAATGCCATAGGGTCATAAGTGATAGGAGTAGAATTAGGCCACAAGTTTACTCCACCATTCAATCATGGCTGATCTATCTCTCCTTCCTAACCCCATTCTCCTGCCTTCTCCCCATAACCTCTGACACCTGACACAATGAACATAGCCATAGAACTGGCATATGCATATAGTATTAAAAGTGAACTATAATTTTATAATTGATTAGTTAAAGTGGAATTAATTTCTAGTTTTTGTCGTCAGAATTAACCTAGCTTAATCTCAATGAAATATATGTCTTCCCACCAGCTTTAAGTATGGACTCCAGAGCAACCTGCAAAGATCCTACTTATTTGCATTACTAACTCTAGTCCCCATGTCCCTTAAAGGAGATTTTGTTTTACAGAGCTGTGGGAAACTCAGGCACAAGCAGGAGAAGTAGCCTCCTATACTACGTCATTCTATGCATCATACTCTGTGGCATTTCCTATCCGGTGAATGGACGAGTGAATTCTTGTTGAGTTTTCTCTAAAACTGTGTAGAATAAATCCATTCATTGACAGTTTGTTTGTTAGTTCAGTTCCAGAGTTGCCGTTTGATGTAATCGTCATCATAACCGTCACAGTCATACAGCCTGGGGGAAACGGGCTCTTCGGCCCATTATGTCCATACTGTCCAAGTGAAATTGGCACATATACCTCAAACCTTTCCTATCCATGTATCGGTTCAAGTGTATTTTAAATGTCATAATTTTACCCACTTCTACCACTTCCTCTAACTGGTAACTCCATATACGTACCACCATGTGTGTGGAAAAAGTTACCCCTCAGGTACCTTTTCAATCGTTACCCTGTTCCCTTAAACCTATGCCCTCTCATTTTAGACTTCCCTACCCTTGGAAAATTGATTGTATTTATTCACCTTATCTATGCCCTCGGGATTTTATATCACTCTATAAGTGCATTCCTCGGCTTTCTGCACTCGAGTGAGAAAAAACTCAACCTACACAGTCAGTCTCTCCTTACAACTTAAACCTTCCAGACTCAGTAACATCCTCAAATCTCTTTAGGCCCCTTTCCAGTTTAATGCCATCCTTCGTATAGCAGGGAGACCAGAATTGTACATCGTAGTCCAAATGTGGCTTTATCAACATCTTGTACAACTGTAACATGACCTCCCGACTCCTGTACCCAATGTCATGACCAACGCAGGCTAGCATGTCAAATGCCATCTTATCACCCTGTCTACTTATGTTGCTACTTTACTATCATTTGCAAACTCACTAACTATTTATTAATTTTACTAACCAAGCCACAAGCATTCACATCTAAATTATTAATATAATAAAGAACAACAATCAACTTGAAAATGTCTTTTTTTATCAACGTGGATATGCTGGGCCGAGTGTCATTAATGTTCTATAGTTTCTTGATCCTCTGCTTAGGAAAGGAAAAACAGTTAGAGTTAAAGTCTATATTCTCGGTAAGATACATATACCTCAATTACAAAATTCCATGTGGGAAGACTTGCAAAATCAGCAGTGTTTTTTCAAGTACATGCTCAGTATTGATCAGTGTTTTTACTGTTAGTCTGTGCACTGTTAATTCAAACAAGCAGAATTGTAATATATCTTAAAAAAAGATGTGATTGTTGTTTTGACTGTGCCAGGACTCAACCCTGTGTCTTGTTCCCATTCCCAAAATACCATTTTACAGTTGTGTTTATCGTTACGTTCTTAACCTTCTGACCCTAAAGTTGGGTGGTGAAGTATTAGTGAGGCCTCAGTCATAACTGGGCCTCAGGCAGCTTCCCATTAGGCCCCACCCTCCTGAATATTTAGTTAACTTTGACAGAAGGCATGTCTAGGCTTGAATCCTGCCATAATCTGTGAAACTTTTGTAAAAGTGAAAGTCTACAATATAAATGCATTTCCCAAAATTATTAACATAGTCTATAGAAACTTAGAAATTTAAACTGAGCTAAAATTGCTAAAAAGCTAAATTGTATTTAAACACGAATCAATATCTAAATATATTAAATTAAGTAAAAATATAAATTAACAAATTTTAGTTTTCACCATCTTAATCTTCAGGATCAGGTCAATTAGGAACCAGGTCCTACACAACATCAGATCAGTTTTTGATCAGAGGGAGAAATTCTCTGGCGTAATGCAAAGCGGCCTGATTGTGCTCCGCCGCTGGACTCTATGTTTATTCATGTAATTGAGCCAAGTGACAGATACGTTGATATCTTAGTTTGTTTTGGAATTAAGCTGGAGTTACATTTTTCAGGAAGTACTTATTTGAATAGCTGAAAGTTAGCAGTTTCCTTTACATCTGTGTTAGCAACCACTCGAATGTGCCTGTTCATTTTAATGCCCCTGCCTTGAGTCCTGGTCTGTTTCTTGCCTCCATGGTCAAAGTCCAACTTAGTTTAGTTTATTATTATTGTCACATATATGGAAGTACAGTGAAAAACTTTTGTTGCATGCTATCCAGTCAGCAGAAAGACATTACATGATTACAATTGAGCCATTCTTTGATTCTTTCCCAACACTTTTACTCTTGTACATTCTCTGCAAATGCCATTCTCAATGGTTCTGTTCAAAGGACTTGGAACCTCAGTCATGAGAAGCCTGCAAATGGAGAATAAGCTCCAGCAGGTTTACTTTTAGCTTAGTTTAGATATGCAGTGCAGAAACTAACCCTTTGGTCCACCTAGTCCGCGCCGACCAGCGATCCCAGCACACTAAAGGATCTGTCCCAGCTGGTGATTTTTTTCGGCAACAAAAAAAATGTTGCGACTCTTGTAAAAACACCGCGCGTCATCCCGCCTGCAAATTTTTCAGTGACCTGATACGTCAGTCAGTGATGCCGGCAGTCTCCTACACACACTAGGGACAATTTACAATTATACCAAGCCAATTAACCTACAAACTTGCATGTCTTTGGAATGTGGGAGGAAACCGGAACACCCGTAGATCACGGGCAGAATGTACAAACTCCATACAGACGGCACCCGCAATCAGGATCGAACCTGGATCTCTGTTGCTGTGAGGCAGTAACTCTACCGCTGCGCCATCGTGCCGCCCAGGGTTTGGCAGATCATGTTGACAACAAACAATTTGACACAATTGTTCATTTTTTCAAAGTGAAAAGAAAACATAGCAGCAGGAATAATGCATAAAACCTTTAAGCCTCGGCAAATAATGAAGATTATGATATTGTCCTCAACATCACCACCTTGCTGTTTGACCCCCATTTCTCTTGATTCTTTTTGAGTCCATTGACCTCAGTGTGGGTATACTCAAAGACTGAACTGTTGGTGGGGAATATTCTATAAACCTGCAATCCTCTAAATGAAGACATTTCTCTTCACTTCGGTCTAAAGACCCACAAACGTATACTGCGACTGACTCCTAAGTCAAAACTATTCATTTAGAGAAGAAAGTCTCTTAATATCATTTCCTCTTAAATGCCATCTCTTATTCTTCTAAACGCAAGCAAATATCGGCATGTAATGCATTCTTCCAAATTTGCACAATCATCTCATCCTAGAAATTAATCTGTTAAAAAATGATTGTAAGTGTCATCGTGTAGGCTCACTGGACCATCCCAAAGAATATTCGCCCGATGTATTGCTGTGATATTTTCTATAATCAGAATTGCAACTCACCCATCTTAGTTTAGTTTTAGTTTTTAGTTTAGAGATACAGTGCGGAAACAGGCCCTTCGGCCGACCGACTCCAAACCAACCAGCGATCCCCGCACATTAACACTATCCTACGCACACTTATAATTTTCTTACATTTATACCAAGTCAATTATCCCACAAACCTGTACATCTTTGGAATGGAGGAGGAAACCGAAGTTCTCGGAGAAAACCCATGCAGGTCATGGGGAGAACGTACAAATTCCATTCAGACAAACACCCATAGTCGGGATCGAACCTGGGTCTCTGACGCTGTAAGTGCTGTAAGGCAGCAACTCTACCACTGAGCCACTGTGCCGCGCCTCTCTTAACTCCACCTTTATCATGCCTGGCAAACCCAGGTTTGTCTAAATAGCCTTTGAGTGTGTTAATGTTAAGGGTTAAGTCCATTAACAGACAAATAGGAATGTAATGGTATAATTAAAGGCGAAGGGGACATGCGTCAGTATATTGTTGGGGGCATGCCTTCTGCATCATAAAATGGGTGTGTTTCAGGGCAAACCTTCGGAATTTGCAAGTTAGCTGAAGACAGGGTTGGTCTATACATGTGGAAGAAGCCTCCTCCGTGATTGCTGGGATGAGTAATATTTAAAATCAAATGGAGATTAATGGGGCTTTGTATGCATGTAACATTTGAAGTTAAAGGAAGTAGAATATTAGTTTTTTGCATAATTTCTGCAGCTGTAACCAGTTATGATAGGAACATTGAGTTGCATTGCTTTGTTAGCCTTGAGCAGGTATATGTCACCAGATGGGTTCAGGTCATATTCAGGAATTATAGTATCAGAGATGTGAAGGTCACATACCTACAATGCCTTGTCCCTTTAATACAGACTCACTATGGCTTGTTCTAGGTAATAATTTTCATTCCTCCCCATGCTTCAAGAACAGTGAATATGTTAACGATGGACAGGGAGGTGGTAGGCTCTCAGGGAAGAGCAATTTTACTCATAGGTTTTTCTCAGTACCTTCACACTGTTGGTTTTCTGAAGTTACAACAATCCTGCTCTTGGTATAAATAATCTGCTTCTTCTTCCGATTGAATACTGGTCTCATGGTCTGAAATACTGTCCCATCATCCAATGATTGGTTCTGTCCCTACTTTACAGATACAGCATGAAAACAGGCCCTTCGGCTCACAGACTCCATGCTGACCAGTGATCACCCTGTACACTTGCACTACCCAACACACTAGGGACAATTTACAATTTTATAGAAGCCCATTAACCGACAAACCCTGTACGTCTATGAAGTGTGGGGGGAACCCGGAGCACCCGGTGAAAACCCACACAGGTTACGGGGAGAACATACAAACTCCATGCAGACAGCACCTGTAGTCAGGATAGAACCTGAGTCTCTGGCGCTGTATGGCAGCAACTCTACCACTGCGCCACCGTGCCGCCCTCCTCAAGCATTGTGTGATCTTGGCGTTCTGCCAGCATTTGGCCCCGGTGAATAGGTCATAAATAATGTGTCCATCAGGCCATGATGTCCTTGTAGGCAGTGCACACAGCGTTCCCTTTTCTTTACCTTTATCCCACCTTATTATTGGATTATTTTATGCAGCACATGTTTGTTAATAGAGAACTAATGTTGCTTGAGATTCGCAGGCCACTTTGGAAAATGTCCTTTTGTTGATTGACTCAAAAATACTTAACAGTGTTAACAGTAACTCTAAAGATCAGTGTGTTTATATGAATTTACAACTGAAACTTTCCAATAACATCGATGCAAAGTTATTCTTGTTTAATATTTGCATCAAAATTCTCTCAAAAATATCAAATAGAAACCAATAAGGTTTTCCATTCTGTTGCAGCAAAATCAGCTATCCGGACCCCAATGTTTTGTCATCTAACTCAAAAGGAAGTAGTTTAGTTTAGTTTAGAGATACAGTGCAAAAACAGGCCCTTCGGCCCACTGGCAATCCCCCCACACTAACGGCATATAACACACACTAGAGACAATTTACAATGATACCAAGTAAATTAACCTGCCAACCTGTACGTCTTTGGAGTGTGGGAGGAAACCGGAGCAGCCGGAGAAAACCCGCACAGGTCACGTTGGTCACGTTTGCCCTCAAGCTGAAGTTCCTCCTATAGATGGTATAAAATGCTGCTGCTGTGCTTCAGTGGTACAGGAAGTGGATGTCTGGGTGCTTATCAAACAGGTTTTGATGTCTTCTGTGGAGTGGAGATTTTTGAATACTGTTGAAGGTGCACTCATCCAAGCAAATGGATAGTATATCAAACACCTGACTTGAGCCTTGTAGATGTTTCAGTGTGGGGATGAGTTCCTAGCTGCAGGATTCCTTGCCTCTGACCTGCTCTTATAGTTATATTGTGTATATGGCTACTCCATAGAAAATAGGTGCAGGAGGAGGCCATTTGGCCCTTCGAGCCAGCACTGCTGGCTCGAAGTTCCGTTTGTGGTCAATGATAACCCCATGGATATTGCTGGTGTGGGATTCAGTGATGGTAACGCTATTGAATATCAGTGAAGTGGGGTAGGGGCGGGGAGGAGAGCTGCATTTTCTCTTGTTGTATATTGTCATGGGCTGCCACTGTGTAGCGTGAGTGTAACTTGCCACCTATCAGCCTAGGCTTGGATGTTGTCCTGGTCTTGCTGTCTATGACTGCGGGCTGCTTCATTAATAGTGTCCACCAGTGGGGAAGGAAATCTGTTCCTTTAGGAAGGAGATGAGGAAGAATTTCTTTAGTCAGAGGTTGCTGAATCTGCGGAATTAATTGGCACAAAAGGCTGTGGAGGCCAAGTCAAGGCAGAGACAGTTAGATTTTTGACCAGTACCCGTGTCAGGGGTTGTGGGGAGAGGGCAAGAGAATGGGGTTAAGAGGGAAAGATAGATCAGTCATGATTGAATGGCGGATTAGATTTGATGGGCCGAATGGTCTAATTCTGCTCCTATCACATGAATTTATTATCTGAGGAGTGATGAATGGGGATGAACATTGTACACTCATCAGAGAGCAGCTCTACTACTGACCCGGTTGAAGGAAGGTTATTGATGAAGTAGCTGAAGCAGCTGAAGATGGTTAGGCATATGAGAAAACAGTGTATGCCAAAAAACATACTGAATGATTTTTATGTGATGGTGCTGTTGTTAATCTTTTGAAGTTAGCACAGAACAAATGGCTAATTGTTTGTGCTTATGGTGGCAATTTTTTGATTTATTCCATTAGAAGATGTATTTATTCACTGTAGATTGAACAGGAAGCCTGAGCCACACCTACCTTAAACAATCCCTTTTCCTGTTCGCATTACGGAAACAGTACAAGTGCAGGATGCGCCCTCATTGATAAGTAGCAGCCTACGTGGATAGTTACATGGGTTACAAAAGCAAGTTCAGATGATACTATTTGGCTACATCTATCAAGGACTACCAAATTGAACCAAGTTAAAAAAGCATCTAAACTGTTGATCACTGCATTAAATCAGTAAAACCATAAACTATGTTTTCCACACCCTGATCCTGAAAAGAAACATCACAGAATTTCCCCCTCAACATTGGTTGAGCTTTAATATTCTGCTGGAGACTCGCAGCTACCACAACTAGAGAGTGGTCCTGAACTACTATCTACATCATTGGAGACCCTCGAAGTATCTTTGATCAGACTTTACTGGTTTTATCTTGCACTAAACGTTATTCACTATATTCCCTTTATCATGTATCTGTTCACTGTGGTTAGATTGTAATCATGTATTGTCTTTCCGCTGACTGGCTAGCACGTAACACAAGCTTGTCACCAGTTGCAATGGGATCCCACCACTCTACATATCTTCCCACTTCCCACTCCTTTCTGCGTTCCAGAGGAATCGCCCCTTCTGTGACTCCCCCATCCTTTCATCCCTCCCCATCAACTATTCCCTGATTCATGGTACTTCCCTCTGCAACGTTTGTTCTCATACTTCTTCCCTTGTGACCACCCAGGGAACAGCCTTTCCAAATGTGGTAAAGGTTCACAGAACCACCTCCAAACTTGTCAACTGCATTCACTGCCCAAAAATGGCCTTCTCTAGTTTGGGAAGACCAAGACCTAGGCACCCAGTTTTCAGAGCACCTGAACTGAGTCTGCCAGTGTTTCACTGCTGTTTTCCAGTTTAGGGCTATTTATTAGCACCATCTGAGACCATAATTCAGTCAGTTTACAGAATAGTTCAACTAAGAAGAACCATCAATGACATCTCCTCTATTCCTTCAATTGGTTAGTTAACCGCAGAGTTGGAATTTCAAAACAGTAATATTGTTTAATTCACCAAGATGGGAATGATAAAAATGACAAAGAAAACACTTACAGTATAACCAAATAGAAATAGGTAATTGACAATGGCTTAGTAGGTTCAATGGCAATTTAATAATTCATCACAAGAGACAAGAAGAACTAACAAGAGCTAAAAAACCCTCTTTAAAATATTTCTGCTAATCACTATTCAACAAGTCAAAACAACTATTGATAATAAAGTAGATTTTTCAAGTTTGCAAATTTAATTGCACTGAAAATAATACATTTGTCCCAACATGTACCTTCCTCGGTCACTGTGAATAAATGCATTCAATCCTTTCTCTTTGGGATTTGATAGATATAAGGTTTGTTGGAAACTAGGAAAGTGAAAATAATATTTATATAATGCATAACAATATCTTCAACTATCTCAAAATTATTCTCAATTATTTATTTTGTTGCTTCATTTTCCACATGGCAAGTGTCCATAAATAATGAATTGGCTTGTAATTAGATTACGCGATACTATTTTTCAACGCCTAATTGTGATGGAAAATGATTTTTATCTGGAGTAGATCATAATTGAGTTTCCAAGTTGCATCATATCAAATTGGGATAATTTAATGGAACACTTTCCCTGGGAATCCAGTTTTTGTACCTAATCCTTTATATCCCAGGACTGATCCCGGTAGAATACTATTAGTCACAGACCTCCAGCCAAAATAATACCCTTCCACCATTAGCCTCTATTTTCTATGGGTAAGCCAATTCTGAATCCAATGTACATCTTAATCTTCTGGATCAGCCTTCCATGAGGGACCTTATCAAATCCCTTAAGATAACATCTTGATATTGTGAGCTTTGTTTTTATTTACTGAAGTGCCCTTGTTGTCTGGTTAAAACTCTTATCTATTTTATAGTAGCTTATGAAGAGACACTGAGACTTGCTGCCAGCGTTGGTTGATAAAATCATGGAATGTAGATGTTCTGTCAGCCCTGGAATGCTGAATGCTGGATACAATCTCTCCTAGTTGAGATTACACGTGGATATGTACCAGAGACAAAACAAAGTGTGATTCTGTTGTGGTTGACCGAATAAAGACAGCAGGGCCACTGGATTTCCAGCTGAACTGAATATTGAGCTGGGTTTATTAGTTTAGAGATACAATTAGAGACACCGAGTCCGCCCTGACCGTACATTTATACATTTACACCAGGCAAATTAACCTACAAACCTGTACATCTTTGGAGAGTGGGTGGTAACTGAAGATCTTGGAGAAAACCCACGCGGTCACGGAGAGAAAGTACAAACTCCGTACAGACAGCACCCGTAGTCAGGAATGAACCCAGGTTGATAGCGCAGCAAGGCAGTAGCTCTACCTCCGCCCCACCATGCCACCCTGGCTGTAGCAGATAAACCTGAGCAGATGAGACTATCTCACTCATCACAAAGATGAGAACGTTACTGTACCACAGAGCTCTCAAGTGAGATGTTGGAGAATGCCGCACAAGTGCTTTAATCCACATGGAAATGGATCAGTTGATGTTACCAGTTCTTCACACATAAACGGGTGGCAGAATATCTATGATACTGTTTTATTAACAGGGCTAAGGTTGGTAGCAGATCATCTAGATTTTAAGGGTCTCAACACAAATCATCACCTATTCCTTTGCTCCATAGATTTGCCTCACCCACCAAGTTTCTCCAGCATGTTTGTCTACCTTCGATTTTTACAGCATCTGCAGTTCCTTCTCAAACATCTGGATTTTTCAGATTGGAAGGATCTGTTTATCAGACAAGTTGTGTAATCTGCGTAAATTATTACATGGGAAAGAGTTACCTCGAGAAATGTGCATACGGACCTGCGAAGCTGTGAAGCTATTCAAAGCCAGGCTAGGAAGATTAAATGGGCAATAGAAGAAGCACAAATTCTACACAAAAGGCAGAAGAGGGAAGTGAAACCAAGACGTCTGTGAAAGTGCAAGTGCGGTACATGCCACCATGAGAAACTGGAAAGGCAAAGTCTTTCATTCTTCTCAGGTTCTCCTTTGCAGAGGTGAAAATGTGAACATAATTATCCATAGCCGTTATTAGTCTTCTAACATGCTGGAAATAATTCCATCCTCAAGATTTTGAGCTCTTATTCTGTGAATCTTGGGGCTCATTCTCTTTCCCTAAGTACATACATTCATAAGTGATAGGAGAAGAATTAGGCCATTCGGCCCATCCAATCATGGCTGATCTATCTCTCCCTCCTAACCCCATTCTCCTGCCATCTCCCTATAACCCCTGACACCTGTACTAATCAAGAATCTATCTATCTCTGCCTTAGAAATATCCATTCACTTGGCCTCCACAGCCTTCTCTGGTAATGAATTCCACAGATTCACCATCCTGGTAACTATTCCTTGTACCAACTATAATGTGATTTTCTACCTGACCTTGGTGGGAGCTGTGCGTTTGGGGGCTAAGCCTGCTGTGATTGCTATGTGGCAAACTGCTAATAGTTGCTAGGATCAATGTGCCCTGCATTGCTTTCCTTTCATGGAAGCACTCCTGCTGACTGTAACCTGATCTAAGATTGTAATTCTCTTCTGTGGACCCCAAATAGTGCAGAATTACTGCCTAACAATTTTTTTAATTGATCTTAGAATAGAGTTGGAAAAATTCCAATACTCTTGTTAATGGTATTGATTACTAAGCAACTGTACCATAGGATAGGAAGAACTCAAAAGTTTAGTTTAGGGATATAGCATGGCAACAAGCCCTTTGGCTCACCACGTCGACAAATGATCACTCATACACTACTTCTATCCTACACATTGAGGGCAATTAACAGAAACCAAGTAACTTACAAACCTGTACGTCTTTGGAACATGGGAGGAAACCGGAGCACCCGGAGAAAACCCACGCGGTCACAGGGAGAACATGCAAACTCCGTTCAGATAGCACCCGTAGTCAGGATCAAACCCAGGTCTCTCACTGTGTAAGATAGCAACTCTACCACTGCGCCACCGTGCCACCATTTATGGATCTTATCAGATAGTCTGTGAAATCTTTACATTTTTATTGTTCATTGGGAACTTGCACAACGACTATGAAGATTTGTTCAAAATGGTTTTGACAATTCAATAATCTCTTACTATTGATGATGTTGTTAAATCCTGATGCCACACTCCTCTGACCCAGAGATGCATGTAACAAAATGAAACCAGTTGAAAGTAGTAACAGAATTGTTGAATAACAGCTCTGATGATTGACGATAAACTGATTTTCCAATTGTGCTGAATTTGATCAGTTCTTTTACACCAGTTTATAATAAATTTCAACTAGGGGTCATTGGGGACCCTTGGACTATATTTGATCGGACTTTATTGGCTTTATCTTGCACCAAATGCGATTCCCCTCTCATGTATTGTCTTTCTGCTGGCTGGTTAGCACGCAATAAAAGCTTTTCACTGTACCTCGGTGCACGTGACAATAAACTAAACTGAACTAAATATCATCTCTTCTTCTTCTTCTTGCGTATGGTGTGCACAGCCTAAAATAGTAAGACAACTTGTCCAATTTGATTTTCTGTTTGTGCACTCCAGGTTGATTGTATTCATCGATACAGGGTGGACCACGTGAAAGTTGCAATCTCCCACCCCAACTAAATATCGTCTAATAACTAAAACCACCAAATATTATGATTTTATAAATGCTAGAGAGATTAGGCAGCAATCTATATCTGTACTGCAGAAAGACAGTCAGCGCATCTTGGTGATTATACTTGAAGCTGAGAGTTTTAATAATGGGACAAGTAAGGAGACACTGTTTCCTATTGCAAATGGAGCAGTAACCAGAGGCCATAAATTAAAAATAATTGGCAAAGGTGCAAGAGGAATGTAAGTTTTTTTTCCCACTACAGGAGTTTGTCATGGTCTGGAATATAATATATGCAAGGGTAGTGGAAGCAGGTACATTCCTTGGGAACTGTTAAAAGCAACCAGACAAATACAGTATATGAGGGGGTGTAGGAAGGCACTGCGGATGCTGGTTTACACCTAAGATAGACACGAAATGCTGGTGTAACTCAACCCGTAACGTCACCCATTCCATCTCCAGAGATGCTGCCTATCCCGCTGAGTTACTCCAGAATTTTACGTATGTGAGGGGGATCCAGGTTGTGGGAAAAGTCTGTTTTTTGGAATAATTTCAACAGTTCCTTTTGAAAAACTTGTCGCGGGCCCAACTGAATGAATTGTTGTCTTTTATCTTGGATGATTACATGGATAGGACAGATTAGATGGACAAAACATGGGCAGGTGGGACGAGTGTAGCTAGGACATGTTGGCTTGAGTGGGTAAGTTGGGCTGAAGGGCCTGTTTCCACACTGTATAACTCTATGATTGTGTGAACCCATTTGTATCACTTTCCTCCATACAAATTCATCTTTGCACCAAATCAATAAACAGGGGGACAAGGGAAAGGAAGGAATAGTTCTTGGTGTGAAACCTGACCTGAAAGAGGATCTTTCCTTGTGCATACCACACAGGGGCGTTCCTTATGTTACAGGAAACAAACAAACATTGGGTGAGGCTTCTGTGGTAGCTGGGCACATTCCAGTGAAGTTGCAGAATCGTGCAGCTGTCTAGAGTAGCATGTCTCTGCACGTTATAACTACACAATGAAAGAATGCAGTCAAGAAATATAGTTGTTGGCAAGATATGCAAATTTATAAAGATAATGGTTTAGTTAAGAAGAGTTAATTTGTGTTCTTTAATTTCAGCTAAGACATCATTTCCAAAGACGTACAGGTTTGTAGGTTAATTGGTTTGGTATAAATGTAAAATTGTCCCCAGTGTGCGCTAGTCCATGCTGACCAAGATCCCCCATTTGTTAGTTACATTTTTCCCACATTTGGCCCATGTCCCTGCAAACCTTTGGCCCATGTCCCTCCAAACCGATCCATGCACATGTCAAAGTTTCACTTAAATATTGTCATTATACTTGCCTCAACTATCGCCTCTGGCAGTTATTTCCATATAGCCACCACCTTCTGAGTGAAAAAGATGCCCCTCGGGTTCCTATTCAATATTTCCCCTCTCACCTTAAACCTATGTCCTCTGGTTCTTGATTCCTCTCTACTGGGTAAAAGATCCAGTGCATTCATCCTATCAATTCCCCTTTTATGATTTTATCCACATCTATAAAATCACCCTTTACCCTCTTGTGATGATCCAAGGAATAAATTCCTAGCGTGCCCAATCTCTCCCTTTAGCTTAGGCCCTTGAGTTCTGGCAACATCCTCGTAAGTCTCTGCTCTCTTTCCAGCTTAATGATATCCTTCCTATATAACAGGGTGACCAAAACTGAACACAATGCTCCAAATGCCGGGTCTCACTAACACCTTGTCCATCTGTAATGTTATGTCCTAGCTTCTACACTCAGTACCCTGACTGATGAAGGCCAATGTACCAAAACCCTTCCTAATCACTCTATCAACATGTGACGCCACTTTCAGGGAACTGTGCACACGTGTGCTGCTAGATCCTTCTGCTCTACAATACCCCCATCCCCCCAGCGCTGTTCCATTCACTGTGAAGATCCTCCCCCCAGCCCCCCCCCCCCCCCCCCCCCACAGGGCTGTTCCATTCACTGTGAAGGTCCTGCCCTTGTTTGACTTCCAAAATGCAACGCTGACATTTACCCACCCAAACCTTGAATAGCTCAGCCAAATTATTCTGCTGCCTTGTTTCTCATATATAAAAAAAACCTTGATGGGTGTCACTTTTCACCTTCACTATCATTGCGTTAAATCTCTTTCACACTTTCTTGGTTTTGCGAATTCAACACACAGTTCCACCGTAAAATCAAAAATGATCATTGGTAATGCTGAATAGGGCCATGCTAACATATAAGCTTTACTGAAAAGACATTGACACATGAATTTCAATAAAAAATAAATGTGAAATGATGTGTAGGGAATGTAAGGAGACCACAGACTGCAGAAAAGAAATAGGTAGGGAAGACCAAAAAGGCATTTGGGGATTACTGTAAGATTAAACAGTAAATAACATGTTAGAGTTAAAATGGTTTAAAAAAAGCAAACATTTTTACCAGTAAAACAAAATAGTGAACGAGGGTGTTTATGTTAAACTTATATAAAAACATGGGGAAATAAAACAATACTATGCACAGTTTCTACGTAATAAATACGTTTTTTACAGGAACTGAGAAGGTGTAAAAAAAGATTTAACGCATTGATATTGGAACTGAAAAGTTACACCTATCAAGAAAAAATTAAACTGGCTCATGTTTTGTTTAAGGTAGAGAAATTAAAACTGTAGACAAAAAATGCTGGAGAAACTCAGCGGGTGAGGCAGCATCATGGAGAAAAGGAGTAGATGATATATGCTGCCTCACCCGCTGAATTTTTCCAGCATTTTTTGTCTATTTTCGATTTTTCCAGCCTCTGCAGTTCCTTCTTAAACAAATGAAACTGTAGGATAATTTAACTGGAGTTTCTCTTGCCCAGAGTATGTGGATCTCTTGCCCAGAATAGGTGAATAGAGGACCAGAGCACATAGATTTAAGGTGAAGGGGAAAAGATTTAATAGGAATCTGAGGGGTAGCTTTTTCACAAAAAGAGTGGTGGAAGAGGAGGTAGGACTAGGACTATCCCAACATTTAAGAAACAGTTAGGCAGGTGCATGCACAGGACAGGTTTGGAGGGCTATGGGCCAAACGCAGGCAGGTGGGACTTGTGTAACTGGGACATGTTCGCCAGTGTGGGCAAGTTGGGCCGAAGGGCCTGTTTGCACGCTGTTATAGTCTATGACTATGACTCTATGAGTGCTTAATGACAAAGATGTTTGCACATGGGAGACATCAAAAATATAGGCCATAAATAGAAGACTAACAAATCCAAAAAGCAGTTCAAGTGATTAAAAAAAAATCTAAAGCATGATGAGTATTTGGAACTTGCTTCTGCAAGGAATAATTGGGTCAAATAGCATTTTTTTCCTGGAGTTTGTTACATGCGGATTGATTAAGTAGACTCGGTGTAAACCAGCATCCACAGTTATGTCCTACACGAATATATCCATACGTGGGTGATTTTTAATATTGCATTAGTTCGAAATAGAGGCCATGGTGAGAGAATCATACTGGCTTTATATCTGAGAACCATACAAGAGCATATGTAAAGCAGCAAACAGATTCAAATGGGGAAAGCCACAGAGAAATAGAAATTCTAATGTAACCCATTCTATTGTAACTTCCATCAATTCTTTTTGTAGTAACCATGGCAACCACATGGGCTTGATGTCAGGAAGTGTGCAACAGGAAAATGGAAAGTAAATGAAAGTTTACGTTTCATTCTATTTTCACTCTTTCATTTACCATATTTCTGTCAATCCTTGCTTGACTGATTATGTTTACAAATTGGAGTTGCTGAGTGAATTGTGAGTAAGCCATGACAATGAATTGAGATTTACAGATTAGTTTCCCTGGAGC